>NW_019154109.1:13816667-13857729 GCF_002288905.1 Enhydra lutris kenyoni | reverse complement strand
AAAAGAAAAGAAAAGAAAAGAAAAGAAAAGAAAAGAAAAGAAAAGAAAAGAAAGACTCAGCAATAAAACAACCTGATTAAAAAATGGGTCAAAGACCTCAATAGACACTTCAAAAGAAGATATACAGATGGCAAATATATGAAAAGATGCTCTATACCACAGTTTATTAGGGAAAGGCAAATTAAAATGAGACACCACTACACACCTATTAGAATGGCCAAAAATCAGGAACATTGACAATACCAAGTTCTAACAAAGAAGTGGTGGGAATGCAAATTGTAAAGACACTTTAGAAGACAGTTTGGTGGTTCCTTAAAATACTATATGCACTCTTGCTATACAATCCAGCTATTACATTCCTTATTACCCAAAGGAGTTGAAAATTTATGTGCACGTGAAAGCCTATACACAGATGGTTAGAGCAGTTTTATTCATAATTTCCAAAACTTGGAAGCAACCACATCATTCAGTAGGTGAATGGAAAGATAAAATGTGGTACAGCCAGACAATGGAATATTATTCAGCACTTTAAAAAAGACTATAAAACTATGAAAAGACATGAGGGAACTTTAAATGCATACTTGTTAAGGGAAAGAGACCAATTTAAAAGGTTATATACTTTATCATTCCAATTATACATCACTCTGGAAAAGGCAAAATTATTGAGACAGTAAAAAGATCAGTGATTACCAGAAGATGTAATGGGGGTGGGGGAGGTGTGGATTAACAAGCAGAGCCCAGAGGATTTTTATGATATTGAAATCACTCTGTGTGATACCATAATGATGGATACAGGTCATTACGCACTTTTTCAACCCACAGAATATTCAATACCAAGAGTGAACCATAATGGGAATAGAAGACTTTATTAAGGTGTGTCAAAGTAGATTCATCTAATGTAACAAATACACCACTCTGGTGGTATATGTTGATAATGGCAAAGTCTATGTATGTGTAGAGCACAGTATATGGGAAATCTCCATAATTCTCCTCAATGTTGCTGTGAACCTATCTATAACTATTCTAAAAAGCCAAAATTTTAATTTACAAATCTTGTGCTGACAACAAAATGAGCAGTTACTGAATACTGCTGACCTTTGAACAATACAGATGTTAGGGGTTCCAATGCCACAGTCAAAAATCCATGTATAACTTTGACTTCCCCAAAATTCAACTACTAATAGCCTATTGTTGGACAGAAGTCTTACCACTATCATAAACTGTACATTAACATAGATGTTATATATTTTATTTACTATATACTGTATTATCATAATAAAATAAACTAGAGAAAAGAAAATGTAAAGAAAAACCTAGCTGAGAAAATATATTTACATTAATGTACAGTATTTACTAAAATAATCTGCCTATAAGTAGGCCCACACACTTTTGCAAAGCTCCAGTGCTAGGAAAACATAGCACATAGAATTCATGGCTTATGATTCCTTAGTCTTTAAAAGTTAATTTTTAAAATTTTCTTTATTTTACTCTTTCTCTATTTCTCTTTTTTTAGTTTTTTCTCTTTCCTTTTTCAACCAACTTCTTAACAATTCCTTTAATTTTTTTTAATTTTCACTGTTACAATTATATCCCATCCCTTCACTGTATTTACAGTTATGTGTGTGTGTGTGTGTGTGTGTGTGTGCACACGTGCACGTGCGCACATGCACGCAGGTGTGTGTGTGTCTTTCTTTAAAAATCTGGGAGGCAGTTTCTTCTAGTAGACCAAAATACACCCAAAATCTAGTATGTGACTCTGTTCTTCTGTTCTACTCACCAACCTGATCATATTCTTCTTCCTCTTCTTTTTTTTTTCCCTCCCCCCACCCCCTAGTTTTGGGTGTCTTCTGATTTTATTAGTGTATATTTTTCTGGGGTCATTGTTACCTTTGTAGCATTTTGTTCTCTTGTTCATATATTCTTCTCCAGACAAAATGGCAAAATAGAAAAACTCACCTCAAAAAAAAAAAAAGAACAAGAGGCAATACTGACTGCCACAGAGCTAATCAACATGGACATTAGTAAAATGTCAGCACTAGAGTTCAGAAAGACAATTATAAAGATACCAGGTGGGGTTGAAAAAGCACAGAAGATATGAGAGAATCCCTTTCTGTAGAAATAAAATCTAACAAAGTCAAAATCAAAAAGACTATTAATGAGGTACAATAAAAAAACAGAGGCTCTAATTGCTAGGATAAATGAGGTAGAAGAAAGAATTAGTGATATAGAAGACCAAATGATGAAGAATAAAGAAGCTGAGCAGAGAGAAACAACTATTGGATAACAAGGGGGAGAATTCAATAACTGATACCATAAAGCGAAACAGTATGAGAATATTTGGGATCCCAGAAGAAGAAGAAGAGAGAGAGGGGCAGAAGGTACATTGGAGCAAATCACAGCAAAGAACATCCCTAATTTGGGGAAGGAAATGGCATCAAAATCCAGCAGGCACAGAGAACTACCTTCAAAATCAATAAAAATAGGTCAACCCCCTGACATCTAATAGTCAAACTTAAAATTTCGGAGACAAAGACAAAATCCTGAAAGCAGGTTGGGGCAAGAGGTCTGTAACCTAAAATGGTAAAAACACTAGATTGGCAGCAGACCTATCCATAGAGATCTGGCAGGCCAAAAAGACTGGCATGATATATTCAGGGTACTAAACGAGAAAAATATGCATCCAAGAATACTATATCCAGCTAGCCTGTAATTGAAAATAGGAGAGATAAAAAGCTGCCAGGACAAACAGAAACTAAAAGAATTTGCAATCACCAAACTAACCCTACAAGAAATATTTAAAGGGGTCCTCTAAGCAAAGAGAGACCCTAAAAGTAACACAGACCAGAAAGAAAAGAGAAAATACGCAGTAACAGTCACCTTACAGATAATACAATGGCACTAACATCCTATCTTTCAGTAGTTACCCTGAATATAAATGGGCTAAATGCCCCAATCAGAACCCAGGGTATCAGATTGTATAAAAAAACAAGACCCATCAATATGCTGTCCACAAGAGACTCATTTTAGACCCAAAGACACCTCCAGATTGAAAGTGAGGGGGTAGAAAACCATGTACCATGCTAATGGAAAAGAAAGTTGTGGTGGCAATCCTTATATCAGACAAATTAGATTTTAAACCAAAGACTATACTAAGAGATGAGGAAGGACACTATACTATATTTAAAGGGTCTATCCAACAAGAAGATCTAAAAATTTTAAATATTTATGTCCCTAACTTGGGAGCAGCCAATTATATAAGCCAATTAATAATAAAACCAAAGAAACAAATCAATAAAACAATAGTAGGGGACTTTAGCACCCCCCCCCACCACAATGGACAGATCATCTAAGCAAAAGATCAACAAGGAAATAAAGGCTTTAAATGACACAGTGGACCAGATGGACTTCACAAATATATTCAGAACATCAGAACAGTCCATCCCAAAGCAACAGGATACACATTCTTTCCCAGTGTACATGGAACAGTCTCCAGAATAGATCAGATCCTGGGCCACAGATTAGGTCTCAACCAGTACCAAAAGACTAGGATCATTCCCTACATATTTTCAGACCACAATGCTTTCAAACTCGAACTCAATCAAAATAGGAAAGTTGGAAAGAACTCAAATACATGGAGGCTAAAGAGCATCCTACTAAAGAATGAATGGGTCAACCATGAAATTAAAGATGATTTTTTTAAAAATCATGGAAACAAATGAAAAGGAAAACAGAACTGTTCAAAATCTTTCAGATGCAGCAAAGGCAGTCCTCAGGGGAAAGTGTATAGCAATACACACATTTCTCAAGAAACAACAAAAGTATCAAACACACAACCTAACCCTACACATAAAGAAGCTGGAGAAAGAACAGCAAAGAAAGCCTAAACCCAGCAGGAGACAAGAAATAATAAATATCAGAGCAGAAATCAATGAAATATAGATCAAAAGAACAGTAGAACAGATCAACAAAACTAGGAGCTGGTTCTTTGGAAGAATTAATAAGACTGATAAACCCCTGGCCAGACTTATCAAAAAGAAAAGAGAAAGAACCTCAATAAATAAAATCATGAATGAAAGTGGAGAGATCAAAACCTACACGAAAGCAATACAAACAATTATAAGAACATATTATGAGCAACTATATGTCAACAATTAGACAATTGGGAAGAAAACGATGCATTCCTAGAGATGTATAAACAACCAAAATTGAACCAGGAAGAAATAGAAAACCTGAACAGACCCATAACCAGGAAGGAAATTGAAAGTAATCAAAAATCTCCCAACGAACAAGAGCCCAGGGCCAAATGATTTTCCAGAAGAATTCTACTAAACATTTAAAGAAGAATTAATACCAATTCTTCTGAAACTGTTCCAAAAAACAGAAATGGAAGGAAAACTTCCACATTCATTTTATGAGGCCAAAACCAGATCCTTGATCCCAAAACCAGACAAAGTCCACATCAAAAAGGAGAATTACAGGCCAATATCCCTTATGAACATGGATGTAAAATCTCTCACCAAAATACTAGTCAACAGGATCCAATAGTACATTAAAAGGATTATTCACCACAACCAAGTGGGATTTATTCCTGGGCTACAAGGTTAGTTCAACATCCACAATCAATGTGATACATTAATAAAAGAAAAAACAAGAACCATATGATACTCTCAATAGATGCTGAAAAAGATTTTGACAAATACAGCATCCATTCTTGATCAAAACTGTTCAGTGTGGGGATAGAGGCTGCATACCCCAATATCATAAAAACCGTCTACAGAAAACCCACTGCAAATATTATTGCCAGTGAAGAAAAATTGAAAACTTTTCCCCTAATGTCAGGAACATGGCAGGGATGTCCATTATCACCACTGCTATTCAACATAGTACTAGAAATCCTAGCCTCAGCAACCAGACAATAAAAAGAAATAAAAGGCATCCAAATCAGCAAAGAAGAAGTCAAACTATCACTCTTTGCAGATAATATGATACTTTATGTGGAAAACCCAAAAGATTCCACCTAAAAACTGCTAAAACTCATACAAGAATTCAGTAAAGTGGCAGGACACAAAATCAATGCACAGAAATCAGATTCATTCTATATACCACCAAGACAGAAGAAAAGAGATATTAAGAAGAACTGCACCAAAAACATAAGATACCTAGGAATAAATCTAACTAAAGAGACAAAGAATGTACTCAGAAAACTATAGAATACTCATTAAAGAAATTGAGGAAGACCCAAAGAAATGGAAAAATGTTCCACTCTCATGGATTGGAAGAACAAATATTGTTAAAATGTCTATACTACCTAGAGCGATCTACACATTTAATGCAATTCTTATCAAAATACCATCAACTTTTTTTCACAGAGGTGGAACAAATAATGTTATAATTTGTATGGAACCACAAGAGAGCCCAAATAGCTAGAGGAATGTTGAAAAAGAAAAGCAAAGCTGGTAGCATCACAATTTCAGACTTCAAGCTGTATTACAGCTTGTTACAGACTTCAAGCTGTGTTACAGCCTGAGCCCCAGGGGCGGCTGTGGTGCAGTCCCGGCTCTGGCGGGGTCGGCAGCTTGTCCTGCATGGTGCTGGGCACGAAATGAGATTGTTTCATGGTTCTTCCCTGTGTGTGTGTGTGTGTGTGTGTGTGTGTGTGTGTGTGAAGAGAGAGCCCTGGGATTTCTAAGCAGTGCAGGGCCAGGGAGGTTTGGGGGAAAATGCAGGGCAAAGAGCCTCCTTTGGGAGTGTGGGGGGCGGTTCCCTGCGATGCCTCCCAAGTTCAGAGCTTGGTGTCCCTGGCGAAGCTCTCCAGTGGGCTTCCTTGTTATAGGAGGCTTCATTGACTTCAGTGGCTGAGTGTGTGAGTGACATCCCCCAACACAGTGTTTGTCCTGACCCAGTTCAAGAGTTACGAGTTTTGTCATGTCCTGGGGCCGTCTGGGGAGCTCCGTTGGTTAAGCATCTGCCTTTAGCTCAGGTCAGGATCTCAGGAACTTGCGATCTAACCCCACATCGGGCTCACACAAGACAGTATGGTAGTGACACAAAAACAGACATAGATCAATGGAACAGAGTAGAGAGCCCAGAAAGAGACACTCAACTCTATGGTCAACTAATCTTTGACAAAGCAGGCAAGAATGTTCAATGGAAAAAAGACAGCATTTTCAACAAATGGTTGGGAAAATTGGACAGTGACAGGCAGAAGAATGAAACTGGATCATTTCCTTATACCACACACAAAAATAGATGCAAAATGGATGAAAAAACCTGAATGTGAGACAGGGATCCATCAAAATCCTTGAGGAGAACACAGGCAGCAACCTCTTTGACCTCAGCCACAGCAAGTTCTTCCTAGACACACTGCCAAAGAGAACCAAGGGCAAAATGAACTATTGGGACTTCAACAGGAGAAAAAGTTTTTGCACAGCAAAGGAAACAATCAACAAAACCAAAAGGCAACCTAGAGAATGGGAGAAGATATTTGCAAATGACATATCAGATAAAGTGCTAATATCCAAAATCTATAAAGCACTTATCAAACTCAACACCCAAAGAATAATAATCCAATCAAGAAATGGGCAGAAGACATGAACACACATGTCTGCAAAGAAGACATCCAGATGGCCAACAGACACATGAAAAAGTGCTCAATATCACTTGGCTTCAGGGAAATACAAATCAAAACCACAGTGAGATACCACCTCACACCAGTCAGAATGGCTAAAATTAACAAGTCAGAAAATGACAGGTGTTGTTGAGGATGTGGAACCCTCCTCCAGTGCTGGTGGGAATGTAAACTGATGCAGCCACTCTGGAAAACAGTAGGAAGGTTGTTCAAAAAGTTGAAAATAGAGCTACCCTATGACCTAGCAATTGCACTACTGGGTATTTAAAGATACAAATGTAGTGATTCAAAGGGCACATGCACCCAAATGTTTATAGCAGCAATGTCCACAATAGCCAAACTATGGAAAGAGCCTAGATGTCTATAGGCAGATGAATGGATAAAGAAAATGTGGTGTATATATATACACAATGGAATATTATCCAGCCATCAAAAAATGAAATCTTGCTATTTGCAACAATGTGGATGGAACTAGAGGATATTATGCTAACCAAAATAAGTCAATCAGAGAAAGACAATTACCATGTGATCTTGCTGATATATGGAATTTGAGAAACAAGGCAGAAGATCACTGGTGGAGAGAGGAAAAAATGAAACTGGATGAAACCAGAGAGGGAGACAAACTATAAGAGACTCTTAATCTCAGGAAACAAACTAATGGTTGCTGGAGCGGAATTGGGTAGAAAGGATGGGCGGCTGGGTGATGGACATTGGGGAGGGTATGTGCTATGGTGAGCACTGTGAATTGTGTAAGACTGATGAATCACAGATTTGTACCCCTGAAACAAATAATACATTATATGTTAATAAAAAAGAAAAAAAGAAAGAGTGCAACAAACAGCCCCACTGAGATATGTAACATAAACTGTAGATTTAAAAAATGCCTGGGGTATATGGGAAGGAGATTTATTTACTAATCTCAGAGCTTGTGCTGGAGGGGCAGGAATCTTTAGAAGACCTCTCCAGGAACAAAAGAGTAGCAGATGCCATTCCCCTCTTTCCCCACTTCCCAGCTTAGACACAGACACCTGTAGGAAACAGCTTAGCACCAATACTCTCCATCTAACTTATTAACACTGCACACTCTGCCTCCAATTTTCCTAAGGATCTACCCCCTCTAATACTCTCTTGGTCAGAGCCCATCCAAAGTGATAATACAAACCTGGCAGGGTATTAGGAGGCCCCACAGGGGAGAGCACAACACCAGAGTGATTCCTGTCCCCGGGGAGGGGAAAATCACTACATATACCAGTCCCACTACTGCTGAGCAGCGGGCTGGAAGTAAACATCCAATCTACTGCAGGCTCCATCCAACAACAAAGGCTTCTCAGGAGAAAGCACAAGGAAGGTGCCTTGTCTCACTCAACTAAAGCCCAAGGTAACCACAGACTGGCCCACTAACAACATGAGGACCAAACCCTGCCCACAACAAGCAAAGAAAGCCATTTTAGACAAGGAGGCTCAAGGCAAAAGTGGTTCAGACACAACAGAAGAGCCCAGGCAACACACACAGGAGACAGCTCTGAAAAGCCTGGTTCTGGTGAATAGAGGACATTGTACTGTGGTACTATAGGACCTCTTTCTGCATAAGTCCACTACTTTCAGGAGAAGGAAACATAACTAGCATTCCTAACACAGAGAAACAGACACAGAAAGTTAGAAAAAATGAGGAGACAAGGAATATGTCTCAAAATTAAAGAGCATGAAAAATCACTAGAGAGCTAAATGAAACATAAATAAGTAATAATCCTAATAGAGAGACTTAATGGTCATAAAGATACTCACACTGGACTTGAGAAAAGAATGGAGGACCTCAGTGAGACCCTAAACAAAGAGACAGCAAATATAAAATAGAACCAATCAGAAAGGGAAAACTCAATAACTGAAATTAAAAATATACTAGAAGAAACAAATAGTAGACTACAGAAAACAGAAAAAGAGATCAGCAACTTGGAGAACAGAGTAATGGTAAGTAATCAAGCTAAAAAGGACATAGAAAAAAGACTAATAAAAATTAAAATAAATTAAGAGAACTCAAGGACACCATCAAGTAAATAACATTTGCATTATACAGAACCCAGAAGGAAGACAGAAAAGAGGACAGAAGATTTATGTGAAATAATTATATCTGACAATTCCTGAATCTTGGGAAGGAAATAGAAATCCAGATCCAGGAGGCACAGAGTCCACAACAAAATCAACCCAAGAAGGTCCACACCAAGATATATAGTAAATAAAATGGCAAAAATATAGTGATAAAGAGAGAATTCTGAAATCAGCAAGGGGAAAAAAGCAAATAGTTACATACAAGGGAAACCCTTTAAGTCTATCAGCTGATTTTTCAACAGAAATTTGGCAGGTTGGAAGAAAGAGGCATATACATTCAAAGTGCTGGGGGTGGGGGAGACACCAATCTGCAACCAAAAATACTCTATCCATCAAGCCTATCATTCAGAATAGAAAGAGACATAAAGAGTTTCCCAGACAAACAAGT
Source organism: Enhydra lutris kenyoni (assembly GCF_002288905.1). NCBI lineage: Eukaryota > Metazoa > Chordata > Mammalia > Carnivora > Mustelidae > Enhydra > Enhydra lutris. Next base: position 13,848,607 of record NW_019154109.1, on the reverse strand, counting down.
TAAAAGAGTCTATGACCACTAAATCAAATCCTACAAGAAATATTAAAGAAATTGTTCTACTTTTTGAGTGGAAAGAAAAGAACATAAAGAGATGAAAAGTAGAAACAGGAGGGCAATAAAATTAAGTATATATATAAAAAGTAGTCAAGGCATTCAGAAAATATAAGGATGTAAAATATGACACCATATATCAAATATGTGGGAGGTAAAGAATCCGATCAAATGCAAGTGATCATCAACTTAATATAGACTGCTATATATATGAGATGTTATATACAAACCTAATGGTAATCACTAATCAAAAACCAGGAATAGATATGCAAAAATATAAAGAGAAAGTAATCCAAGTAGATCACTAAAAAAGCCAGCAAATCATGAGAGAAGAGAGTAAGAGAAGAAAGGAACTTTGAAGAACAAAAACAAAAACAAAAACAAAAACAAAAACATAAAACATGTACCAAAATGGCAATAAGCACTAACTATTAGTAATTACTTTAAATGTGAATGAATTAAATGCTCCAATAAAAAGACAAAGGGGAGAAAAAAAGGAAAGAGTTCCAGAATGACAAAAAAAGCAAGACCCATTATAGGCTGCCTATAAGAGACTCATTTCAGACCTAGACCTATGCAGATTGAAAGTAAAGGAATTGAGACACATTTATGTAAGTAAAAAGAAAGTATGGTTAGCAACACTTACATAGGACAAAATAGACACTAAAACAAAGTCTGTAAAAAGAGACAAGGAGGGATACTATATAATCATAAAGGGAACGATCCAGCAAGAAGATATAACAATTATAAATATTTCTGCACCCAACATGGGAGCACCCAAATACATAAAGCAGTTAGTAGCAAGCATAAAAGAAGTAATCAATAGTAATGTAATAAGAGTAGGGGATGTTAACACCCCACTCACACCAATGGATAGATCATCCAAACAGAAAATCAACAAGGAAACACTGGCTTTGAATGACACATGAGACCAGATGGATCTAACAGATGTATTCAGGACATTCCATCCTGAGACAGTGCAGTACACATTCAGGTACACATAGGACACTCTCCATAACAGATCACATACTAGGCCACAAAACAAGTCTCGACAAATTCAAAAAGGTCATACCATGCATCTTTTTCACAATGATATAAAACCAAAAATCAATGACAAGAAAAAAATCTAGAAAACCAACGAATACATGGAGATCAAATAATGCTACTAAAAATGAAAGGGTCAATCAGGGAATCAAAGAGGAAATCAAAAAATACATGAAGACAAATGAAAATGAAAACAAAAGGTCCAAAATCTTTGGGATGCAGCAAAAGTTATTCTAAGAGGGAATTCTATAGCAATTCAGGCCTACCTCAAGAGGAAAGAAATAAATAGCCTAACCTTACACTTAAAGGAGCTAGATAAAATAGAACCAAAATCCTAAACCAGAAGTAAGGAGATACTAAAGACTGAAGAGGAAATAAACAAAATAGAAAAATGAAAAAACAATAAACCAGATCAATGAACCCAGGAGCTGATTTTTTGAAGAGATCAACAAAACTGATAAACCTACAGCCAGACTCATCAAAAGGGTGGGGGCAAGGAGATAACTCAAACGAAATTAGAAATGAAAGAGGAGAAATAACCATCAATACCACAGAATACAAAGCATTATAAGTGAGCATTATGGAAAACTATATACCAACAAACTGGACAACTGAGAAAAAAATGGATAAATTCCCATAAACATAACCTCCCAAAACTGAATCAGGAAGAAATAGAAAATTTGAACAGACATATTACCAGCAATTAAATTGAATCAGTAATCAAAAACCTCCCAGCACACAAAAGCCCAAGATAAACAGCTTTCACAGGTAAATTCTACCAAACATTTAATGAAGAATTAATATCTTCCTTCTCAAACAATTGCAAAAGATGAGAGGAAGAGAAGTTTCCAAATTCATTCTGAGTCTATCATTACCCTGATACCAAAACGAGATAGACACTACCAAAAAAAAAAAAAAAAAGGAGATGGAGAGAGATTTACAAACCAATATCTCTCATAAACATAGATGCAAAAGTGCTCAACAAAATATTAACAAACCAAATTCAACAATACATTTAAAAAAATCATTCACCACAATCAAGTGAGATTTATTCCTGGGATGTCAGTGTTGTTCAATATTCACAATCAATGTGATACATTGCATCAACAAAAGAAAGGATAAAAACATATGATCATTTCAACAGATTCAGAAAAAGCATTTGACAGAGTGTAATATCCAATCATGATTAAAAACCCTCTGCAAGCTAGGTCCAGGAGAAACATACCTCAATATAATGTCATATATGAAAAAGCCAGGCTTAACATCATACTCAATGATGAAAAACAGAGCTTTTCCCACAGGGTCACAACAAGACAAGTATGTTTGCTCTCACCACTTCTATTCAACATGGTGCTGGAAGTCCTAGCCACAGCAAGCAAATAACAAAAAGAAATAAAAAGCATCCAGATTGATAAGGAAGAAGTAAAAAAACTTTCACTATTTGCAGATGACATGATATTCTATGTAGAAAAGCTGAAAGACTCCACCAAAAGACAACTAGAACTGATAAATAAATTCAGCAAGGTCACATGGTACAAAATCAATATACAGAAATCAGTTGCATTTCTATACACTAAAATGAAGTATCAGAAAGAGGAATAAAGAAAACAATCTCATTTACAATTGTGCCAAAAATAATAAAAAACCTAGGAATAAATTTAGCCAAGGAGGTGAAAGACTTATACTTTGAGAACTATAATACACAGATGAAAAAAATTGAACATTACAAAAACAAATAGCAAGAGATTCCTCACCCATGGGTTGGAAGAAAAATATTGTTAAAATGTCTATATTACCCCAAGCAATCTACACATTTAATATAATCCCTATGAAAATATTAATAGCATTTGCCACAAAACCAGAATTAATAAACCTAAAATTTGTATTAAACCACAGAAGACCCCAAATGGCCAAAGCAATCCCAAAAAAAGAACAAAAAAACTGCAGGTATCACAATCCCAGATTTCAAAATATACTACAAAGATGTAGTAATCAAAACAGTATAGTACTGACACAAAAACAGACATACAGATCAACAGAACAGAGTGCAAAGCCCAGAAATAAACCCACAATTATATGGTCAATTAATATTTGAGAAAGGAGGCAAGAATATGCAGTGGGAACAAGATAGTCTCTTCAACAAACAGTGCAGGGAAAACTCGACAGCAAAATGTAAAAGAATGAAGCTGGACCCCTTTCACATACGATATAAGAAAATGAACTCAGAATGGATTAAGGGCCTAAATGTGAGCCCTGAAATCATCAAAATCCCAGAAAAGAGCGCCAGCGGTAATTTCTCTGACATTGTAGCAACATTCTTCTAGATGTCTCTTCTGCGACAAGGGAAATAAAAGCAGAAATAAACCACTGGGACTTCATCAAAATAAAAAGCTTCTGCAGAGCAAAGGAAACAATCAACGAATCTAAAAGGCAACCTACGGAATGGGAGGAGATATCTGCACATGACACGTTTGATAAAGGGATAGCATCCAAAATATATAAAGAATTTACACAATATCCAAAACCCCAAATAATCCACCTAAAAATGGGCAAAGAACATGAACAGACATTTCTCCAAAGATGACATACAGAATGCCATCAGACACATGAAGAGATGCTCAAAATCACTTATCATCAGGGAAATTCAAATTAAAGCCCAATGAGGTATCACCTCCTATATGTCAGATTCTGCTAAAAGCAAAATCATAGGAAACAACAAGTATTGGTGAGATTGTGAAGGAAAAGGAACCCACTGTTGGTGGGAATGCAAACTGATACTGCTAATGTGGAAGTCAGTACAGAAGTCCCTCAAAAAATTAAAAATTACTATGTGATCCAGTAATTCCACTACTGGGCATTTACCAAAAGAATATGAAAATATTAATTTTAAAAAACATATGCACCCCTATGTTTACTGCAGTATCATTTACAATGGCTAAGTTATGGAAATAGCCTAAGTGTCTATCAATAGATAAATGGCTAAAGAAGTGGTATACAAACATGATGGAATATTACTCAGCCATAAAAAATGGAATCTTGCCACTTATAATAATATGAATGGATCTAGATGGTATAATGCTAAGTGAAATAAGTCAATCATAGAAAGACAAACACCATATGATTTCACTCAGAGTAGAATTTAAGAAACAAAACAAAGGAAAAAAAAAGACAAACCAAAAAAAAAAAAAAACAGAAAAATAGATTCAACTATAGAGAACAAGCTGATGGTTACCAGAAGGGAGGTTGGGGAGGGGGAGGATGGTCGAAATAGGTCAAGGGGATTAAAAGTGTACTTATAATGATGAGAAATGTGTAGAATTGCTGAATCATAATATTGTACAGTTGAAATATAACATGGTATATTAACTATACTGGAATTAAAAAAGAAAACATGTTTTTCATTGGTCACCTGTATAAGATATTGTTTTATATACACACACACACACACACACACACACACACACACACAAACACACACACATTTGTATTTACATATAATTGGTATACGTGAATATATCACAAACAAGCCTACAGGTAAATAACAAGTAAGATGAGGAAATGAATCAATCAATAGATGCTTATGTTGAGTGACCTGTTCTGTGTTATATGCTCTGAAGGGTAACTATAAAGGGCCAGATGTCTAGATTGTCTTGCCCTTATAGTTAGTTTTTAAACAGGAGGCTGAATAGAACTTTGGTTGAACATCTATAGTCCCAGCCTTAAAGTACCCTAAGAGTGCTAGTGAGGATAGAAGGTATAACCACTGAGTCAGGGATGCTCAAATGGACAGATAGGATGACAAATCCTGTGTCTGAATGGGGCCAGATCTTGCATATGGGGAGTAGCCACTGAGTGATTTGAGGAGAATCCCCTCTTTTACCGTTTAAAATTCCTTCTATAGAGTAACTACTTCAGTTAACATAAAAAAATTCAGGAGATTACAAAAGCCCTCTAATCTATAGTTTTCAACCTCTTAAAGACTATTTTCTCCTGGTGAACACAAAACATCCCTCATTTAATGTTGTTTAACACTTAAAAATAAACATCATGACCAAAAAAATTTTAAAAAGTAAATTGAGGGGCGCCTGGGTGGCTCAGTGGATTAAAGCCTCTGCCTTCGGCTCAGGTCATGATCCCAGGGTCCTGGGATCGAGCCCCACATCGGGCTCTCTGCTCAGCGGGGAGCCTGCTTCCTCCTCTCTCTCTGCCTGCCTCTCCGCCTACTTGTGATCTCTGTCAAATAAATAAATAAAGTCTTAAAAAAAAAAAAAAAGTAAATTGAGCAGAAAATTTCAGGGTACTTATCATTATTGTCTGAAACCTAATAACATTTTCATACATACATGAGAGTGTGTGTGTGAGAGAGAGAGAGTCTCACAATAGTGAGAAAAGACACTAAATGTGTTTTCTACTTTAGTCTGTAGTCAAAATATTTTAAAGGACATTTGCCAATTATATCTCCTAAATATTTTTTAAAGATTTTATTTATTTGTCAGGGAGAGACACAGCGAGAGAGGGAACAGAAGCAGGGGCAGAGGGAGAGGGAGAGGCAGACTCCTCACTGAGCTAAGTGCCTAATGTGGGGCTCAATCCTGGGACCTTGGGATATGACCTGAGCTGAGGGCAGATGCTTAACAACTGAGCCACCCAAGTGCCCCTATATCTCCTAAATATTGAATCCACCTATTCCCTTCCTTTCATTTAAATTTCTACTCCCTTATACCAACATCTCTTGAAATTTTCACATACTTCCTAATTGTTCTCTCTGCCCCATGTCTGTCCATTTATAATACACCTTCTATACTTCTAGAGTCCTGATTAATTTTCCAGAAAAGCAAAAATCCTAGAATGTGTAACCCTTATGATTACTTTTGCTTTTGTTTTTTTCTCATTGACCTTAAGCTTGAGTACTTAATATGGTGTATAATCACCTCAAGTTCTAAACACTTCTTAACTCTCCCTCATATATGATCTGGTTACATTGAGCTATTTTCAATTGACCAAACACGCTCTTCCTACCTCTCTGCTTTTTCAAGACCATTCTGTTAAAAATAGAAAATAGCTGATAATCTTTATTTGCTATTTTACTATTGCAACTTCCTAGAACATTCTCCTTATTCATAGTATTTTCCTCCTTTCATTACTACTCATGCTTCATATTCAGAAAATTTGTTACATCTTCCTGTTTTTTCCTGGGCATTTTTTAAATTTCCATTCCTTCTAGGATTTGATGGCCTCTCTAGAGCTTCTAACGAGTTCTTATGATACAAAAGGAGATTTAGAAAAAAGATGTTCCCTATGTATTCATACTCTTTTGAGTACATGACTTGGGGGAGGAAACAACATTCTTAAGCAATGAGTACCATTCCCAATCTCTCTCTTTGTCCCTCATACACACTTCCCTACACACCTGATGGCATATGATCCTGACTTTATTACCCCTACATAATGACCAACAGTTGCTTCTTTGTCTGTCTGTCTGACTAGATGATAAAACCCTTGAAGGGAAAAGTTTTATTAAGCCTTGTTCATTTTTTTAATTGCCACTACCACAGTTCCTGGCACAATGCAGATTCTCATGCCTTCCTTCAACAAATACCAACTGAGCACCTTCTGTGTGCTAGCTAGCTAGTGTTCTGGACATTGATTACAAGAGTGAAGAAAATTGTCAAAATCCTTACGTCTAGTGAACTTATATTCAGTGAACTTATACTTTAGCGGAGGTTGTGAAGAAAAATTACATAGTTTGTTACTCAAATCAAGGTTAAAAGGCTTAATAGACCTGATATGCATCGAGGAACAGCTACAGACCAGGTAATTTCCTGAGACGAAGCATGTTTGAAGTTTATATAAGGCAAAGAAGGAAGTGTGTTTTATTGTTATTTGGATCAAGTTGCAGTTCTTTTGTGTATAAATGCTGGACAAATTCAGATTACTCCAGCTTTGTGTCCCTGGCTTGGGGACACAATTATTACAATCTCAAAACAATTGGGATTATAACAATCTCAAAACAGTTCCTCTGAGACCTTTGTAAATCTTGCAGTTTGTCTCTTTATCAAGGATTCAGGGAAGACACAGGTAGAAAAAAGAAAGGGCTTGGGTTGTGGGAAAAGGGAGAGGAGATATGCCTGACTCTCTCTGACAAATAAGTAAATAAAATCTTAAAAAAAAAAAAAAAAAAAGATTGACAGAGAGAGAGAGAACACAAGCAGGGGGAGAGGCAGAGGGAGAAGGAGAAGCAGGCTCCCACTAAGAAGGGAACCTGAGTTGGGTGGGGCTTGATCCCAGGACCCTGGGATCATGACCTGAGCTGAAGGCAGTTGCTTCAGCTAGAGCCACCCAGGGGCCTCTAGAAAGAATATTTAAACTTTTTTTTTTCCTGATTGTTTTACAGAATTGTATTTCCATGCTAAATGTCTTATAAAATTTGTTCATTTAATACAACTACTGCATCAGGAGGGTTACAGATGAGAAGACTGAGTCATAGAGAGGTTAATTAACTTGTCCAGGGTTAGATATCTAGAAAGTTGCAGATGCGGGCTTCTAGGCAATCTATGTTCCAATTCACTACAATTAACTGCTCCTGAATAAATAATTCTTGAATAAATGAACAGTAAGCATTTTTTCCTTAGAAGGTAGAAACAAATTTTCCTAAAATCCCACAGTGCTAATCAGGTATTTTTCTGCTAACCCAGTTTTAAGAAGCTAATCTGAGCATTGCTGCATTGATTCTACTTGGTATTCACGATTTGAGGACTGATTCCAATCTCCCTAGAATTCTTCTCTAAAAGATTATCTAAGGAATGCTAATATAAATGAGAATTATTTTATATCTTACAGCTTAAAATGGAAAGCATAATACTATATAAATAAAATATTATAGATAGCATTTAATTAAACATGAAAGCAATTGTTCTTTTTTATTATATCATTAATAGACATGGAAATTTCCTACTTGAAGAAAAAAATGTTAAATGAAGTAATGACATTTGAGTTTAACTGTAATGCAAAATATGCTTCCACATCAGTAAAATGTAAGTTAATGAGCCTAGTTCTTTCTTTCCTACTCTTAGGAGGTCTCTCTTGAGATGTTTTTTAGGGTCTTCTTAGGCTGATAAGAAGATTGAGAAGAAATCATATTCAAATCATAGGATTTAGTGGCATGGTGCCCCCTTGCACTTGTCAACCAATATGGCAGAAACTGAGGAAGAATAATCTGAAAACATAAATCCTAGTTTTTATCCTACTTGATTGATGTCACTTGGGCAACATACTTGACTTTACTTATCTCTTTTAATAATGTTTTACAGTTATCTCAGAATGTTGAAAAATGTTCTATAAGATGTAAAAGAGCCTTATATACTCTACTAAGCTATATAATCACACACACAAAAAATATACACATACATGTAAAAACTACAAAATTACACCTGTCTTCACAATTAAAGCATGACTTAAGGAATGTCTCCTAACCTCTCAGTATCTAATTGTTTTATTTATAAAATAAATGTATCTATCATCTAGTTACCACTAAGATCATATCTGAATCTAACCTTCTAGGTAATCAAGAAAGAAAATCATATAACTTTGAGTATCAGTATTACAACAAGAGTGGCTTGGTTCACTGGGCTTCTACAAGGTTCTACCCATGTTCCCCATCAGGATCCACAGTAATTTATATCAATAATTTCTCATTATCAAATTCTCATTTGGTAACTCTCCTCATGAGTGTCAGTCATTCAAAAAGGCAAATCTAACATTGTCATGTAAATTCTTATACAACTTCATTTTCAGCAATAGGGAAAAGCTCAAGTTCTTTGGTAAGACATCAAACACTCCTTGTACTGTGCCTACATTTCCAATACCTTCCACTACAATTGTCTAACCTTAGTTTTTGGGGTGAAACTTTGTAGAGGCTTATAGGCCTTAGTGAAAAGATTAGGTCAATTATAAGATAGATGGAAATCGATTGGAGGGTTTTATTTCTAAGAGTGAAATAATTATTTAAATTAAAAAATCCCTTTGTTTGCTATTGGATTATAGAGAAAGTAAAAAAAAAAAAAAGGGAATAGTAGAAGCAACTGAATAATCAACTTAGAATCACTGCAGTTTGTACTAAGATGGTGATAAAAGAGATGGAGAATGTAGACAGATTTAGGATACATTTTGGCAGAATACTTGATTTTAGATTGAATGTAAGACAATAAATAGAGAATTGTCTTGAGTATCAGGAAAGGTGGCTGTGTCCTTTACAGAGAGAGGGAAATTAAGCAACTTCTAGATTGGCCATGAGGAGTTTGATGTGCTTATCAGACATAAAACAGAACTTTTACGTAGGCAGTTTAAGTGCAGTGTAAATATCAAGTGAAATGTTGGGTACAGAAAATCATCCATGTGTAAGATGTGTTCAGAGCCACTGAAACACTACGTAATACAGAGCACAAACAGATGATGACTAGATGAAACCTCAAAACCAAGCCCTGTGGTGCCGCAAGATTTATTTCAAGAGGAGGAGACAGAACTGGTGAAAGAGACATAAAGTGACAAAGTGATAAGAAAAAGTAAATCAGAATATTCAGAGTCACAATAACTGTATTTGTTTCCTATTGGTGTTGAAAAATTACTAAAAATGTGGTGGCTTAAAATCCACAAATTTATGATTTTACATTTCTGGAGGTTAGAAGTCTAAAATGGGTTGGCAGGGCTACATTCTAGGGAAGAATCTTTTTCTTGTCTTTTTAAGATTCTAGAGGTTTCCTGCAGTCATTGACTCATGTCATTACTCTGACCTGTTTCTGTTGTCACATCTCCTGAAACTCTCCTGCATGTCTCTTGGAAGGATTCTTATGACAACACTGGTCCGACTCAGATAATCCAGGATAATCTCCCCATTTCATGAGCCTTATTGTAATCTTACTAGCAAAGTTATTTTTACTATGTTAAGATTTAAACATGTTCACAAATTCTGAGATTAAGATGTGCATACCTTGGGTCTTTATTTAGTCCGTCACAGTAGCAAAGAGATTCACATATATCATAAAGAGACATTGTGGTCAACTATGTAAAATATTGTAGCGACCTTGAGTGAAATGAAGACTGAGAAGTGAATCTTGGATTTGACAATTTACAGGTCATTGTAACTTCAACAATTACCCTTCTAGCAGTATGTTGTATTAGGTTAAAATGTAACTGAGGAATGAGAAAGTGATGACAAGGAATATAGACAACTCTTTTGAGATATTCTCTAAGGAAAGGTTATAGAGAAACATAAGCCAGAAGAAAAGGTAGAGTTAAAGTAAAGCCTGTTCTAAGGATAAAAGTTACTAGATGGTATTTGTATGCATATATACATGATTGGATAAAAGTGAAACATTTTTGTTATGTGAAAGAAAAAAATAAATGCAAAAAGTGGCATCCATAAGGAAAGAAAAGAAGTGTGTAACTGGATAATTGGAGAGGTTATTTTTTTCTAGATGAGAGACACTTTACTTCTTCCATATATAAAAACAGGAAAGAGAAAATTTTTACAGATCAAGAATACAGAATTTGGTGATTGGAAGATAAGTGCATTCCATTTATATGTATCATCTTTTTCCAATCTATTTGAAGGTGATAATTCAGCTGGGGCTTTCAAGGTGGGTTTAATTCTGAGGAGGAAGCATATTTAATAGAACAGCATTCTCAGATACTGAATGGGAAAGAGTGCTCATTTGAGAATGTGAATATCACTTTAAAAAGAGAGTCACCTTAGGTATATGATTTTTCCCTCTCTAGTATGTGGTTGCCTCTATGCAGGCACTGATACATTTTATTTAATCAATGAATTCAACTAAAGTTGACTTTCAAACTGGAGAGCATTGTGGGAGAAAAAAAAAAGAGAAAGTAAGCTAATTTTTGCAAATAAATTTTGCCAATACCCATTTGTTGATCAACTGTCACATCTAATTCACAGTGAAGCCCCATCACCATATCCCAAATAAATCAAATTCATCATCTTCTATCTGCCTTCTATCTCTATAGGCTAGTCCAACCTAGCATCATGTGTTGCTTGAATTATTTCAATAGCAACTTAATCTGACTTTTTTCTAGTCCATTTTTCATCCAGGCAAAAAAGAAATTAATAATTTCATACAGCTATCCCCTATGTCTACCATAAAATGAAAGTGTCTCAAATTATTCCTCATTATGATTAGAATAAAGACAAAAACATTTATATATGACTTTAATGCTCTACATAGTTTGATCCCTTCCTTTGAATGGGGTGTCATCCTTTTTTACCTCTTGTTATCTCAGCATTCCAGCCCCTCTGAAATCCCATTAGTTCCCCAAATACTACAAGTTTCTTCCAGGCTTTCATGACATTGTTCCTTCCATTAGAAATAAAAATTCAAAAGAAAAAAAAAAGAAATAAAAATTCATTTCTCTCTTTCCCTAATCAACTTTTACCTTGTTCTCCAATCTCAGTTACATTTTGCCCCATAGAAGCCATTTCTATTCTTGCATATAAATTCAGACCAATGATCATATACTTAATAGCACATATAAAGGTGAAAGTAAATACATTTTCATGGAATTAGACAATTAATGGCTATCACACAACTAGGTTATAAATTACATAAAAAGAGAACCAGTTTTTCAAATAATATATATAAAAATTATACTATTTATATATTAAATATGACTCATATTTTATATATTATGCATATAACACATAATTTTATCTACGATTTTACATAGTTATAGGTTATATATACACATATATTTTTTCCTATTTCTTGATCCCTACAGATCTGTTATAGAATATATCCTGGAACTGAATAGAAAAAGTAAGGAATTATGAAAGTCTAGAAGGAAACAAAAGCTGAATTTTAAAAAGCCTGTTTATTTTTTAATTTCACAGGTAATATTTCACTTTTCTGTATTTATAATGCTTCAAATATATAGGACTACCTTCTCAACAAGCATTAGAATTTTGTCACTTTGTACAAGAATCATTTCTAAATTTAAGTGTTCTGTTAAATAGAATACAATGATGGTTTTGAAATACAGAATATCTAAAAATAAATTAAGAACAGATGTTGGTGACAATTTTCAAGAAAAAAATAAGTTGATTTCATACCTAAATTGAGAAGTTGAACAATTTTCTTCCCACTATAAACAGTTCCAAAACAATTTCATTAGAAAAAGGATAAAACTTAAAATATTGTGTACTGTTGATATTTAATATTAATATAGATATAGACACATATCTACATATATGTGCATATATTTGCGTATATGTGCATATATATGTATGTACATAATCATATAATTTAGATATGCTTGGGAAGTATTTATTCTTTTTTTTTTTAAGATTTTATTTATTTGACAGACAGAGATCACAAGTAGGCAGAGAGGCAGATAGAGAGGGGGTGGAAGCAGGCTCCCTGCTGAGCAGAGAGCCCGATGCCATGCGGGGCTCGATCCCAGGACTCATGACCCGAGCTGAAGGCAGAGGCTTTAACCCACTCGCCACCCAGGTGCCCCAGTAAGTATTTATTCTTAATAACAATACTTTTTTATTTATTTTGAAAGAAGCCTTGGCAGTGGAAGAAATTTAGTGAATATTTATTCCAATTCTGCTTCTAAACAAGTCTGTTTATTCTAAGCAATATCAAACTTCTAATTTATTGAGAAGACAAGCTTTCAGCACCTCCTGGAGTTGCCACATTGTCATTCCACATCACATTTCCAAACCATTTGCTTTTTGCCTCATGGGTTTCTAAGCAATTTTGCAAAATCAACTGTAATACCCTCCAGCATTCTGGAATTCCCAATCAGTTAATCAGTTCATGTTTATAAACATATAACAAACTTCATGTCATATCACCAAATATATTTGAAATCATTAAGCCAACATGAAATATTATTAAATGGCTGCTCAATTAAAAAGGACACACATATCCCTTTTAAATACTTGTTTTAATCCCACAGCTTCAATTTTAATCACAATTAATGTGAAATCAGTTATATGTGTAAGAAAACTTGTCATAGCACTTTTTTTTTTTTTTTCTTAGCTCAAGCCAATTGCTCTTAATGATGTTTTGATATTTGGTTTGGTTTAGTTTTTAAAGCCTCATTGTCCAAGAGTAAGCATGCCCCATAGTGTTCAATAAAGTGCTGACTTCTTTCAGAACTAAGTGGTATGGATGCTACTAAGAGACTGCATTCTACTTAATACTTACCTAGATAGCAAAAAGACCTGGGAGAAAAAGGATAAAAAAAGAAGCTAGACAGGAAGGGAGGGATTAACAGCCACATATTTCTTGATTATAATTTGCAAAACATTAATGGTTCAGTTTTTATATTTTAGTCTTCAACACACTAGCACTTTGCCAAGAACTGAAGAAATGAAATGTTGACCTGAACAGGACAGATAGCCTTGGGGGTTAAAAGAAATCCACCCTTATCCTCCATATTGTCCCACTCTTATCCTTCTTATTGTCCAGGGAGATTTTCCTTTCCCAGTAACTATTTCTCATCTTATCCCTGTCTGATTTCCCACTGTATGATTTCAATTTCTGTGTAACAGATTACTCCATAATTTAGTACCAAAAGACAACAAATATTGTCTTAACAGTTTCTGAAGGTCAGGGAACTTGGGCTGGCTCAGCTCTGTGATTAGGTTTAGGGTCTCTCCTGGTTACAACCAAGCTCTTGACCAAGATGGAGGTTATCTGAGGTTTATCTTAGTTCAAGAGGAACTGCTTCCAGCCTCACATCTGTGGCGGCTTGCAGAAGGCTTCTTTTCTTCTGTATGTGTATCCTTCCATGGCCATAACTCTTTCCTCCACATAATTAATCACACACTAGATTATCAGAATAAAGTTTTCATATCATCCAAAATATTGGTATAGTCACCAAAAGCTATGCTGAAAAGGCAGTGTGTTGGAACTAGGTGTTGTTAGGGTCTCAAGGAAGTCCATAAATAAGGAACTCCTCAAAAACTGGCTCTGAAAAGGATGATGTTTCTGGGGCTTGAACCCTCATGAAACTATCCCCCATCCCATAATCAGTGACAAAAAATAATATTAATTTTAATCTTATAACAAAGTTGTTTTATTTTCTAAATTGGCTAATTGAAGAAAAGAATAAAATCTCATGGCTTGATTCCTACTTTCTTAAGTCCAGAAGAAAATAACCAGAAAATTTTAGTTCCAACCTGTGGTATTGTATGTTTGTGTGTGCTCTGCCCATATAGAAATAAAGAAGAAAGAAAGATTAAAGGTCTAAAACAAACAATGAAAAAACTATTCAAATTCAACATTTGGCTATTTTGTGGAATTAAATTAAATTAGGCCCTAAACAATATATATTCACCATTTCATTTTTTTTTTTTAACATTACCCAAGTTTCCTGCTCCTTTATTTCCAAATTGGGGTTTCTAGCCTTTATTTTCCCTTGAGTAAATATCTTTCTTTCTCTCTTTTAGATAGAGAGAAAGATGAATAGATTTCCCCACATCCCATATGCATATACGTCACAGAAGAAGAAATAGATATATATCTAAATAACCCAGTAACTATAATGCAACCATTTACAATTAGAATGAACTATAATGGAATGGATTTTTTAAAGTTATGCTTAAAGGAGGAGTATAACAGGATAAAGGCAGTAGATCAATCTCAAGCTCATTAATTTTTCTCATGTTTCATATCCGGAAAGCAATAAGATACTCTCCGTCCTAACATTAATTTTTTAAAGGTGTTAAATATATCATTTAAAAATGAACATGACCACAAGAACTAAAACCAAACTATATACTTGCAGTGCAACAGAGGAAGAAGAAACAGCATGCCAGTTAAATAAAAAAATAAGATGACAGAAACATATCCAACATACATTTGAAAATCTCACTTAAACAAAATCAGCAACAATCTGGCTTCAAGTTGCATAAATGAAATATGTAAATCAAAGTTACACAGTAATCTTGAACGCAAAAACTTGGGCACAAAACGCGCCAAGTAAACTCATTCAAAATAAAATTAGGATATTAGCATTACGCAAAATGAAATAAAAGCTAATAGGATTAAATAAAGAAGTTAATATATGATTAAGATATTTAAAATGATAAAAGGGGAAATTTTCAGGAAATAAGATGTCAATTTAAGATATACACACTATCTTTTACATCAACATTTATAAACTGCCAAAAGACTTAAGATTGATTTTTCTAAAAATATAAGTATATGCACTATTTCATTGCTTAGAATGTAAAGTACTTTTTAAAGCATGACTCCAAGCCCAGAAGACCAAAGGATATGTTTAACCTAATCATGAAAAAATATTGTAAGTGGCTGCAAATTTTTCAGTTTGCCGGTATTTATTTAGCAACTGCACTTCGTAGAATTCACCAGACAGCTATATTCATCTATAGTGAGTGAATAATGATCCCCAAAATATATAATCCCTAAAGCCTGGAACCTGTGATGTTAATTTACATGGAAAAAGGAGCACTGCAGATGCGAATGCACTAAAGGAACTTGAGATGGGAGGTTATTCTGAATTATCTAGATGTACTCTAAATTTAATCACAAGTATCCTTACATCAGAGAGATGGAGAGAGATTTGGCTAAAGAAGAGAAGGCAATGTGCCTGTGCCGGCAGAGACTGAAGGTCACATGTCAAAGACCAGCAGCCAACAAAAACCTGAAATGACACAAAACAAATTCTCCCCCAGGGCCTCTGAAAGGAGTGAATTTCTCTAATATCTCAATTTCAGGTCCATAAGACTCAGTTCAAACTCCTTGCCTCCAGAAACTGTAAAAGAATAAATTCCAGTTGTTTTAAACTACTAAACATGTGGTAATTTGTTACTAAGGCTAGAGAAACTATTCTATCACCCCAAACCTTAAAGATATGCAAATAAAAATCCTTTTTTTAGTGAAGATTTTTTAAAATAAAATTTCAAAACAGTGAATGTCAGCTAAGAGAAAATCAAAATAAATCAATGAAATGGGAAAAGGAAAAAATACAGAAAATTAATGAAATTTGACGCTGACTTCTCTAGAAGATCAATGAAATTCACAAAATTCTAGCAAGACAGATAAGGAAAAAAAGAGAGTTTTAAGATAAAAATCACCAATACTGGATATAAGAGAGGTGGCCTAACTACAGAATATATGGACATTAAGTGAATTGTAAGAGAAAATAATGATCAAATTCATCACAGTAAATGTGGGTTTGCAACCCTTCCAGGAAACTTCCTGGTGTAATTACCCACATAGGAAGGGAGAGACCAAGAAAGAGGCAGTCACTCCAGGTAGACAGGTGGCAGTTTTAAAAAGCAAAGGGAATTGACATGAGAGGCTTGCCTTGGGTGGCAGCAAGACAAATGTATCACCACAGTCAGCCCACCACATCTTAAAACTTTATAAAGAGGTCTTAATTGGGTTCAGTCACATATAATGTGCAGATGTTCTCAACACCACATCACTATCTCAAGGCTGTGTCTTCAGAGCAGCTTCTGGGAATGGGATGAGCAAGTGGAGCCCACATTCCAGGGACAGGACAGGGCATAAAGAGGATCTGAGTTCCCCAGTGTAGCTCATGGGTCATTCAACAGTCACATCCTTTTACTGAAATTCCCCAAGACTAAATCCAACAATTAAATGAAATGGGCCAATCTCTTGAAAAATAATTATTAGAGCTTTCTCAGGAAGAAAAAGAGTCCCTGAATAGTACTACCAAAGCAACTGAAATTCTAAGAAACAACAAAAACCTTCCCTAAAAGAAAACTCCAACCACAGATCACAGATGGTTTTACTGGTAAATTTTGTCAAACATTTAATATCAATTCTACACAAAAATCTTATAATAAATTTTAAAAATATAAAGATAACTTTCTGAATATTATATCTCTTTCCTCTGGCTGATGCAAATGTAATCTCCTGCATTACATACATGTTAATCTCTCACATTACAAGCCATATGTGAGCTTTGGGAATTGCCTGTCCTGTAGGTTCTTAATGATTCTTTGCTAGCCTGTGGAGTTTCTCACCACAGATGTGTGGTTGAGTATTTGGGCAGAAATTAGATGGATCCCTCGGCTGATCTCCAAAGATCTCTATGCAAGCTTCCTCTTGCCTGAACCAGACATCTGACCTCTCTGAACTCCAATTTCTGTCTCTATAATTCATCATCAGGACTTTTAGCTGAATTCTTTCTCCCTGCACAGTAACCTAAAAACTGTCTCCATTCAGGATGAGTCTATTACCCAATGTCTGAAAAAGTGTTTATTTGTTCTACTTTTCTACTTGTTTACAGCAAGAGTTCAATTCTTGTAGTAGTTAATCCTTCATGAATCAAAGCAGAAATCCCATTAAGTTTTAAGAAATGAAAACACAGTAAAAGTACTGTAAAAGTAAAAGTAAAGTAAAAGTAAATCACATTTAAGTAGCTGTGGCCTTAAGAACATAATTAGGAAAGGGCCTAGTCTCAACATACTAGAAAATGACTAACACTCATATGATAGAAAGTCCATGGTAAAGCTGAACTTAATGGGTAAGGCTCTGTTGACAACTAGCCAAGTACCTTTACTACCCTACAGATTATCTGAATT
This sequence comes from Enhydra lutris kenyoni, assembly GCF_002288905.1. Lineage (NCBI taxonomy): Eukaryota > Metazoa > Chordata > Mammalia > Carnivora > Mustelidae > Enhydra > Enhydra lutris. Next base: position 13,830,912 of record NW_019154109.1, on the reverse strand, counting down.
TATTATTGACACTTGTAATTAAGAATTTATTATAAAGCAAGATGAATAAATCTTGTACCAAAAGAATATCTATTTGTATTATAGTAATGTTATCTACTCAAAAATACTAATTTTAAAATTATGTGTAAACAAAAGTTTGATTAAAAGAGTAAACATAACAGCTATGTTCAGATATTATGTTATAGGAAGAGGCTCTATATAGTTGTTTGTTCCCTGGGTTACTACTCGAAATGTTAAGGAGAAATAAAAGCTCTTCAAGAGTAGTGTTCTCACAGTTTCAGTTTTGTAAACATTTTGTATCTATTGTACTGATTAAATGAGTTGCACTCTTTCAGTATTCTTGGTCAAAAATTATATTCTATTTATCTTCCTAAGAAAATTCTCTGTGCTAAAATGTTTACATATGGCTCTAAGTTAGAAACAGTAGTTATAAATACTAACAGTCTCAAGGAACATGATGATCCTTCCTTTGTACAAGAATGCAATATTGGATCACTTGATATTAGAAAAGCACATATATGAATGAATATGACATTTGGAAATATCCAGCAACATGACCTTAATTAAACTATTCTTTTCCATCTATGCACCTATATATATAAGTGTGTGTACCCCATTCACTTCCTCTGTTCCACACAAACCCAGACCTCTCATAGGCTACAAATCAATTCACCTATGCTCCTCAGCTTTAAGTACAAAAAGCTACTTCTCCTAATAAAATGGCAATCTGAATTATATTAATATAATCTCTGATGCTAAGAATCCCACTCATCCTCACTTGACAACTTGGCAGTCATACGGATGGTAATAATTAAATTTATGAAATTTATGATGTTACAGAAGTCTGAGAATATTAGCGGGGATTGATAGAAATAGTTAATGACATACAATCACATATCCAAAATCAAATAGAAATTAGAGATAAAATTCTGCCCCTCTATCTCTATCTAATTGGTATTGCATATGAGTAGGCTGATTGATAATATTGTTTCAGACTATAAATTAAGATGCATTTTATTTTATATAATTCAATTCCCCACTCTCTGTGAGGGTGCACCTGGTGAACTGGAGCAATAAAGCATCATCACTAAGATGATTCTCATCCCAGGAGGTTGTGTACAGCACAGAACATTAATTATAGCTACTAAGGAGGGAAAGACAAGTGTACATCAAACTCTCAGAGTGGGAATAATTACCAGGATTGACAGGTAAGATCTCATGGGGAAGTTTCCTAGAATCTATCTTTTTTCCCTCCTCTGAAAATACTGAGAACTAGAGAAAACCTAATACCTGGTCCTACTGTCATACTTGGAATCTATGCAATAGAAAGTTCAGTTAAATGTTCACTTATGTTAGTAGAATTTAACTTAGTATTTAGAAACTCAGAATCTGAAGGCTGATACACCAAACTCTGAAGTGGCTCTATCACTTCTAATTTTAAACAATGTGGAGGGACTTTTGTCTATTGAACAAACACCTCTTCTTCCAGGGGAACCTGAATTCTATTGACATAATTCGGTATTGTATTAGCTCCAGTCCTCTGAAGGAAGAGCCTGAGACAAAGATTAAAATGTGATTATTGGAGAGATGCTAATTAGGGAGGTAAATGTAAAAATGAGAGAGTAAGGAAAGTTAAAGATCAAAAGCAATTCAATATTGTGCCAATGCTGATGGTTGCTTCACAGGAAGCTATACAGGGACTATGACAGGTTATTCAGAAAGTTCACTGATTCCATTATAGGACTCTGGTAAGGGAAAACCATCTTAAAGAAGTTCAATGAAGGAAGGAGGTGGTTCTGATTCTCTCCTACCTCCCCCTTTCCCTCATTTCTCACTGACTGAAGTTTACCTGAGAGTTAAATTCTCCACGTTTTTATACTTTGCCATTGGTTCCACAGCAGCTATATTAGAAACCAGGTTCCACACTTTATCACAATCTGGAAGTGAAGAAGTGACAACAAAAGAACAGAGCACTTACTTAACAAGAGAAAAAAAGAAAGGAGGTAGATGAAGGCATCTGAGAAGGTTGCATAAGGTTTTTGTCTAATACTGTGACATTGTACCAAGCCCCAGTAAATGATTTATGGATGAATTAGGGTTGGTAGAAGTCATCATAATACTCCTGTTACATGTGCTCATGACTGGTTGAAAAGTGGGCAAATATTTCATGCTGGACTGTGTTAAGAGTATCCTGGAAAACATTTTCTTTTCAAATTTATAAAGAGATAAGAACAAGGAGAATCCTCACTGTTCTATTCTTATCTTGAATGCCTGGATTTGACCTAATCTAGAATGGATGAAGAGGAGAGTGGCATCATATTTAAGGACATGAGATACGGAGATTTAGTTCAGGTCATGGTTTTGTCAGGTAGTTGACCTGGGCAAGTTGCTTAACCTATCTGTGCCTCATTTTCCTCACCCATAAAATAATAGTGTCAATCATGGCAATCTCAGATTGTAAAAATTCAGTGAGTTATAAGATATGAAAATATCTTATAATGCAGTAAGTGAGAAGCAAAAAGTATTTGTTTTTTTATAGTGGTATGTTCTCAGTAATTCTAACGTTTATAGGTCAGCTTACTTCCCTGAGTATTGTGCAAATTATTCAACTTTGGACAATCTCAGGTTTACTCAATGTGAGGCACCAATGAGTTACATGATTTCAAATACTTGGAAAGTACTAATTTACCTATAAAAGTAAAGTACTTTATCATCTATTATTTGAAAAGAAGGGCAGCAATATATAATGTATTTTGAATCCCTCAGAATTAAGAGCCCTTATAAATCCAAGTTTTTATTGTTTATTTCTCATACTTCTTTCACCAAGTTATTGGTTGATTTGAAGCTTTTTGAAAAGTATCCTGCTCCTCTCTGAACTTACAATTCCTCAGTAAAATCCATATCCTAATGAAAAATATTGCTAAATATTACTTCTCTGAATCATCCCGTCATCCCTAATTTTAGTGTCCTATTTATCCACATTAGGCATTTCAGTATTTCAGTTGATTTATGTCTTGGGTAAAGTTCTTAGGAAATAAGTTATTTTATTCATCTATTTATTCTCCTTCTAGCTTTCTGCCTTTTTTTCTGTTGCCTCAATGTTATCAAGAATATAACTTATTCATATTTCAGCATTTTCACTTAAGCTCTTATATTCAACTTCATTTCGTATTATAAAAGTAAAATTTAATAGTTTTCTACTACACATTTTGTTCTTTTTTTTTTTAAAGATTTTATTTATTTATTTGACAGAGAGAGATCACAAGTAGATGGAGAGGCAGGCAGAGAGAGAGGGAAGCAGGCTCCCTGCTGAGCAGAGAGCCCAATGCGGGACTCGATCCCAGGACCCTGAGATCATGACCTGAGCCGAAGGCAGTGGCTTAACCCACTGAGCCACCCAGGCGCCCCACATTTTGTTCTTTAATAAAAAAAATTCACACATCCTTTTTTAAGGGCACAGATGAATATCAGTTTACCCACCACTGTCTCCTTTCATTATCTTTTAATCCTAGGTGAAATGTACTCTAATAGCAACTACCATTGTCAACCTTCTTAAAAAAAAATAATTCTCTACTCGTTTTGAGAAGATTCTTTCTTAAAAGAATGCCTTGAACATTGCTTTCTCCAAGACAGTTTGAGACACATACTTCTTAATGGTTTTGCTATTCTGATAAAATATTTTCAAGAGGCCACTTCAATCTTTTAATAAAGGAAAAATTTCATCTGCAGAGTCAAGATGTTTAAGGTAATGGTAACATGAGTAAAATGATTGCTGATGATCATGGTGACTATATGATTGCACCTTTTAAGAAGAAAGCTGAGTTCTAAATACATTTGACATTTTGTTTTACCTTAATAAAGATGACTATTTAGATTTCAAGGGAAGATGTACAACATTTACTTATCTTGTTCATAAAATGACCAATCATTTATTTCTATGCATTATGTCTGTACCTACGTCTCAAACATTAACAACCAATGTTTTACACTGAATAGACTTCAGGAAAATTATGAGCAGACATTGCAAAGTGAATTATTACATTAAAGCAATAAGTACAGGGAGTGAGCAGGGCTTCTTTGGAAGATTTCAGTTACAACAGCGATCTTTTTTGTTATAATTTTTATTTCTACAAATTTTGTAGTCTACTTCGGGGCTTTTTAGAGATCTTTAGGTTTCTTTATAGAGATGATTTTTTCTGGTATTGTCAACTTAATTATTCTATTAATTTTTGACAATTTATTCCAGAGCAATTAATTATTCTCCCTGATAATTAATCTTTTCAGTTGCTGTAGGTTTCCTACAAAAGCTGTATTCTTCTTCACAGATATTTGAAAATACCTTTATTCCAGCAGGCATTACATTTTTGTTTAAAACCCTGCCTTTCCTAGCACTCAAAAGCAAGAACTACTTATATTCATTCATCTTTACAGCAATGGTTCTTATTGTGATATTTTGAAATGTTTTTGAAAATAGAGAACACCAAAGCAAAATCATTTAAACAAAAGTGGAAATGTACTGATTTTCATAAGTAAACATTCTAAGGATATGTCTAATTTGAGATAAACTTTGATCCACTAAGGTATTATTTTACCTCTCATTTCATTCTCAAGCAGACATTACCCTGAGGCTAACAATATTCCAGGTTTAACTCTGATCTTTGCAAGCAACTCAGAGCCAATGAGGGTCTTGTGTCTCAGTTATTCAAACAAAATTCTGAGAATTGCAATTCATTGTCTCTAACGAGGTTAATGCTTATAATGTGGCCAAGGACATAAAATACATTGATTAATTTTAGCACAGGTACAATGACCTCTCTTGAAACATCTAGTTGACTCACTTCAGATCTGTGAGAGTTCTTAATTGTAGGTAAAATAGCACTTTTACTGTATTAAGCAGTCAGTTTTGCTGTTGCTCTTTGTATTAGTAAGAAGCTTAAAATACTTCAGCTAAAGTCTACAGTGAGCTTCCAGAAATGACTTGAACTACAATTCAAAATTATCTTAATAGGAGTAATGACACTATCAGCAATACTGAAACTAAGCTCCCTCTGCTTCAGTAGAGTTGCCACCTCTCTCAACTACCCTAGAACTTCACCAATGCAGCAGGTCTCACATATACTGCCATCTCCTTAACTATCTCATTTCTGAATATCTCAGACAGATACATTTGACTGATGGCAACTAAGTCACATATCTGCCCATTAGCATACAGAAGAAATGATAAAAATAGTTGTTTGGTTCTGAAATAGGAAAGCAGAATGAACTTGAAGAAATACCCAGATGTTCTCAGAGGTGTTAAGAAATGTAGGGTAGGGGCACCTGGGTGGCTCAGTGGGTTAAAGCCTCTGCCTTCAGCTCAGGTCATGATCCCAGAGTCCTGGGATGGAGCCCCACATTGGACTCTCTGCTCAGCAGGGAGCCTGCTTCCCTTCCTCTCTCTGCCTGCCTCTCTGCCTACTTGTGATCTCTCTCTCTCTGTCAAATAAATAAATAAAATCTTTTTAAAAAAGTAGGGTAGTTATAAGTTGTGCATATATATAACTCTACTCAAAACATATGGGCTAATATTGAGGAATGCTTATTATATTCCTTTTCTTTTATTTTTGTAACCAGAGAATGAATAATAAAAATTATAAGCAGTAACAGTAATTATAATAATGATAATGGTATAGTCCATTATTTTAATGTGCCTAGAAGTAAACATACATCATAGTATCTGTTAGTGGAATGAATCATTCTCAAAATAAAATTGCATATAGTACATATGTAAAACAAAACCAGGTGTTGGTATATCTGACTTTAGAGTACAGAATAAGCAATGACATCAATATAAACTAAGACTATATTGCTATAGCACAAACAGAACATTTTTAAGCTATTATCAGCATATTTAAAGATAAAGGACATTACGAAGCATATGAAAATAGAAATTTGTCATGATTCCAAAATGACAAATTTTAATACGAAATTCCTCTCAGGGTCATTTAATAGAGATAATGGCATATTTTGTGGTTTTAGGGGAACTCAGTAAAGTTGTTTAATTTAAACAATTAAAATTATATACAAGAGTCTTAATGTTGTACAGTTAGCAATTAATGATTTCCCTCAAAGTAGGGAGCTGAAATTTTGGCTACATTCAGACTTTCTACTAAGAAATCACAGAAGATTTCAAGACTCAGCCTCTCATTTCCCCCAGATCCAGAAAAACTAGTAAGTCTAGAGAAAAAATGGTATCTTCGGAGACAAAAATATGTTGGCAGAAACTGGCACTTAGTTCTATTCCTGTCATGAGAATCTTTTTTTTTTTTTTTTTTTTTTTTTTTGCATTAAGTCCAAGTAGTAACATTATGGGTCCATGAGAAAGGGAACATTAATAAAGGGAGTAAAAAACAGTTATGTGGGAAGAGATTCCATATTCACGAATTGGAAGAATATTATTAAAATGTCTATACAGTCAAAGATTCAGTGCAATCCCAATCAAAATCTTAATGGCAGAAACAAACTCTAAAAGTCATGGAACTACAAAAGATTCTAAACAGCCAAAGTAATCTTCAGTAAAAACAACAAAGTTGGAGGCATCATACTCCCTGATTTCAAGACTTACAACAAAGCTACAGTAATCAAGAGAATGAAACTGGCATAAAAATAGACATAAGAAGCAATGCAACTGAACAGACACATTGAAACAAATGCATGCATTTTAAATAATCTTCAACAAGGGTGCCAAAAACACAAAATAGGAAATGAACAGTCTCTATGATAAATATTGCTAGGTGAACTGAATAACCATTTGCAGAAAAAAAAAAAAAATGAAACTAGACCCTTATCTCACACCACACACAAAAATAAACTCAGAATGGGTTAAAGACTTAAATGTAAGACCTGAAGCCATAAAACTTCTAGGAAAAAAAAAAAAAAAAAAACAGGAGAAACGCTTCCAGACATTGGGGTCTGGACAATATATATATATATTTTTTTAAGATGGGACACCAGAAAGCACAGACAATAAAAACAAAAACAGACAAATCCAATTGCATCAAACTAAACAGCTTCTGCACCACAAACAACAGACTGAAAAGACAAACTACAAAATCGAAGAAGTATTTGTAAACTATATATCTGATAAAGAGTTAATATCCAAAATATCTAAGGGGGGTGGTCATACAATTCAATAGGAAAAACAAAAACAAAAACAAAAACAAGGAAACAACACGATTTAAAATGGGCAAAGGACTGGATGGGAAAAGTACATTTCTTTGGAGTGTATATAAATGGCCAATAGGTATATGAAAAAATACTCAATTTCACTGATTATCAAGGAAATGCTAACTGAAACAACAATGAAATATTACCTCACACCGATTAGAAATGTTGTCACAAAAAAAAAAAAATGAGAATACAAGTATTGGCAAGGGTGTGGAGAAGAGACAAAACTGTATTCTGTTACTGGGAATATAAATTGGTTGAGCCATTACAGAAAAACAGCATGAGTCTTCCTCAAAAAATTTAAAAAAGAACCATCAAATGGTCCAGCAATGATATGGAGTATATACCCAAAGAAAATGAAAACATACCTCAAAGTGATATATGCATTCCAATGTTCATTTTAACACTATTCACAATAGCTAAGAAAACAACTAAAATGTCCATTAATAGATAAGTAGATAAAGAAAATGTGACATACACATATAATGGAATGTTATTCAGCATTAAAAATGAAGGTAATCCTGCCATTTGAAATAACATGGATGAATCTGGAGGCTATTATGCTAAACAAAGTAAGCCAGATGCAGAAAAACAAATTTTGCATGATCTCACTTATATGTGGAATCCAAAGCATAGAAACAGAGATTAGAAGGGTCATTATCAGCAGCTTAGAGGAGGTGGAAATGTGGAGATATTGGTTAAGAGGTACAAAGTTTCAGTTAGGCAAGATGATTAAATTCTGGAGAACTGTTAAACAGCAATGTGACTATAATTGACAATACTGTATTATGTACTTGAAATTTGTTAAGAGGATAGATCTTGAGTTGTCTCACCACAGAAGGAGAAGGTTAAGGGAGAGAAGGAGAAAAAATAGGGACAAAAAAAAAAAAAAAGGAAAATGGTAAAGGTATGAAGTAAGGAACATGCTAATTAGCTTGGTTATGGTGACTATTTCACCTGATTGGGTTATCAGGTCATAAACCTTAAATACATACAATTTTTTATTGTCATTTGTACCTCAAAGCTGGGAGGGGAAAAGAAGAGACACGATGGAGGATTTTATTTATGCATGGATCTTGGGCTTGAGAAAAATTGAAGTATTTGATAGAATACCCTCCTAGATGTTTCCAAACTTAATAGCCCAAGCAATGTCAGGTAAAGACCACAAAAGGTTAGTAGTACTCTGGTGGCGCTAGGGGAGTTAATATAGTTCATGTATGCCATTTTTGCTTTGGGTGATAGGAGAAAAAGAGACTTTTCCTACTTCTTCTTCTTTTTTTTTTTTTTTTTTTTTTTTAGTTTTATTATCCATGTAGTAAGAGGCTTGGTTTTGAAACCTCAACAAACAGAACTGAACTAAGCATTTATCTTCTGAGGGGAAAAAAAAAATACATGGTTGCATTAGGTGTTGGGAGAGGTATATAGGTACTAATCCTGGATGGAAGACTTGGATAGAGGCCATTCAAAATATCCTTTAAGCAAATTTATCCTTTTCAAAAAATTTATATTTTTCTCTAAGCAAGAAAAGCAGTAGGTGATAAGCTTTAATAAGAAAAATGATACTTATTCATTTCATAACTAATTTAAGAATCACTTCTACTTTAATTTTATAATAAGTATTTAAGATTTATTTTTTTTAAGTCATCTCTACATCCAGTGTGGTGCTCAAAGTTACAAACCTAAGATCAAGAGTCACATGCTCTACTGACTTAGCCAGCCAGGTGCCCCAGGAGTCAGTATTTCTTAAGGGGAGTTCCACACTGTCACCACAAAATGGTCTACAAATAGGAAGTTCTCCATGATCAGTTAGGATTGGGAAAAGGCACATAACATAATCCTCCTGTATAGACACAGCATAATCCACACATTAAATCCCACATGAATTCCTGACAAAAAATATAATATTTGGGCAAATTATGAGACTTTATTTCCCTCACATTAAAGCCCAGATAAATCTCTATCTAGCTTTACAAAATTCATCCATCCAACCTAATTCATTACGAGTCCATAATGTGAAAGTGCAGTGACACAGTTAACAAAAAACTTAAGTATGCCATATATTATACATATTAAAAGAAACAACATATAGCTAAATATATTAAAATTCTACTTGCTCACATATTTAATCACTGCTTCTACATCTTATTATATTAATATCTCTGGATAAAGGAAATATTTAACAAATTATATGTTTTTTTTATGAAAGTTACTAGTAGTGAGAAATTATTAGGATTCCATAATTTAAACTCTCGAATCCCCAAAGATATGTTTTGTTTTCAGGGCAGTAGGCTTTGATACAATCATATAAAAGTATAGAATGACATTTTTTGCAAAGAAACCATTTAAAGTATTTCCACTTGACAAAATAAATATCAGTAGAAAGAAACCAATTAACCAAAACATTTTTTTTTTTACTCTTTAAAAGTCATTAGTGATTTTCCCCCAACAAGAACATCTCTCTTGAAATTAATTTTTGATTAAGTGATTCAAATCAAAATATTAAACACTCTGGTGGATACAGAAGCAGTGATACTCAATAGTAGCACTTTCTGAATTTAAATATAGAATAATAAGATTTAAATTAAAGTTACCAATGATGCATTTAATTTACCTCTAATAAGATTTTGGTAATGTTAAATAAATGCCAATGAATTCCCAAAATCATATTTCAAAATACAATGATAGCTATGTGTATTAGTTAAATGCACTTAAACTTCTTAATGACTATTACAAAAATCAGAATCCTACAAGTGTTGCAATCAATATGACGTAGAACAAAGAACACAAGAATGAGATTGAAGGTGACTAACTTCTAGTTGATTTGATGAGATCACATGCTATGTTATTATGAAGAATATTAAATCCTTCAAGTAAATACCAAACGTCTGAATTAAAAGAACAACACTGTCAAATTATTTTTTAATTTTTTTTAATTTATTTATTTGACAGAGATCACAAGCAGGCAGAGAGGCAGGCAAAGAGAGCAGAGGAAACAGTCTCCCCACTGAGCAGAGAACCCGACAAGGGGCTCAATCCCAGGACCCTGGGGATCATGACCTGAGCCAAAGGCAGAGGCTTTAACCCACTGAGCCACCCAGGCGCCCCAACACTGTCAAATTTAAAGACAAATATTGAAAACAGCATACTGATTTCTGCTGACCATGGAACTTTCCAAACTCATTCTCATTCTTCTTAAGGTGTTCTCAAAACTCCACACCCTAGTAAACCAGAAGCACTAAACACAGCACTTCTTTTGGCCTAGCTGGCCATGTTCTGTCACATCAAATGTGCTTCTATTTTTGAAATATGCTCCAACCATAAATTAGACAGGATCCACAGTTAAATGTTCACCATCACAAATGATTCATAACGTGATTCTGTTGTAAAATAAACACTAAAAGACAGGTCTACATTTCTCTTGAAATGTAAATATAAAAGTTTAATTCTCAGGAGCTCCATATTACTGCAGAAAATACCAAACTAATTGATTAGCTGTTGCTACATCCAAAAGAAATGATAAAAAACCTAATCCTCATTCCTGAGGCACTCACATCTGTATAAAAATCAAAGAAACTGCCCCCCTTCCTCACCACCCACCCACACATACATTCAGTTTATCAAGACCATAATGACAGAATAAGGCCTTTGGCGGGGGGGAAGAGGGGGAGCTCTCCAGGCTTGCCACGTCTCTTTCAGGTCCTCCAAGAAGAAATGCTTTCCTGTCTAGTTCTTTAACTGTGATACTTCCTCTGCTGAGAACATTTTCATTAACTTTCGTTATTCTAAAACTCCCAAAATATGCCAGCATGGGGCTCCCTGCTCAGCAGAGACTCTGCTTCTCCCTCTCCTTCTGCCCCTCTCCCTACTCATATTCTAATAAATAAATAAATACAGTGATAGAAGCAGTGATTAAATATAAGTGAGCAAGTACCATTTTAAACAAGTACAACTTGGATATTTTAAAAAAGGCTCATTAATGGGGCACCTGGGTGGCTCAGTCACTTAAGCATCTGCCTTAGGCTCAGGTCATGATCCCAGGATCAAGCCCCAGCTGGAGCTCTCCACTTAGTGGGGGGTCTGCTTCTCCCTCTCCCTCTGTGCTCTCTCTCAAATAATTTTTTGTTTGTTTCTATACTTTATAAATCTTACTTGGGGGCTCATTCCGGCTGGGTCTTCTTTTTATTTCTCTCTCTCTCTCTCTTTTTCTTTTTTCCTTCTTTTTGGTGGTGACTTCTGATTGCTCCGAAGCGTTCCAGGGTGCACCTTGTCTGGATCATGGTTGATATATTCTGCTATACATCCCCTCAACCACCTCTCACCAAAATGACTAGGAGGAGGAACACCCAACAGAATAAAAATTCAGAGACTGTGCCCTCTCCATCAGAACTGTTGGATATGGATATAAACAGTATGTCGGAAAGGGAATTCAGGATATTACCCAGGCAATGGCTAGGCTGAAGAAAAACATTAGTGACAACATGGAATCTCTAAGGGCAGAAGTGAAAGTTGCCCAGGAAGAAGCGGTTTCAAGTTTTATTTAAATTCCAGCTAGTTAAATAACATATAGTGATATACTGGTTTCAGGAGTAGGATTTAGTGATTCCTCACTTATGTATAATACCCAGTGCTCATCACAAGTGGCCTCCTCAATCCCCATTACCCATTTAGCCCATCCCCCTCAACTACCTCCCTTCCACACTACCTCTTAGTTTGTTTTCTATAGTTAAGAGTTTGTTTTATGGTTTGCCTTTTTTCCCCCTATGTTCATTTGTTTCATTTTTTAAATTCCAGATAATGAGCGAAATCATATGGTATTTGTTTTTCTCTGACTGACTTATTTCACTTACCATAATACTCTCTAGCTCCATCCACATCATCGAAACTGCCAACATTTCATTCTTTTGTATGGCTGAGTAATATTTCATTGTGCATACATACCACTTCCTCTTTATCCATTCATCAGTCAATGGACACTTGGGTTCTTTCTGTAATTTGGCTATTTGTTGATAATGCTGCTATAAACATCAGGGTGCATATATCCCTTCGAATCAGTATTTTTGTATCCTTTGGGTAAATACTTAGTAGTGCAATTGCTGGGCAGTAGGGTAGATTTATTTTTAACCTTTTGAGGAACTTCCCTACTCTTTTCCAGAGTAGCTGTGCCAGTTTGCATTCGCACCAACAGAGGAACAAAGAGGAAAAAGAGAGTTCCCCTTTCTCCACATCCTCAGCAACATTTGTTTTCTGTGCTGTTGATTTTAGCCATTCTCATAGGTGTGAGATGATACCTCATTATAGCTTTGATTTGTATTTCCCTGATGATGTGATGTTGAACATCTTTCCATGTGTCCAATAGCCATGTGCATGTCTTCTTTGGAAAGATGTCTATTCATGTCTTCTGCCCATTTCTTAACTGGATTACTTGTTTTGGGGGGGGAGGGTGAATTTTTTACTTTTTTAAGAACTTTAGGGTGCCTGGTTGGCTCAGTGGATTAAAGCCTCTGCCTTCGGCTCAGGTCATGATCTCAGGGTCTTGGGATCAAGCGTCGCATCAGGCTCTCTGCTCAACAGGGAGCCTGCTTTCTCCTCTCTCTCTCTCTCTCTCTCTCTCTGCCTACTTGTGATCTCTGTCTGTCAAATAAATAAATAAAATCTTAAAAAAAAACAAACTTCAAGTCATATGAAATGACTAGCTATAGGTATTATTCAATCTTTTTAAACAATATCATGTGAAGAGGACAACAGCATGGGAATTTAAAATCCCTTCCTCAATTCTATCTAAATCACACATAGGCACACACAGAAACACACATACACTATCAGTGACAATAAAACAAAACAGGTTATGATTATAAGGCATTAAATCTGATTTTGAGCAGATATCAAATAAACTCTAAACTAAAGCAATACTAAAATAAATATTATCAAAAAATGTAAGCAGGTGTAGTACTGCATAACTATGCTTCCCATGATAATTACTTTTCATGGTAGTATACATGATTTTTTTCATCTACAAAATTTAAAAAAATATTTTAGCGTACCTCATGTATATGCTCATTCCTTATACTGAATTGATTTCCCTGGACATTTAAAAAGAGTCTACTTAAAATCATTTAAATTATTATCTTAGGTAATTGACTTTCTATCTTTGTTCCTCAATCTCAGTCATGGCTAGGTGAACTCAACTGGCTATGGAACATTTAGCGTAACATCAGACATTAAATATTTTTAAGACATTGCTGTGACATAATTGATTGTCACTTTGTATTAACATGTTCTGATTCCAAGTTTGGTATTTTAATATATACAAAGTAAAAAAGAGATGATTTCAATAAATTAAGTGGTGTCTTAAGGAGGGTTGCCTGGCATTCATTCTAAAAAGAGATAGAGTGAAAAAGAGACAATGACTGAAGAAAGCCTGAAATATCTAGAACACTTTCTGATGATAGAAATCCTTAATTAAAGTTATACAGAATCTGATTTAAAACACTTGCTGGTAGAGTAATTGAAGTAACAAGCTTCCTAATTTTTCTTGTAGGATGTGAAATTTGGATACAGATGCCTTGTTTCTTCCTTTTTCTATGGTAGCATCACAAGTAACAGGCAAAATAGTCCTAAACACCACTCAGAGGAGATTTCTGTTATATAACATCAACTTGGAATTTTATGCAATGTAAAACTGAATTAAATTTTACAGTATTAAGAGCACTCTAAAACTATAAAGAAACATGTCATGCCCAAAGGCCTTCTGAAATAAAAGTGGACATAAAGGGGTGCCTGGGTGGCTCAGTGGATTAAAGCCTCTGCCTTCGGCTCAGGTCATGATCTCAGGGTCCTGGGATCGAGCCCAGCATCGGGCTCTTGGCTCAGCAGGGAGCCTGCTTCCTCCTCTCTCTCTCTCTGCCTGCCTCTCTGCCTACTTGTGATCTCTATCTGTCAAATAAAATAAAAATAAAAAATAAAAAATAGGGCGCCTGGGTGGCTCAGTGGTTAAAGCCTCTGCCTTCGGCTCAGGTCATGATCTCAGGGTCCTGGGATC
>NW_019154109.1:13786909-13816567 GCF_002288905.1 Enhydra lutris kenyoni | reverse complement strand
AGCCTCTGCCTTCGGCTCAGGTCATGATCTCAGGGTCCTGGGATTGAGTCCCGCATCGGGCTCTCTGCTCAGCAGGGAGCCTGCCTCCTCCTCCTGTCTCTCTCTGCCTGCCTCTCTGTCTACTTGTGATCTGTCAAATTAAAAAAAAAAAATAAATAAATAAATAAAAAATAAAAAGTGGACATAAAGACTGCATTAAAAAGACAAATCCTTTGAACATCATATCAGAAAGTAGGGTAGTCTATTTCTCTAGGTCCTCAAGGCTAAAATATAAACAGGACTGCCACTGTTAAATGGCTCTAGCTATTATGACCAAGAACTACAAAGATACTTGACACTGACAAAACACACACACACACACACATATATATATATATATTGCTCTTTCACCCAAGGCGACTAGCAAATTACATGTAAAATTATTTTTAAGAGATCACTGTCTAAGCTAATTTAGTACCTAATACATGTCAGGGATTGTGACACACACTGGAGAGACAAGGATGAACAAGGCAATCAAAGAATTTTAAAAGAACCATAAAGACAAATTAATTATGTGGTAACAGGAAGCCTTTTGGAATGTATACATATACACATGATGGACGGCCATGAACTGGTTTGCAGATGAGGTATGAAGAAACAGTGAAGGCAAAGATTCTTTTGAGGGGAAAGAAATGGTTTCTTCCAAAAAATGAAATATAGTAAATATGATTGAAGAAAACAGGAAAGGGAAAAGTTATACAAAAAGGATTTTAAGAATTACATGGTGATCAGATCATATAGTGCTTGTGAAAGTTTGGTGTTTTTTGTTTTTTTTTTTTCCTCCTAAAGGTAATGAAAAATCACTGAAGTATGTTTCAGCAGAGCATGGTAATGAGATTTATATTTAATGTAGGGCTCACTGTGGTTTGGGATGGAGATAAAAGTGGATGACCAAAGATCAGCTAGAGTGTACACATTTTATAGTGATATAGGGAATTAATAAGGCTATCTTGGGAGGATCAAAAACATAAGAGGTAGAATTGGCAGGTTTAATGATTTGAATTGATTGGATTTAAATGACTACATAGAGGGAGGTTTTAAAAATGACTCACAGGTTTTTGACAAAAGTAACCGGAGGTAAATACTAAGGTGGGGCAAGATCACAAAATGATAAAATCTCACTCTCTGCTTACTTTTATTCACAACAAACTTATTATAGATTCTTCCCAACCAAATTAGCATGAGATATTAGCCCAACTATAAACATATTATCCAAGAACTATTAAAAGTCTTTGTTTTTTTCTATTGTTAAAACTGTAAGATATTCTCATGATTTTAAAATAGAAATCTTTTGAACAAATTATATATTAAGAAAGAGAGAAAACGGAATTTCAAGATTTTCTTTTTAAAAGATTTGGTTAGTTGTTAACATACAAAGAGAATATACCAAATCTTATTAAGAATTGTTTTGTAAATTTCTATTTTTTACACATCCTACTCATAGCCAAGTGAAAATATTGAGTCTGAAGTATGATATATGTACTGGAGCCTGCAGGATGGCTTTAATTACATCTCCTTGTAAGCCGTTTCCAAAAGCATGGATGTGGACGATAAAACCCATAAGGAGAATGCAGTTTGAGAACAAAGGAGAAGGATGGAATTACCCTAAAAAAACAAAACAAAAACAAAAACAAAAACAAACAAAAAAACCCCTCAAAACTGAAGAAGTGAGCAAATTAAGAGGAGCCCCAAGAAGGAGAAAAGCCCTAGAGTTTGAAAGAGAAAACAAGTTAATGTTATCTTCAAATGTAGGGGTGAATTCCAGACAGCAACACAGTGACAACTGTCACTGTGGTAGACTGTCTGCAAAAATGTCTGCAGTTATTCCCTTTCCTATATCTACTGTCTTTTTCAAGATAATTTTTTCAACTCTTCCCAATAAAAGTGGATTATTTTCCCCACTCCTTGAATCTGGACTAGGTCTGTGACTCACTCTAATAGAATGAAGGGAAAGCACTACCATGCAGTATTGTGTTCATACCTCAAGAGGTCTTCTTTCCTTTGATCCTTCTCTTCTGTTTCCACAATGTGAACAATCAAGTCAACAAAACCCTTTGAATGGCAGAGAGCCTAGACCCTGGACCACAAATTCATGTACATGTATATTTGAGTTGACTGTACACAGAAAAAAAAATGCCCAGTTAACATAAAAAACTTGTGACAAATTATAATCATTCTACGATCTGGTTAATGATACAGTCATGTATTTCAATGAGCTTGAGTAAGATGAGAAATAAAATTGACCACTTAAATCACAGTTTTTATCATTTTTCTATATTGGTGGTAAAAGGAGAAGTTACTAGTTTGGAAAGAAACAGAGGTTGGGAAAGTGAATGTAGGGCAGAACAAGGGCTCCTGGAATATTCTTCAGTTAATGAACTTAACCAGTGGAGATTTGGAGAGGATTTCCCAATCTGCAGGGACTCTAGATTTGTCCATACTGATGAGTGGCAATTGTTGAGATGGATGTGACATACATGGTTTTATCTAGCTGAAGAATGAAAATGTAACTTTCAAACATAAAATGAAAAAAAAAATTATTCAGAGAATGGATTCAAAAGAAAGAATTTAGCTTAAAGGAAGGAAGGGAAGTGGATGACCTGGATATCGATACAGTAACAAATGAAAAAATAAACAGAATAAATAGTTGCTACTGTAAATCAGCTAAATACTTGTGAAGATATTCTGAATCCAATAACCACATAATTCTCTTAACTAGAAGAGGAAATTTGGATCAATTGTGTTCTCTTTCCAAAGTTTATACAGCTAAGTAAAAATTAGGACCACATCTCAAAAAGTTGTTTTTACCTACCGCCATTTCCATCTAAAAGCCCTATCACTGATTATTGTTGTTTTTTGTTTTTTTTAAACTGATGATTGTTCTTATAAAATGTTCACTGAGGAGCTACAAAACTGAGTCCACAAATCAATGTTTCTTCTCTGACTTTTGTGTGTTAAGAAATATTTTTAAGTATATTCCCTTATCTGTGACAAGTAGGACTGAATAACATTAAAGTATACTGAAGTTTATACCTGTTCTTAAGAATGATATTCTTGGGGCGCCTGGGAGGTCCAGTTGGTTAAGTGGCTGCCTTCAGCTCAGGTCATGATTCCAGGGTCCTGGAATCGAACCCTGCATCAGACTCCCTGCTTAGCAGAGAGCCTACTTCTCTCTCTCCCTCTGCCTGCTGCTCTGCTTACTTGCGCTATCTCTCTGTCAAATAAATACATAAAATCTTAAAAAAAAAAAAACACACACAATGATATTCATATCCATGACAATACAGTTACTGACATAAAATTCCAACTCAATTTAAAACTACATGTGACTGACTAGTATTTCAATCACAAAAACCTGTTTATTAACATTAATTTTTTCAAAACTATACATATTAGAAATGCCTTCACTTCCTTTTTCTTCATCAGAAATTTCAGCTCTCATTGTCTTCAGAGAACTATACAACTGCATGAGTCTATCACCCTGAGGAGACATGAGGTGACAATTGTGATTAGGGAAGAGATGATAATGATGTTCCCCCTTTATTTGCATTTGACTCAGGAAACCTCAGGAGACAGAAAAGACAACTCTGCTTCAGGAAAGAGTTCAGACTGATTGAATTGTTAGAATTAGTTTGTTCAACACATCCTCCAGAGACATAAGTTATGTCATGAACCTGATTCACAGAGTAACAAAGAGTACCCTCTGTGCACTTTTAATGTGCAAGTTCAATGGTTGTTTATCTTAATAATGAGTCGCTGGTTTGCTAAAGAGGCGTATGTTAGGCAACATGATGTATCATCCACTCCTCAAATGCAACTGTGTAGAGAAAAATGGGTATAGAATTTGCAAATCTTGTCCTAATGTGAAAACAGAATGGAAAACTGGTTTTCAGTGGAAATATTTTGGGCCAAATGTAAAGTATAGAATATTACATAGAAAATATAAATATTAAATGATTAAATAAGAAAAAATATTCTAATAGAAATTAATATGTATATTACAATATCTTTTCCAATTCTAATCATCAGATTACTTGGCATATAAATCTTATACAGTTATTATACAACATATACATTTATTCTCTCCTATATGAACATTCCCATGGCAGGAGATACTTCTCAAAATCATTAGTATTTCCTAATTGTTTTATTATATGTTTAATGTCTGGTATTTTCATAAAATTTTCTTGCTGCCATTTAGCAAAGTTTTGTCTCAGATTTAATTCCTTCAATCTCACTGATGTGTATAAATAACTAACAATAGAATACATGCATTTTTTTTAATTTTAGGTATTTTTAGGAATTATTAGTGGATGTTCTGTGAAAAAACCAGTGTGCACATTACACACCTCTCTGCAATATATAATGCATAATAGCTCTGAGAATGACTTCAGTAAAGAAACCATTTAATTTGCTTAACCAATTTTTTTCCTCAAATTATTTAGTCATGAAATACTATACCTCCATCCCCTTTTCCTTCCACAAGTTACCAATTAACATCTTGCTGAAAGATATTTGTCAGAATATTGTGAGAAAATCTAGTTTAAAGTATTATCACTTATAAATAATAGCTTCAAATGGGCATAATACTTCTAAATTAAATAAATAGAAAAGGAATTTATAATTACTGAGACTCTGCTATGCTCCAGATGCTGTGATGAGCACATATTTTGCTATCATAGTTAAAGGAATGGTGCTTTAAAAAATCTGTCTTTGAGATACTGCAAGCAGAAAAGGGTGCTATTCCCACACTTATAACAAGAAAAAAAAACTGGAAAAATTGAAAATAACTTTTGTTAACTCATCATAAAAATGAGGTTGTAAGGCAAAAAACTGAATGAAAATATTTTGTGAGGCATTCACCTGCAAGTAAGAAACAGTACCAGGACATTTACTTACCTGGCAAAGACATCATGGTGTGCCATAAAAGCCAGTTAAGAATTGCCAAAGTTCCATTATGGGCTATTGTAAAGAGTAAGGCATCTGAGACTATAGAGTGGGAGAGGGAAATTTCACACTCTGGAAAGATTTTCCTATAGGAACTCTACCAGATAATTAATAGGAAAAATCAGAGAGGTTTATGAAAATAATTTATGATGTCACTGCCAAAATCCTCCCAGAACTACCTTTATTATTTCTGCTAAAGAACACATCTAAAGGGGAAAGAACAATGGAACTATCTTGAAAGCTCTAGTAGAAACTCCTTGTATCTAGAAGAGAAAAGAAATCCAATAGAGAGATGGATGGATGGATGGATGGATGGATGGATGTTTGTTCTGAGAGGAGCAGAATCTCCACCTCTGAGGGGAAACAAGTTCAGCGTTCTATCTATAGCAGATACAGAACACTGGGAAGGTCATGCCCCTGAGATTCAGGTTCACAGTGCCAGCCAAAGACTAAGACTTCATCAAATCAAAAGAGAAACTTCTAACATCCCTCCACTACCACACTAACAATCTTCAAGAAAGAAAACAGTGGAACTCCACTGAGAGGACTGCAAAAGACATTCTCTTAGGAAGCAGTACAAAGGGAAGACCAGGAGGCAAGTGGGCAGACTCAAAGACAACAGCAATTAGCCTCAGACAAACCCCTAAAAAACTAGCTCATACTGTTTACCCAAGGTATAACTACAGGAATTTGAAGCTTCTTAGGCACTGACAATAGCCAGAGCTGTAACAAACATCAAACCCAAACAACTTCTAATTAGATTAACACAAATCCCCACAAAATAAGCCTTGCAGCATGAAAAGAATTTGTAAATGTGAAGACAGTGCATAAAAATGTGAAAAACTGAGATGCAAATAGAAAAAGAAAAACATACACACACACACACACCACTTTTTATGTCATACCCTTACCAGCCTGATTTCAATATGGAGCAAACTATCAGAGAAATCTAGAACATTAAGTATTCTACAAGAAAACTAATTTAGACTCTTCCAAAACGTCAAAGAGTGAAACAAACAAACAAATGGTTGGGAAACATTTCTAGACAAACAAATTAAACCATCAATATCAATAAATGAGCCTTGATGATTAGATCCTGTCAGAAACATGGATGAGAGAAAAAGGAAAAGGAGGAAAAAGAAAAAGCAATAGCACCACCACCATCATTAATGTCAAACGTAAAATGTTTATATGGATGTTACTACATTATTCTTTCAACTTCTTTGTAGGGTT
Organism: Enhydra lutris kenyoni; assembly: GCF_002288905.1. Classification (NCBI taxonomy): domain Eukaryota; kingdom Metazoa; phylum Chordata; class Mammalia; order Carnivora; family Mustelidae; genus Enhydra; species Enhydra lutris. The sequence continues at coordinate 13,810,348 of NW_019154109.1, read as the reverse complement.
AATTTTTTTTTTTTAAGATTTTATTTATTTATTTGTCAGAGAGAGAGTGAGAGCAAGAGGAAGTCAGGCAGAGGGAGAAGCAGGCTCCCAGCTGAACAAGAAGCCCCATGCTGGACTCGTAGGATCATGACCTGAGCCAAAGGCAGATGCTTAACTGATTGTGCCACCCAGGCATCCTATTTTTTTTTTTTTATATAAAGAGGAAAATAAATGTTTTTCTTTTACCTGGCCTTTCTGTAGAACTTCAAGGACCATGTTAGTCTTACAGGAGGAGATCAAATAAATAACTGCTGAATGAATAAATGAGTGGGTGAATAATATACAACACAGTTTTCTTCTAGGCTCCTATGCTAAAGAAAAAAAGTTATGCTGGATTAGTCTTTCTCTGTTATTAAGTAATAAAAGCACAATTTTTGAAAATTCTTTTAAGTCCATGCCCATGTATCTCAAATTCCAAAAAGAGGGTCATTTCAGATGACACAATTATACACTTAATATGTTTTAAATCAAGTCAGCATTATTAATTTCTAAGTTGCTTTTCTAGTTTTCAGGATAGTTCTAAAGGACGGACAGTTATTAACCAATAATAGTATTCAGGATATGTTTATACACACAAAATATATTGAATGTAAATCCATAGACTTGAACAATGTAACAATGGTTCAATAAATCTAGATTAAAACTAAGGAAAAAGTCATTTTCAGTAAAATTTATACACCAAAAAAAAAAAAAAGATTTTTAGAGAGAATTATATGAATTTATTCTCTGGAAATGTAAACTAGTATTTCAGCAGAATCTGGATGGTTTTAGATATTGATTGGAAGCAAGTACAAACCAAAAGTTAAGAGGGAAGAAGGGATTTGGCATTGTTGAATGTGGGATGAAGAAGAATGAGGGAAATCTTAAAGTGAGAAGTAGAAAGTACCTTCGAAAGAGGAAAACAAGGGCACCCGGATGGCTCAGTGGGTTAAAGCCTCTGCCTTCGGCTAAGGTCATGATCCCAGGGTCCCGGGATCAAGTCCCACATCCCCACATCGGGATCTCTGCTCAGCAGGGAGCCTGCTTCCTCCTTTCTCTCTGCCTGCCTCTCTGCCTACTTGTGATCTCTGTCTGTCAAATAAATAAACAAAATTAAAAAAAAAAAAGAGGAAAACAGATTTGTCACCCTGGAATATTTCTGTTCAAAGAAAACACCTGCTAGGATTATTACTACTTTCTAGAAAGTAATAAGAATTTTCAACATAGTTATGCAACTTCCCTGAACAGATGAGACAATCTGAAGAAATTTTGTTCTTATCTGATTGTGTTTGCTGATGGTAGATCTTCACACAATTAATTAGTTCCGCTATCAGTAAATGATTTATACAGTGATGTGTCATTCCATACTGTATGTATAACTGACTTAAGTATTAGGATGTTGGGATAAAATTTTTTCAATGTACTAAAAATAAATGGCCTAGAATACAATTTGTGATTTCATACTCATTCTGAAAAAAATATTCATTTTGAAATTATATTCTATTAGTATCAGTATATACACAGTAAGCATGTTTATTTTACTGGTTTTGTTTTATTTTGACCATTTGGAAGCACCTGATTTTATTTGAGTGACCATCTGTGCCAATATCCTCCACACACTTTATAAATACACACGTTCTACCTGCAGCTTTAAATGAGGAATGATTCCATTCACAGCAGCTACCTCAGAATATCAGTCCAAAGGATTATATTTTGCACACCACACTGTTACATTTTCTTATCATTTATGTGTTTTTTAAGCACAGTCTGTGGCTTTACTGTTCATTATTAAAAGCAAAGCACCCTTAGAATTTCAACTGGTTTCTTTAACCTGAATACCAAGTAAAACCTGTTTAATACAACAGTGGAAACACACTCCAATTCATCAGTTTGAGTATATCAAAATATCTTGTTTCTAAAGAGTCCTGTTTTCATAAACTAAGATATAGAGTATTACTCAATTCTGTAGAATTCTATCTGATCAGGCAATTAAAAAAAAAAAAATCAAGCCAGATACTACTTGTCTAACCATGAAAAAAAGAACCTGGCATTAAGTCCATCCTTTGTCTTATTAGAATTATGTGAGGAAGCAGTGAGTCATGAACTTGAGTCGGAAGACATGGGGAAAACCCATTAGCACGTGATCCTGTGTTTAATTAGGATGATAACGGGAAAGGCCTGATAACAGAATTCCATGAAAACACAAAAAAATATGGCAATTACCTATGAAGTAATATAGAGAATCCTCAAAAAATTAAAATAGAACTATCATATGATCCAGTAATAGCACATCTGGGAATATAGCCAAAGAAAATAAACACTAACTTGAAAAGATATTTGCATCCCCATGTTAATACTATATTTTTTTTATAATAGTCAAGATACAGAAACAACCAAGTGTCAAACAACGGATGAATGGATAAAAAGTCATGGTATATATAAACAATGAAATATCATTTGACCATTAAAAAAAAAGAGGAAATCCAACCAGTTCCAACAACACGAATGGATCTTGAAGGCATTTTTTAAGTAGGATAAGTCCGACAGAGAAAGACATACACTGTATGATTTCACTTATATATGGTACCTAAAAAAAAAATTAATTAATTAAAAAAAAAAAAAACAAACCCGCAGGAAAAGAGGAAAAGATGTCTGACTTTGGTTACCAGAGGCAGGGGATGGGAGGAGAGAGATAAAGATAAAGTTGGTCAAAGATACAAACCATATTTATAACTATCTATACACACACAGACACACATATACACACCTACCATATAATAATTGTAAATACTTAGGCACCTACAATGGGATCACCCAAATACATAAAATAATAAACAGAAAGAAATTAATTGATAATACAGTAATAATAAGAAAATTTAACAACTCATTTACATCAATGGATAGATCATCTAAACAGAAAATCAACAAAGAAATAATGGCTTTGAAGGACACATTGGACCAGAAGGACTTAACATATACATTCATGGCATTCCATCCTAAAACACAAGAACATGCATTCTTCGAAGTGCACATGGAACAGTCTCCAGAATAGATCACATATTACTTTACAAAACAGGATTCAACAAACTCAAGAAGATCAAAGCCATAACATGCACCTTTTCTGACTACACTGTTAACTAGAAGTCAAACACAATATGACATCTGGAAAGGCCACAAAAACATGGAAGTCAAACAACATGTTAACTAAACAATGAATAGGTAAACAAGGAAATAAAAGAATTAAAAAAAAATGGAAACAAACAAAAGTGAAAACACAATGGTCGAAACCTTTAGAATGCAACAAAAGCAGACCTAAGAGGGAAATATAAAGCAATACAGGTCTACCTCAAAAAGCAAGAAAAATCTCAAATATACAACCAACCTTACACTAAGGAGCTAGAAAAAGAACAACAAATGAAGCCTAAAGTCAGCAGAAGGAAGAAAATAAGGATCATAGCAGAAACAAATGATACAGGAAATAAAAAAAAGAAAAGGAAAGAAAAGAAAGAAAGAGCAGATTAATGAAAACAGGAGCTGGTTCTTTGAAAAAATTAATAAAATTGATAAACTTCCAACCAGAATTATCAAAGAAAAAGGACCCAAATAAATAAAATCACAAATGAGAAATAACAACCAATACTACAGAAATACAAATAATTATAAGAGAACAGTATGAAAATCTATATGCCTAAAAACTGGACAATCTATAAAAAATGCAGAAATTCCCAGAAACATATAAATCACCAAAACATAAAGAGGAAGAAATAGAAAACTGAACAGATCTATACATAGCAAAGAAATCAGTAATCAAACATTCCTCAAAAAACAAAATTCTAGGACCAGATGTTTCACTGATGAATTCTACCAAACACTTAAAAAAGAGTTAATACCTATTCTTCTCAAACTATTCAAAAAAATAGAAAAGGAAGGAAAACTTCTAAATTCATTCTATAAGGCCAACATTACAGTGATACCAAAACCAGATAAAGACAGCACTAGAAAGGCCAATATCCTTGATGAACACAGATGCAAAAATTCTAAAGAAGATACTAGCAAGCCAAATCCAACAATAAAGTAAAAAAATAAATAAATAAATAAATAAAATCACCACAATCAAGTGGGATTTATTTCTGAGTTAAAAGGTTGTTCAATATTTGCAAACTGATATGATACATCATATTAATAAGAGAAAGAATAAGAATCATACGATCATTTCAACACATGCAGAAAAAGCATTTATGGGGGTATAGCTCAGTGGTAGAGCATTTGACTGCAGAAAAAGCATTTGATAAAGTATGACATGCATTCATGATATAAGCTTCAACAAACTAGGTTTAGAGAAAATATACTTCAACATAATAAAGGCCATGTATGAAAAATACCACCAATATCATCATCGAGAGGGAAAAATTGAGAGCTTTTCCTCTACAGTCAGGAACAAAACAGGGATGTCCACCTTCACCTCTGTTATTCATAACAGTACTGGAAGTCCTAGTCACAACAATCAGACAACAAAAAGAAATAAAAGGCATCCATATTGGCAAGGAAGAAGTCAAACCTCCACTATTTGCAGATAACATGATACTACACACAGAAAACAAGGGCACGAGAGTGGCTCAAATGGTTAAGTGTCTGCCTTTGGCTCAGGTAATGATCTCTAAGTCCTGGGATCAAGCCCTATGTCAGGCTCCCAGCTCAGCGGGGAGTCTGCTTGTCCCTCTCCCTCTCCCCACTCTCTCTCTCTCAAATGAATAAATAAAATCTTGAAAGGAAGGAAAGGAAGGAAGGAAGGGAAGAGAGAAAGAAAGAGAAAGTAAGGGAAAGGAAGGAAGGAAGGAAGGTAGGAAGGAAGACAAAAACTGCTGGAACTGATAAGATCAGTAAAGTCACAGAATGCAAAATCAACATACAGAAATCTGTTGTATTTCTATATACTAACAATGAAGCAGGAGAAAGAGAAATCAAGGAATCAATACCATTTATAATTTCACCAAAAATAAGAAGGTACCTAAGAATAAACCTAACTAAAGAGGTGAAAGATCTGTACTCTGAAAACTATAAACTACTGATGAAAGAAATTGAAGAGGACACAAAGAAATGGAAAGACATCCCATGCTCATGGATTGGAAGAATATTGTCAAAATGCCTATACTACCCAACTTTCACTATTTGCAGATGACATGATATTCTATATAGAAAACAAGAAAGACTTCACCAAAGGACTACTAGAACTGATAAATGAATTTAGTTAAGTCACAGCATATAGAATCAATATATGTAAATCAGCTGCATTTCTCTACACTAAGAAGTTGCAGAAAGAGAAATAAATAGTCTCATTTACAATTGCACCATAAAATGCATAGGAATAAATTTAACCAAAAAGGTAAAAGGTCTATAATCTGAAAACTATAATGTTCTGATGAAAGAAACTGAAGATGACACAAATAAATGGCAAGATATTCCATGCCCGTGGATCGTAAGAACAAATGCTGTTAAAATTTCTATACTATCCAAAGCAATCTACACATTTAATGGACTCCCTATCAAAATACCACCAGCATTTTTCACAGAGCTAGAACAAACAATCCTAACATTGCTTTGGAACCACAAAAGACCCAAAATAGCCAAAGGCAACCTTGAAAAAGAAAAACAAATCTGGAGGATATCACAATTGCAATTCCAAATTATACTTCAAAGCTGTAGTAATCAGAATACTATGGTACTGGCACAAAAATAGACATATAGATCAACAGAACAGAGAACACAAAATGAACCCACAATTATATGGTCAGTTAATATTCAACAATGCAGGATAGAATATCCAATGGGAACAAGACAGTCTCTTCAACAAATATTGTTTTTGGAAAACCCAACAGCTAGTTGCAAAAGAATGAAATTGGACCACTTCCTTAAACCATACACAAAAATAATTTCAAAAGAGACTAAGGACTTAAAACCATAAAAATCCTGAAAGAGAATAGAGGCAGTAACTTCTTTAATATAGCTGTAGCCATTTCTTACTAGGTTTGTCTCCCAAGGAAGGGCAACAAAATAAAAAATAAACTATTGGGGCTACATCAAAATAAAAAAATAAGTAAATAAAAAACCTCCTGTACACTGAAAGAAACAATCAACAAAACTAAAAAGCATCTTTTGGAATGGGAGAAGATATTTTCAAATGAAATATCTGATAAAGGGTTAGTATCCAAAATCTATAAAGAACTTATAAAACTCAACACCCAAAAAGAGAATAATGCAATTTAAAAAGGGCAGAAGATATGAATAGACATTTTTCAAAAGATGACATACAGACAGTTAACAGACACATGAAAAGCTGCTTACCTCAGCGAAATGCAAATCAACACTAAAATGAAATACCACCTCAAATCTGCCAGAAGAGTAAAATCAACAATACAAGAAATAACAGGTGTTGTGAGGATATGGAGAAAAAGGAACCTGCTTGTGCCATTGGTGGGAAAGCAAACTGGTGCAGCAACAGTGGAAAACAGTATGAAGACTCCTCAAAAGGTTAAAAATACAACTACCTTATGACCCAGTAATCACTCTACTGGGTATTTACCCAGAGAATATAAAAACACTAATTTTAAGGGATACATGCAGCCTTATCTACAATAGCCAAATTATGGAAACAGTCCAAGCATCTGTCGATGGATGAATGGATAAAGAGGAGGTTATTTGTGTGTGTGTGTGTGTGTGTGCGTGTGCGTGTGTGTATACACACACGCACACGCACACACACACACACTGGAATGTTAGTCATCAAAGAGAATGTAATCTTACATTTGCAAGGACATGAATGGAGCTGGAGAGTATTATGCTAAGCAAAATAAGGCTGTCAGAGAAAGACAAATACCATATGATTTCACTCATAAGTGGAATTTAAGAAATGAAACAATGAGGGATACCTGGGTAGCTCAGTTGGTTAAGCATCTGCCTTTGGCTCAGGTCATGATCCTGGGGTGCTGGGATCAAGCCCTGTTTTGAGCTCCCTGCTTGTGTAGAGCCTGCCTCTCCCTCTCCTCCTCTCCCCTCTTCGCATCTCCTTGCTTGTTCTAATAAATAAATAAATCTTTTAAAAATGAGCAAAAGAGAAAAGAGGCGAGCTAAGAGACTTTTTTTAAAAGATGTTTATTTATTTATTTGACAGAGAGAGTGAGTGAGTGAGAGACTACACTCAGGGGGAGTGGGAGAAGCGGACTCTCCACTGAGCAGGAGACAGAGAAAGAGAAAGGGGCTTGGATCAGGACTTGGGCCAAAGGCAAATGTTTAATGGACTGAGCCACCCAGGCATCCCGATACTCTTAACTATTGAGAACAAACTAATGATTACCAGAAGGGAGGTGGGGGGGGATGGGATAAAGAGGTGATGGAGATTAAGGAATGTACCTATTGTGAAGAGCACCTAGTGGTATATGGAAGTGTTGAATCACTATATTGTACACCAGAAACTATCATTACATTGTATGTAACATTGTATGTTACATAAATGGAATTTAAATTAAAAACTTTAAAAAAGGATACAAACTTCCAGTTATAATTACTAGGGATCCAGTGTACACACAAGGACTATACCTAAACACTGCTGTATACCTAACACTCCCTTAACAAGGAGGTTGTTAAGAGTAAATCCTAAGAGCTCTCTTCACAAGGAGAAATTTTTTTTCCTTTTTCTTAATTGTATTTATGTAAGATGACTGTTAGCTGAACTTATTGTGATACTCATTTTACAATATATGCTAACTAAACCATCATGCTCTATGCCTCAAGTTTTATACAGTGACATATGTCAATTATTTTTCAATAAAACTGGAAAAATGTGGCAATTTTAAAAAAAGACAAAATAGAACCAAACAATTTCAGGAAAATACTATTATCTTTGTCTTTAAAAAGCAAGATGCGGGGCGCCTGGGTGGCTCAGTGGGTTAAAGCCTCTGCCTTCGGCCCAGGTCATGATCCCAGGGTTGGGATCGGGCCCCGCATCGGGCTCTCTGCTCAGCGGGGAGCCTGCGTCCTCCTCTCTCTCTCTCTGCCTGCCTCTCTGCCTCCTTGTGATTTCTGTCTGTCAAATAAATAAATAAATCTTTAAAAAAAAATAAATAAAAAATAAATAAAATAAAAAGCAAGATGCTTTCAGGACCATGAAAAAAATAAAAATTAATGCCTGGGGCTTTTAATAGGATAATTCAAAAAATTTACTGATAAGCTTAGATAATAGATAACACAGTGGGAAAATTAAAAACATATCAAAGCATAATAAATATATCAACAAGGGTGATATACCTGATAAATATGGAGGAGATATAAGCAAGTTTTAAATTCTTGGAGAATATTTTTTATAAGTTTTAAGAGCCTCAAAAACAGTAATGCAAAGTACTTCTAGTTTTCCTGAACTCTTTTTTAAAAACTCCTAAAATTGGTCCATATAAAGGTTAAATTATCTTTACAAAAATCTAAAAGTGATTTTGGAATTCATATGCAAATGAGCATAACTTGCTAAATAACAAAGTCCATCCAGGTACTAAACAAAAACATCTACTCAGCAACTATAACTATTGGACCTTTAGAGAAAAACTGATGTTGCCAATATATATATATATATATATGTATATATATATATATATGATCTTATATTCATAAAATATATGTATAAATATATCATGATCTATGTAGGGATACAGAGATAAAATTCTGAATTATCTGGGAAAAATCTTTTAAGCACTGCTATATCTGGATTTTGACTTAAGCAAATAACAATGGTTGCTGAGATAAAAAAACCAGGGAGAGAAATGGGTTTAGGAAAAGGCTTGAGGGGAATGAATATTATGTTTTAGCCATATTACATTTGATTGCCCTTTAAACATGAAATTGGAAACTCCAATAGTCCAGTGAATAAACAGAGCTCCGAGAAATGTTCAGCTTTGAAGATGGTATGGGGGATTTAATAGGTAGTTGGGACTGAAAGTTATGAGACTAGACAAAATCTCCCAGGTTGTAGAGAACAAAAATACATAGAAACAAGAAGATGGCAGTCCAGGAATCAGCTCAGGGCTTTTCCATCATTTGTTAGGAAGCAGAGAAGCATCGAGAACAAACTAGGGAAGAGGAGAATAAAAATCAAAATAAACGTAAGGGTTTTTTTTTTGTTTGTTTGTTTTGTTTTGTTTTGTTTTTAAAGGGTTTACATTTAGGAGGCACCTGGGTGGCTCAGTCATTAAGCATCTTCCTTTGGCTCAGGTCCTGATCCCAGGGTCCTGGGATCGAGCCCCGCGTTGGGCTCCCTGGTCAGCGGGAAGCCTGCTTCTCCCTCTCCCACTCCCCTTGTTTGTATTCCCTCTCTGTCAAATTAAAAAAACAAAAAAAAAAAAAAAAAACTTTAAAAAAAGTGTTACATTGGTTAAATGCTGAGAAGTCTTTTCAGTAATGACAAAATAACAGAACATCAGATATGGGAACATGACGTGGTGTTGATTTGACAGGAAGAGACTGCAGAGGTATGGATACTGAAGCCAAACCAGAATGGTACAGAGATAGAATAATGAGAAAATGAAGACTGTGGGTATACAAAACTCATGAATCATTCACTTTGAAGGACAGTAGGAAAAAAAAAAAAAAGGCACAATAGCTAGATAGTATTTTAAGATAAAATGAGGATTATTTAAGAGATGAAATACTAGAGTAGGTTTTCATGCTAATGAGAATGTTCCAAGTCCAAAGATGACAAGTTAGGACATAAAAGCAAATGGGAGAATTAATAAACACAGAAACAAAACTCATTTAATTAAATATTCAGAACCATGTAAAAATAGTGTTATCTTTATAAAATGCCACCTAACAGATGGTTATCTCTTGCAACTAGCTTTGATACAAAAATAACCAACTTTAATTGCAATACCATGACTTAGATGATTAGGGTTCAGAAGCAAATTCTGATGATTCAAAGGCACAATGCCCTATAACCAGAATGGGGAAAGAAAATGATTATCTAACATGTTCAAGACAGGTGACACTCTAGCTATTCCTGTTTTATCAAAACCTCAGAGAGAATTTATAATAAACTATATTTTGAACTGTAGTGTGCATTATGTATATGCTACTTAGTAAAGTGTGTATAATTAATCCAGAGCATATGTCCACGGGGTATCTCTATTATTTTCCTTTTATCCTAACTGATGACAAAAATGAAATTTCTTCAGGAATTTTTAAGGAAAGATAAATGAATTGGTAGTCCCTTTTTTTTTTTTTAAGTCATTTGTCTGTTGTTCCTATTTTTCTTGGTTTCTAGTGTCCAGAGTACATTTATTAGCTCATAAAGAGTTTATCTTTGAGTTTGTTAAAAAAGGACCACCACGCTTGCTATGTAGCCTGGTAACTCCCTTTAAAATACTTAGAACATGCTCCTAATACAGTCTAAAAATATGATAGAAAATGTGCTTGGATACTTGAATCTTGATACAGAATTCATTTCAGAGAACTGAAAAAGTTAAAAAATAAACTATTTTTTCCTAACTTTCACTCATCACTCCCTTTTGTGTTCTATAGTCTTTATCTTTTGCAACTTCACTTCTTTTTGCCTATTTCTCATTCACATAGCAACATGAATCCAGACATCTCTCAGAGGGCTAACAGGTACTTCCTTAAGACATTCAGAGGAGCTAATCTAAAAGTGAACAAGCAGGGGGGGAAAAAAAGTAAAAAACAAAAAGAAAAAACACAAAAAGTGAAGAGATGTTATTTTTTGTCTTCATTAGATTTTGCTTTCCTACCCCCTTTTTTAAAAATATTTTGGGATAATACCATAACTTTTTCAGTCACCTTCAAATATTAATAAACTTATTTCTCACAAATTAAATATTCAAGACCAGTTTAATAAAAATACTTACTGACAACATCAAATGCTGGCAAAGATGTGGAGCAACAGGAACTCTCATCAGTACTGATAGGAATGCAAAATGATACAGCCACCTTGGAAGACACTTTTGCAGTTTCTTATAAAACTAAACATACTATCACTACATAACCCAGCAGTCATGCTCCTTGATATTTACCCAAATGAACTGAAATCTTATGTCCACACAAAAACCCATACCCAGATGTTTATAACAGCTTTATTCATAGCCAGGGACTGGAGGCATCCAGGATGTCCTTTGGTAAGTGAATAGATAAGTAAACTGTGGTGCATTCAGATAAACTTTATTGAGCACTAAAAGAAAATTAGCTATCAAGCCATGAAAAGACATGAAGAATTTTAAATGCATTTACTAAGTGAAAGGATTATTTGAAAGGTCAACATTCTGTATGCTTCCAACTGTGACATTCTGAAAAAGCCAAAACTTTGGAGACAGTAAAAAGGATCAGTGGTTGCCAGCAGTCAAGGGCAGTGGACAGATCACAGGATTATTAGGACAGTGAAATTTTCTGTAAACTACTATAATGACGAATGTATGTCATTATACATTGTCACTTGCCAAGAGTGAACCCTAATGTCAGCTATGGACTTGGGGGTAACTGCACTATGTCAAGGTAAATTCATCAATTATAACAAATGTGCCACTCTGCTGGGGAATATTGACAGTGGGGAAACTGTGCATGGATGAGGACAGGAGTATATAGGAATTGTCTGTACTTCCTGCTCAATTTTGATATAAAGCTAAAATCATTTTTAAAATAGATTATATATGCACATATCATAAAAGCTACTGCTTTGTAGGTATTATATAGTGGTAACATGAAATAATTTTTTATTAAACTTTTGAGGTAATTGTAAATTCACATGCAGGTGTAAGCAATGATACAGAAAGATCCCATGTATCCTCTTTCCAGGTTCTTCCAAGGATAACATATTGTAAAACTATAGTTCAATATCACAACCAGGATACTGACATTGTTACAATAAATAGGTGTAATATTTCCATCATCAAAAATATCCCTCACAGATTTTTAAACATTTGGAATTTTGTTGTTAGATTAGATGGAGGTTCTTTCCATATTCTTCAAGGAGGCCAGCTGCCCTTTTAGAGTTACATCACCTCTTTAGCTGCTGGCAACTACTTATCTGTTCCTTATTTCTATAACTTTTTTTTTTTAATTTCAAGAATGTTATACAGATGGAATCATACAGTATGTAGCCTTTAGAGATGATTTTTTTTCATTCAGCCCTTTAGAGCTATCCAAGTTGTTATGTGCAAGAATCATCTGTTTCTTTTTATTGCTGAGTAGTAGTAGAACATAAATGTTCCACAGTCCGTTTAGTTACTCACCTGTTGAGAGACAACTGAGTCATCTGAAGTTTGGACTATTAAGAATAAAGCTATTACTTTTTAATCAAGTTTTTTATTCAGTTAAAAGATTTATGTCTTGCAGCTCAAGTCTGACCCAGGTCCAGAAACCTGCAGTACAGAGTGCCACAGCCAATTTTTACTCACTTTAAAGCTTCATTTCCTCTTCCATTTACTAGCTAGAATTCCTGGGTAGGAATAAGCAGAAAGGAAGTAAGAGAGATTTTAGGATACATTCTTACAGATCACATCTTCTTGAAATCTGGTTTTGTGTATTCTGTTCTGGGTTTCCCCAATGTGGTGTGAACTATTGGAGGTTCTTCAGAAGTTCTCAGAGAGTGGACTTGAATTTCATTAATTCCAGATATTCACTCCCCAGATATTGTCTTCAGACACTATATCCTACACAGATCATCTGTGCGAGGGCCACAGTCTCAAGACATGTTGCCTCGTAAGTAATGTCCTTTAAAGATGATTCCAGGCCAAATAAATTATCAGATATTTGCTGTGGGACACAGGAAAGAATAGTTTTTCCTTAAGGAAACTGAAAATAAAGGTTTACCATGCAGACAAGGTAAACCTCTCTTCCCTCTGTTAACAAAAGAAGTTGCAACCTGTCTGATTTTTTTTTTTTTTTTTTTTTTTTAGAAATGCCACAAAACAACATGTATCCCTAGCCATTTGGATGCATGCCAGGTTCTTCAAGTGATTTTCTTGGAAGTCAACTGATCATCACTTTGCCCAGTCAGACAGAAGAACTCCTGCCCTGAGAAAACAGAATTCTAACAACCCCTTCAAAGGAATTCTTAAAGACTTATTATTTTGCTCCCCTGCTTATCTCACATATAGGATGGTTTGAGTGATAGGCTGGTGTTACTGGAATAGATTTGGAAAACCCAATTTAGAAGTCCTAAATAGATCATCTGGAATCTCAATTTTGCAGGATACAGTGGGCAGAAACTATTATCCTCAGCTTTGAGGCTTCAGGTAAAGGTTTAGAGAGGACAAGTTCCATTTTACAACCAACTCTATTAACCTTCCTGATTTTGCTTCTTCACCATATAAACTAAAATTTATAGATAAACATCATTACTCAGAATAAAACATCTTAAAGAAAAATTCAACATTTGCTATCTTATATACTATTTCATATACAGCTTGTTTAGTTTTTTAAAATATTTCTCACTTACTTCGCATTTATATAATTGGTAGTAAAGCATTATTTTATTTGTTTTCCCTTGAAAATGTAATCAAAAATTAGTTATTATACATATTTTGTCATGCCAAAAATTCTGGGTAAAATACCTCAAACTTATAAATGGAATTATTAGGAAACTGACTTACTTTGCACATAAAGTAGCTGTAATGATTTATAAATATATTTACATGTTGACATGTTTACATAGCCAAAAGATATAGGTGGGCATACACAAATTATTCAGTTTTATTTTTGAACACTTACATTGTCATTTTAAAATATGAAAAATTAAGTGACTTACAACCTGCACTTGTGCCTTAAAATCTGAGCCATTCTGGTGAAACTAGGATTCATAGTATCATCTGAAATGCTGGTATAGCATATACAAAAATTTAGGAAGAGGTAGAGATACTGAAATATCAGTAGATGTGTGGAAAATAGTGTAATCGGAGCCATTTTTAAAACAGAGCTAGATCAGCCATTTCAAAGGAAGTGCATTGCACCAGACCTGTTTCCGAAACCTTCGAACAGGATCAAACTGTCAACGTTCCAAGAAGTCAGCAAGAATGAGAAAATTCTGTTTGAAAAGGCTGATAAAAGTAAACTTCTGCCTAATGACCACTTCACCTGGCCAGTCAATAAAGCACAAGTCAAGCCCTCCTTGTTAGAGCCAATGAACTCTTCTCAAAACAATTTACCTAATCTTTCCCCTTTTTCATAAAAATGCTAAGTCTAATCAGGGTACTAATAGGTTTCTACCTAAATACATGCACACCAAAGTGAGTTTGTTTGGTCCCAAATAAATGCATGGTCTCTTAAATTATTTCTTGTTTTTAGGCTGTTATTCCTGCTGTCAGAGGAGACATCAAGTTTTTCCTAAGAGATTTTCTGAGTTTAATGGAATACCAAATGCAGTGCAATACCCTCTTTTCTGAGTTACGGCCATACTATAAATAATTTTTGGTGTATGAGAGAGTAAACAGAACTTGATCATTGTCGCCAACCATATACACTAATATTAAGCTAGTTTCAAAAACGAGAAAGGAATTTTTTAGCCTGTAAGTTGTTCTAGAAAGAAAGTGCATTTTTGTAAATGTAGACACATTTGTTTAGACCATAAATAACCTCAGATTTAAGACAGTGATACTTCTCTGCAGTATTGTGTTATAATGTTACGCTTGTCAAATCACCTGTGTTGATATTGATGGGAAGTAACAGAGGTCATGGGGATATAATTTTATTGTTATGTTTACTAGAGTTGTTCATCTGTTGAAAAATCAACAATTCCTTTTCTATATTCTGTTTCTTTGTTCTATTCCTGTAAAAATCTTATCTTGTGCTGACAGACATATTCTTTACGTTTTTCACTTGATTTGACGACTTCTTCATTCTGTCTCTCTTATTTAATGGCTGAGAGCTTGAAAACATTAGATTGGAAATCCTAAACTAAGTGTGGAAGTTGCACAAACACTGTGTAAGTGTGTTTAAAAAAATAAAAAAATCCCTAAGAAGGCATACACACACACACACACACACACACACACACACACACACACTAAATCGTGACAGTTTAAACGACACGTAAAAATTTTTGTACAAATTTAAATAATAAATCCAACCATAAATGAGTTCTCTAAAATATCAAATGTATCATAAATATCATGCAGCTGAAAGAGAGAATATTTACCACTCCAAATATGTCTTTTTGGCATGGGGCTTATTTTAAAAGGAGTATTTTGTAACAAACAGCCATAAGTGAAGCTCTGAAAACTGAATAAAGGTTACACTTTTGTAAGAAACATTTACTTTTAATAAGGGAAATGTCCATTTGTAAGGGTATCTCCCCCAAGGTACCAGGAAGAGGGGGATGACTTAGTCTCTAGAAACACTCATCAATAAAAAGGCAGAGAGAAATTTGCATAACAACCTTACCCTTGTGTTGTGTATGGTCTGATAGGATTTTAAACCCACTTGTTTATGACTTAAGTTATTTCAATCCACTTGCTTATAACAAAGGCAAAGAGAGGTCTTAATGTAAAAAGGAAACTGCATCAGGATGTCATCATCTCATCTCTTCTCATCCATAAGAACTCAATAGTTCACCTGTTGATGGGCATCCCCTGGGGGCTTATCATTAAAATATATGAAGAAGCAACTGTGATAAGGAGACACTTCAACTGTAAATATGAAATACTATAAATACAGAAAGTTTGTGAAGACAATCTGAGTGTGTTCAGTCTGGGCAAAGTGACCCTTTGCAGATCTAAATAGTTCCCTAAAGACCTTGGGAGCAATGACCTCTTGCCAGGGTAAAGGTCACTCTCTTACTGGCAGTAGAGAAAGCCTTGAAGTCTTCCCACTGAGATTATCCTGCCCATCAACACCTGCTGCACTGTCCCCAGCAGCGTGGCCCCACAACTAGCCTGCTCCACTGTCCCCAGCAGTGTGCTCCCCCAACTAGCCAGCTGCACTGTCCCCAGTAATGTGCTCCCCCAGTGGAGCCTGCTCCACTGTCTCCAGCAGGTGCTCCCCCAGTGGAGCCTACTCCACTGTCCCCAGCAGGTGCTCTGCCAATGGACCTAGTTGCACTGTCCCCAGCAGTGTGGTCCACCAATGAAGGACTTCTACTTTTGTGTGGGCAGCTGGATGTCAGTTCTCAGTTGGCTTAGCTATCTCTCCTGAGTGTTAACCCCTATAAAGGTATACCTCAACTAATTTGGACTTTATTCTTTTCATCTTCCCTCACCTGGAACAACAGTGCAATTAATCTATCATTGATTTGGAATATGTTATTTCTTTATTGGCTTATTAAGAGATATCATCCTGTAGGATTCTGGTTTGTGAAATTCTCAGTGAACCTGTGTTAAATAAATTGCTGGCAAAGATAAACTTAGTCTCTATTAATTTGCCCTCCTAAAACAGAACAATTGGCAAAGTTGGCAACCTAACCCAAAGTAATAATAATTAAAAGTGGTTGATGCTATGGGATATATCATACTCCATGCCAAATTTGAAATACATGCTGATAAATTATACTAAATTTATAATTGATGCAAATTTAGCAAAGCCCATCTCTAGACTAGCAAACTTCAAACTTAATCACTATTTATCATCTATGGCATCCTACTGAAATTATAAATAGCCTATGGATAGACAATATTGATACAGCCATTATAGTTTGGATTTAACACTGGCCACAATAATTATCTTAATATTGCTCTACCATATAATAAACAATTTGGAATGTTCTATTAAATGTCTCTATAATAAAACATTTTGAACACTATTGTGAAAGGCAGGAGGGCAATAGCAAATATACCTTGCTCACTAACCCTACCAAAATTACTCAAGCAAAGGTTTAGGGGTAGAATGGATTATATATTAACTTCTGAGGATCCATGGAGACCTACTGAAGATTCAGTCCTAACAAAACTTAAAATTAAGGAAACTCTAGATGTTGGCCTTATCACCTATCCCAGTTAGTTATATCCTATAGTAAAAAAGAGTAAATAAGGAAGAAATTATTTGACTCTTATTAGAAGCATTAAGTAACACAGATGTCGATAGGCAGAAAGTAAAAGTGCTAGTACAGAAAATAATCTCCAGAGTAGGAAGAAATCCAGATCTTTTTGTTCCTAAAGGCACCAATCTATAACCTAAGGATGATGACAATTATTTTAATCCAGCTAACCCTGGACACTAACTTCCTAGGAGGTAGGCCCATGAAAATATACAATATGGACCCAATCAGACTTACTGAAAAGAGAGCTTTTATTAAATAAGAAGTGACAAAAATCAGAATGGAATTCTAATGAACTGATTTGGACTCAGATATCCAGAAGCTGTCAGATTTATGGCCTAATGGAAGACATAACCTGATCCTCACAGGAGCAGAGGTTATACAACTTGGACCCACTGCCACTGATGCTAAATTTAATCAAGACCTTAGAGCATTTGGAGAAATATTAATTAAAAAAAGATCTTTGTTTGGGGCACCTGGGTGGCTCAGTGGGTTAAAGCTTCTGCCTTCAGCTCAGGTCGTGATCCCAGGGTCCTGGGATCGTGCCCCGCATTGGGCTCTCTGCTCAGTGGGAAGCCTGCTTCCCTTCCTCTCTATCTGCCTGCCTCTCTGCCTACATGTGATCTCTGTCTGTCAAATAAATAAATAAAAATCTTTAATAAAAAAAAAAGATCTTTGTTTGGGTAACAGCAACCTAGAGATTCAAATGGCCTATAAGTATTATCCCTTAAAACATCTCCATGAAAAACATCAGGAGAAGCTACTAATTATGAAATTAGGCCTATTATCTATGATTTACAAGAGGAGACAGACACCTTATGTACTTCATGAGGAAGCAACCGAACAAATTCAAAAGGTCAGTCTAAAAGCTGTGTTCCCACAGGATAGAATAGTATTAGTTGCAGTATTTACAGACACCAGAAACATAGGAGTCACTGACTTGTAAGAGCAGCTGAGGAATAAGATAAAAAACTATAGGTTTAACACTCATTTATTTGGACAAAACAGGCCTATACCTAATGTAAATAGACCCAGCCAAAACAGATCACACAGACCAATTCTGGAAAATCCTTTTGACTGCATAAGCAATTTAGACCACTAAACTTTAATCCAGATTATAAAAATAGAAATCCAAATAGAAAGCCCAGAAACTACTTAGAGTGGTAGAGAAATAGAAACAACCAATCTTTCAGAGGAAACAGACTTACAGAAAATAAACCCACATATACACCCCCTAACCCAGTTACTATCAATATAAACCCTCTTATAAAATTTAATCCCAATAACAGATAAACCCCTGATAAGCAAAGAAGAGAAAGTCCCATGAGCCCTCTACTGGGATTCCAGTCTCTGCCTGTTGGCCCAAGCCAGAGACAATTGCTCAAATATGTTCCACTGGCCATATCAACAGAAATCCCTTTTGTAAATAAAACTACTACATATACTAATACATTGTTAGGTAAAGGATTCCAAATAACAATTATATAAATATTAATTTATATTTATTAATTTACTACTAATTTAGGAAACTTTAATAATAAAAAGGGACTAACTGAAGGATTAGGAAGAAATTAACCCAGAGACATGAAGTACATAGAGCCCCCCAAAATTGATAGACTATGAATTCAGACTACATGCCTTATAGATCCCAACCTAGAACATATTGTTAGAATGGATGTACTAAGGTGCCATATAACAAACAAGCATGTAACTATTCCTACAACTTATGTGGCTGTGGTAAAATGGACTGCAATTAAACTGCATGTCCCATTTAAATATCAAACCATACCCCCAATACAATCTAAAGAGAGGACATGCTCAAATTAAGGAAGAAAACTCAGTAATTTGTAAAGGAACAAATTATTGTGCCTAATCTCTTACCATGTAATAACCCATCGGGCTTTTTAACAGACTATAGGAATTTTAACACACACTTTCCCAAAATTGAGGCAGGAGTCCCATATATAGACACTATAAGCAATATCACCACTAGATATGGAATTTATTATATGGTAATAGACTTACATGGCACATTCTTTGATATTCCATTTGATGAGGAGAGAACCAAGCCATGACTACATTCACATGGGAAGGTCAACAATATCCACTTACTAGGTTACCACAACGATATTTTAACAGCTGAGTAATAGCCCAAACCTTTGAACAGAAGACAACCAAGACTTTCAAGAAAACACAACATACATATCAACTATTATTTCCTATGTTGATGGTATCCTTATTTATGGTGATAACTTCGATGAGCAGACTTAAGGTTAAAATTAGTTAAGTGAATTCCTTACCCTCAGAGGACAGATAATCAACCCGAGCAAGGATCAAGAACCCCACACTACAGTAAAATTTCTAGACATAATTTGGTCCTCTGAAGGTAGAAAAACACCAAATCCAGTCAGAAACAAGAGAGATTCCATATCATTCTTTCCAAAAAAGCAGCACCTCATAAAATGATAAAAATGTTTCATATTGAAAATATTTCATATTACATATGGAGATTATATCAATAAGAAGAAAAGGGAATTTAGGACAGAGATTCAAGAAGCGGTCTTAACTTACTTAAAAGGATGCTGTCAGAACTCTTAATACATTGACATCAGCTAATGAGGACTCTAAATATAAACTAGAGTGTCTATACTCACAAGGGTTTGCAGCTTGGTCACTGTGGACTCAAAGAAAAGAAAAAAAGAGAAGGAAAAGAAAAAGAAAAAAGATAAAGATAAAGATATAAAAGTTTCACATGGTCTGAAAGGCTCACCAGGGCACTCTATGAAGCCCTACAAAATAAAGCCACTAACAAAAATTAAACCAATTATTCTTAAATTCCAGTAGCCTATTCTGAAGTGGGTTAAACAGACCCCTGACAAACAGAGGGTTACTCCCTTGGGCATAAAGTTCTAATATGGAAATGATATATTTCCTAGTGGGACATGGATGGATGGTCAACCCTCAAAATAAACTAAGGAATCTCAGCAATGCCAAGACTGAATATTCCAGGATTTCCAAGGGGCAAGTCCACCCAAGAGGTGAGTTTGAACAGTTGGGCAACGAGAACCACTCTGGTCTGCCTTGCACAACCATGTGTGGTTTACAGATGGATCAGACTTTATGACACCATCCAAAGGGGACTGGCAGGCTACAGTCTTGAGAGATAATGATTATCTAATTCTGACAGGATCAGGATCAGGAAATATGCTGACCAAATAGCCCCCCCGACCCTAAAAAATGGCAACTGAGCAATCTATTAAGAAAAATCACAATGAGGTATATCTTTTCTCAGACTCCTGAGCATAGATAAGAGAATAACATTTTGGTCAAGAAGATGGTAGGAAAGTGATTGGAAAATAGGAAATAAGGAATATGGGATAAGAACATATGGCAGAAAACAGCACTAGCTATCATCTCCATATTTACTACCCATGCCTCTGCATATCAGAACAACTGTGAAGTACCTGAATTTAAAGACAAGGTAGACAAACTCACTAGGAAAACCAAAGGGGCAATGACTCTTAAAATATAAGTTAAACATGATTCACGACTAAAGAGGAAACCAACTCAAAAAGAGCCATACATAAATAAGGAAAATGGAACATAAAACCTGAACAAACAAATGCACCAGTTGATAGGATCACTACATAGGCATGTCTCCAAACACATCATGTTGGCAATAGAACATAATTAAAGAAAAGAAACATGTATATATCTCCCAAATACCTATTTCAAATTAAGAAATGTGAGAATTGCGAAAAGTTTAAAGCTTGGGATTACTGAGTACTCCAGATTAGGTAAAAGTTGTCCCTTGCCTATATCACAGAATAAACTACACACATGCACTATTATAAATACATGGTCTGAAATAGGATTACTCTGTCCTTGAAGAAAAGATGATCCAAAATGTACCATTAGAGCATTTTAGAAATCTGGATTGCTTGCTATGGTATCCTAACCATCACAGAATCAGATCAGGATCCACATCACAGAAAAGCTAATACAAGAATGGGCTAAGAAACAAGCCATACTGTGGAGTTTCCACTTACCCCACAACCCAACCACCTCTGGATCAATTAAAATATTATTATGGTTTGCTCAAGCAAAAGCATAAATTGTTTACTAAGAATCCAGATATGAAAGTTTAGACTAAAGCAACCTGGAAGACAGCAAGATCTCCAAACCATGTATAGAAAGGATGGAAAAATTATTTAATTAATATTATAGGCATCCATAGAGATAAGAATTAGCACCAATAATACCCCAGAATCTAAATTAAAAGGGAAAATGTTAAGAAACAATGATATATAGTACTGGTGAAATTATGGCACCTGCCACTAACAAAACCTACTAGCTGACCAAAGAAAAAAGCATATTACATTGAATTAAAGCTATAAAAATTTCAGTATTGAAGAGCACCTTACTATCAGATGCCTACTATTTCACTTAGCATGATCCAGGGCGATTATGCTTTGAATAATACTGGCAGTACTGACCATAAAACTATAGATTTTCTTGAGTGGTAAGAGCAACAGAAATAATTGGAAATTTATATGACACTATTTTAAAGGCATAAATCCATTATGCATCTTGAACCCAGTATATATTGCTAAATGGGTCAACATGGCATGCTCCATACTGGCCATACTATGTTACATATTATTCACTAGTGGGTACCATACTCATAGAAAATATGGATACGCCACTGATATCATCAGCAATAGTGGCTGGGCAACCACTCCAACTAGAACACCTAGCTCTGCTCCAGACCCCACTTCATTGTCCATAACATCTTCTAGTTGCTCCACAAATCACCATCCTGGTCGGTTGTCATCTTGCAAATGAGCATCACCATGCCAAAGCTCTCTATCCAGTACTGAGGTAAACTGACAAAGCAGTGGAAAACTCCAGTTTAATCTCCACAAAAATCAACAAGAACCTTGAGCAACATTCCCCATTAGACATTAACTGAGAGAATGAAGATTGGCCTGAACCATTACCTGGATCTTGGTATTATAACCCACAACATATACCAAAACAACTAGGTTTTGACTTTTGTTTCTTTCCCTTTTCTTACTGAATTAAGTGCAGCATTACACATAGGCTATGAAAACAACATTGATTTAATTCATTTACTTTGTATGTTAGCATTATGTTATAAAAGAGCAGCTGCTGACTATGTAGAAGGCAATTACATCTTTAAATACAAATAGACCCAAAACTTGATCATTTACTATACTCCCAACTTATACTACTTAATCCATATTCACTTGTTAGAAAATTAACAATAAGCATATAGACACTATGTCCAAAAGAACAAGATTGCCTTGGAAGGCATATCGAGAACATCTAGGGCACTTAGCATGTAACACATACCAGCATCCTTCGTGGTATACATCAGGCTTCTATGTTATACAACACCTTATTAGCTCAAAAATATGGGAACCTATGCTATAAAACCACTTGTGGTCATAGACTACAATAGTAGTCTATCCATGAAATTTTATATGTAGGACTTTCAAGTCAGATATAGATCCCCAAATTGTGCTCAGTTTTATCCATCATTGTTTATGTACAATCTATAACCTATGCCAAAAATAGACTTACTAAGAGGAAGAAAACTCTCATATTTCCATGATGGAATGGGAGGTTGTTTAATTGGAAGAACAATGGCAGTTACTTTTTCTCAGTACCAAATTTGTCAAATCACATTAAATTTTTAAAAAATTGAAACCAATTCAATCTTAATTCAGCACACATACAATGGCAGCTTTAGGGGGTACACAGAAGGATAAAAGTAGCAATATATTATAAAACATGAATGAATTTCATACAGAAGCAAAAAGAACAACGGATATTCTACATAAAGCCATTGGAGAAAATGCTAACCTAACAAAATACTTAAAAAATGATCTAAAAATGTTTCTCCATCATAGCTTATCAATTGTTGCAGTTACAATTGATATGTGGAACAGTCTTAGAATAGCTCTAATCTCAGGGGCAATTTTGGTCACCTAAGATAACAGCCCAGTCAGAAGTACATTAGATAACATAACATCCTAATGACTATGATTCTTTGGGTAAATGTGAAATTAGAACAGTAGTAGCACTTAAAGGACATGACACTGAGTTACCACACTTTTGTGGTTCCCTAAAATTAAAACGTAGGATGGAGCCTACAGTCCACAGAGAGTCCCTTATATTGCAAAGAAAACATGTTCTTAAGAATACGTTAGTTGTAGGGGCGCCTGGGTGGCTCAATGGGTTAAAGCCTCTGCCTTCAGCTCAGGTCATGATCTCAGGGTCCTGGGATCGAGCCCCACATCAGGCTCTCTTCTCAGCAGGGAGCCTGCTTCCTCCTCTCTCTCTGCATGCCTCTCTGCCTACTTGTAATCTCTCTCTCTGTC
>NW_019154109.1:13496261-13786899 GCF_002288905.1 Enhydra lutris kenyoni | reverse complement strand
AAAGAAAGAAAGAAAGAAAGAAAGAAAGAAAGAAAGAAAGAAAGAAAGAAAGAAAGAAAAAAAATACCTTAGTGGTAAGGTGCCTGGGTGGCTCAGTAGGTTAAGCATCTACCTTCAGCTCAGGTCATGAGCCTGGAGTCCTGAGATCAAGCTCCAGGTAGGGCTCCCTGCTCAGCAGGGTGTCTGTTTCTTCCTCTCCCTCTGCTTGTGCACATGCATACTCTCTCAAATAAATAAAATCATTAAATAAATAAATAAGAATATGTTAGTAGAATGGAAACAAAATACCAATCTTACCTCTTTGGATATAGCAATGGTACAAGTACAAACAACAATGGCTTTGACATCTCCTCCACCAGTTATATGTATAGAATGGGAAACTGGACCATGATAGTATGCTGTAAGCCAACCTCACTCTAACCCACTGGCATCCGGGAAAAAATAAGAAAAGCAGTATGATGAGATGTATAAAATGGAACACATAATGAATGTGACAACAGAAGAAGAAAAGATACTCTTCCAGGTCAATAGAAGATAGGGTTAAACAATGGAGGAAATATTTCACATTTAGCCTCCTAAAACTAATAAATGCAAATCATACATTAGAAATCTTAAGTAAAAGAACATCTGCAAGACGAGACTAATGAAGTCAAAATAACTTTGCAGAATCCAAAAGAGAACAAGAAACACACATTCTCTAAAATAATGACAGCCTTGTATTCTGATGTTATGTCAACTGAAAGCATGCTTGATAGTGTTATGCAAGCTTATACCCCCTGGAGCTTTACAAAAGTGGTTTTTACATGGAAACACGGTTGTTAAAAAAAGCTTAACTGAGTGGTTTAAAAGTTTAACTCCTGTTGGATTGGTGATCAGATATGTATTATAGAAAACAGTTCTTGGTATTCTTTTGTTAACATTAGCAATACAGTTCCTTAAACTGGTCATTAAACTCTGATGTAAAAGAATATGTGTCAAACAAAACAAAACAAAAACCTCCTAAAATACAACTGCTTTTAATTCTGTAGATGATGCAGAATCATAGGGTAGACATTTATGAACTCAGATCTGTACAGGGAATTAGGACCTTGGGATTAATTAGTGTGTGAGTGATTTGAAATAACAAGGTTGATGATTGTATACTCATTTCATAGTACCACAAATCCACTTGTTTAGGACTTAAGTTGTTTCAATCTACTTGCTTATGACAAAGACAAAAAGCTTTCTTGATGTAAAAATGAAACTGCATCAGGATGTCATCATCTCATCTCTTCTCACCCATAAGAACTCAAAAGTTCACCTGTTGATGGGGGTTTATCATTAAAATATATGAAGAAGCAACTATCACAATAAAAAAATTTGACTATAACTATGAAACAGTATAAATACAGAAAGTTTTTGAAGACAATCTGAGTGTGTTCAGTCTGGGCAAGGTGACCTTTTGCAGATCTAACTAGTTCCCTAAAGACCTTGGGAGCAATAACCTCTTGCCAAGGTAAAGACCATTCTCATACTGGCAGTGGAGAAAGCCTTGAAGTCCTCCCACTGAGACTATCCTGCCCATCAACACCTGCTGCACTTCCCCAGCAATCTGCTTCCCCAGTGAAGACTGTTCCACTGTCCCCAGCAGTGTGATCCACCAACAGAAGACTTCTACTTTTGTGCGGGCAACTGGACAAAGCTCTCAGTTGGCTAAGCCATCTCTCCTCAGTGCTAACCCCTATAAAGGTACATCTCTACTAATTTGCACTTTATTCCTTTCAACTCCCCTCACCTGGAACAATAGTGTGATTTAATCTATCATTGATTTGGAATATGTTATTTCTTTATTGGCTTATTAGGAGACATCTTCCTGTAGGATTCTTGTTTGTGAAATTCTCAGTGAACCTGTGTTAAATTGTTGATAAAGACAAACTCAGTCTCTATTAATTTGCACCCCATCCCAAACAAAATGAAATGGCTTGTTTAGCTACTTATGCTTTTCCTGGTAACCTTATACCTGATTCTCCACCTCTAACATTTTATGTCTTTAGCCAAAAATGGTTTTTAAGGAGATGGGTTCTGCCGTTTCAGAGTTACTCCGTTTTCCTGGGTCTCTCCCATGTATGGAAGAGGTAAACATGTTATTAAACTTGTTTTTCTCCTGTTAATCTGTTTTACGTCATTTTAATTATTAAGCCAACAAAAGAACCAGGAGGGAAAGAAGGGAAAATGTTTCTTTCCCTACACAAAGAGTTTACCTGCCTACATAGTGTACTAATGATGAAAGTAGAATTAATTGAGCTTGGTAATAAATCTTCCAAGCAAAAAATGAAGGCTCTCAAGGTTAGAACAAAGGAAAAGTTTAATAAAAGATAAAGAGGGTTACTACATAATGAGAAAGTCAAAGGACACCTGGGTGGTGGAGTTGGTTAAGTCTCCAACTATTTGATTTTGGCTCAGGTCCTGATAATCAGGGTTATGAGACTGAGCCCCACATCTGGTTCCGGTCTCAGATCCCTCTCTCTCCAACCCTTTCCCCGCTCATGTGCTCATGTTCTTTCTCTCTCTCTCTAACTCTCTCTCTCTTTCTCAAATAAATAAATCATAAAAAAAAAGTCGTATCATCAGTAAGATAGAAACACTAGAAATGTGTGTGCAGTTACTAAATACAAGCTCAAAATGTGTTTAACACAATGACTGACAGAAAATAAGATAAAAAGACAAAACCACAGTCCTTTTGAGAAATTTTAACACATTTATTTCAAAAAGGATAGATTAAAATATAAGTGTTAGGTCCGTGATCAAAGGAGCGAGACTGATACAAAGCGAAGGTCAAGCAAAGCTTTATTTCACTCCAAGCATCGAGAATCAAACCCACCATTCGGGGCCGCCTCTTACAGAGAGAGCGAGCCCTCCCAGCCTTACAGACTAACTTTTAAAGGGCAAAGGCCATGTGGTTGAGCCTGGCGACACACAGGTGGCCAATGAGATTGTAACACACAGAGAAAGTTGCATAGTCATGCTAGGTCACACACGGGTGGCCAACTGAATTACAATTTACCCTATAGTAGATATTTGAACTAGCCTATCACCTTGGTCAGAATTGGCGCCCAAAAGGCACTCAAAAGGCGGGGCCCACACTCCTTGGTAGCTAGGGAGACAGTATGCGTGCTCCACTGACTGGATGTCTCCATCTCGGCTGACCCGCCCTTGTATTTGGGCTCTGTTACCTGAGACTGGTCGACCATATTTTACTAATTTCTCGGACTTGCTTTTAAGAAAGTCCCCTGGGAGTTGGGGGGACAGAGTCAGTTTAAGTTTTACTGCATAAACAACAAAATGGCTGTTCAACCGAGATGGAGCCACTCTGGCTAAATAGGCCCTTACAATAAATAAGTATATGTATAGATTTAAGCAACACCATCAACAAGCTTTGTGTACAGGTTATTTTCAGAAGACTGTGTCAAAAGCAGAAGTATACATGTACTTTTCAAGCACGCAGGAAAAAAACTTTAAAATGAACTCTATAGTAAGACTTATGTTAGTGAAGGAAAGTCAGAAGAGAGGCAGGCAGTTACAAGTTCCCTAAACCCCCGACCCCCACCCTGGGCCCCAAAAGGAAACCACCCTTAAAAGGACTTTACACTACCCTGGAAGGAGCCTTCAACCCTTTTGTTTGTGAACAACTACCTGATAGGTGAATGAGCCAGTGGACAAAAACCTATTGGGTAATAAGAGCAGGGAGGGTTAATCAGATTGAAACAGCCCACCAACATTCTCACAAAAACCCTAGACTTAGAAACTCCAGTGGCAACTCTATCTGGTTCCCTCCCTCTTTGGGAACTTTGCATATTGTTCAATGAATTTTGCTTTACTATCACTCAATAAACGTTGCTTTGTTGCCCACCACTCCTTCTCTGGTCTACCTCTCCATTTTTCAAAGCTTCATGACCAAAAACCTCAGGGACTAAAGGGAAAGAAATCCTACAACGATGTCACCTAATAAAGTAGTAAATAATAGGACTCTTAATGGTGAACAATGGAAAGTATTTCAAATAAGAACAGGAATGAAAGACGAGTGCCTGCTTCTCTTGAACATTCTACTGGAATTTCAGCTAGAAGGCAAGTACAGATGAGCAGAATTTGTTACTCCAATTTATTCCTCTTTCGCAGAAGGATTATTTAAGGCGGATTATTTTTAAGAAACACACCCAGAAGCAATGAAAAACCAAGAAGTTACCCTTTCATAAGAGAAATTTGCGTTTTTTAGGGTAATTTCCATTGTAAGATTATCTCCTTCTCTGTAGTGTTCTTGAAGAGGGGATCACTCTAAATCTGTAAATTTATCAATGAAGAAGGCAATGACTTAAATCTGCATAACAACTGCATGCTTGTTTACTATGCATTGCCTGCAAACCTCCCTTAAGGCTCCTCCTAACCAAATGTTCTTTTGTCTTTAGCTGGAGATTGTGATTAAGGTGATGGCTTGGGCCATTTTGGTTAGTTACTCCATTTTTCTGGTTATCTTCCATGTATACAGGAAGTGTACACGTTATTAAACTCCGGCTTTGTTTTACCATTTATTTAAACTTGTTAAACTGCCGTTTTATTATAGGGGAATCCCAGCTGAGAACCTAGAAGGGTAAAGGAACAATTATTGTTCCTCCTTTATACAAGTTACTAAAAAATAAGGACTGAGTAATGTGAAGAACAAAGGCAAAGGACAAAAAAAAAAAAAAATTCCTTACAGCTTATAGCCCACTGATAAGTCCTTGAGACAGGCAGGATGACCTTGCGTCTCAACTGTCTAAATGTTCTTACTTTACTAACGGCAAAAGGCAATCTTAGTTTAACATCATCCTGAACTCCAGGATCCTGTAAGTCTCCCTTTTTTTTTTTTTTTTAAGATTTTATTTATTTATTTGAGAGAGTGAGCTAGAGAGAGCAAAAGTAGTGTGGACAGCCTGAGGGAGAGGGAAAAGCAGACTCCCAATCCCTGTGGAACAGGGAGCCCATCACGAGATTTAATCCCAGGACTCCAGGTTCATGACCTTAGCCAAAAATAGACGCCTAACTGACTTGATGTGGGAGAAAGAGGCAGAAGAAAAAATTATTAAATTTCCTTACCCACTGACAAGCTCTTGAAACAGGCAGAGTGAGATTCCTCTAGGAACTCTACTGCCTCTACCTTAACACTTCGCTAAGGACAAATCCTAGCCTGAGGGACCCCTACCCCTAACCAGGATTCTGTAAGTCTACTTTAACAATTCCTTTGGAAACTTCCTTTGCCTCTAAACCCTCCAAGATAAGTGTTGACAATCATTCCCAAGCATGTGGTCCACTGATATGCATCTAAAGGGTCTCATGACAAAGGTTTTATTACTGACAATGAATAACCTTTTTCCCAATAATAGCTAGCCCCTCAAGGTCCTGGAAACCTTGCTTTCAAAATTCCTTAGAGACTTACGCCAACTATTCCAACAGTATTGGAATTTCCTTAAACCTTGACTTTTCTTAAAATCAATTTCATTCTTTTTCTAATGGAAAAACATCCTGTGCTATGCTTTTCTTAGTAGCAGCCTTATTAGTTCAAAAATATGCACTTAACATTCAACTTCTGAGAAAAATTCTATAGGACAATGCATGCATACATTTTCCTAGGAAAATAACATTCTGATGGAAAAGAAATTAAGGTTAAAAAAATGAAATCTGAAGCACTACCCTAGAATCCAATAGTTCAAAATAAATAACCCAAAGATTTATCTGACTTCAACACATTCTTGCAAGAGTATGTCAGGGAATATCAGATTCAAAGAAGGTGTATTTCTGGTTATTGATAGAGGAGGATGAGTTTACCTTCATGACATTATTTTTGTGTGTGTGCATCTATACAGATGTGCCCAACCCAATTTAAAGTTTGACACACACAACATGCAATTACCTTCTGAAAATCAGATTTCAAGTAACTTGAATTTTTTACCTGTCAGCACCCTTACTTGATACTTTGAGACATATTAGGATTTTACAATTTAAAAGTTACTCACATAAGTGATTTTGAAGATGCTTTTATTTTGCAACCATAAACAAAAAAGAAAGAAAAAAAGACTTCCTGTTTCAAACTTTTAAAAAAGTAATTATTGACTTATGATAGAGATTAATGATTATTTGTTAACTTTGGAATTATCTCTCCAATTAAATTAATTCTGTATGACTAACAATAGTGTCAGCAATAAAACTTAACTTGGTACCATATGTCTACATGGTTTGAATAAAGGATAATATCTTTCTGTAAGTTATGACCCAAAGCATGTATTTTAGTGAAGTGAAATAATCCATTTCAAGGCTAAGTGATTCATCCTAGAAAGATTTCTTTGAAAGCCAGGGAAAGAGAATGTTAAACTCTCCAAATTTATGTAAACTTCATGCAGATTTTTTTTTATTATTCTCCTTCTCTTCCTCAATACCTAGAATATTGCCTTAAATATTGTTGGTATTCAATAAATATTAAATGGTTAATGGGAAATGGATATTTCAAATATAAATTCATAATTTCCATTACTAGAATCTGCAGAAAAATTAAGTAATATCTACAAGAAAGAAGAGAAGATAACATTTGACACTATGTCATGTTCAGAAATTACCCTTTGGTTATGATTTGGTTCAGAAGATATGTCTAAGTAGGCATTTGTGGAAAGGGGCTTAACATGAGTAAGGATTAAAATTACACCATTCATTATTTAAGAATGCTATAGTCCATTTGTGGATTAAACCATCTAGTATTGTGTGAAACTCAGAGGAAGGCAAGTTGGTAGCAGGAGACACACAGTGACTTCACTGAATATTCCTGTATCATCCTATCATCTAACCTGTATTGAATATCCTGAGCATCTCCCAAGTCTGTGACCTTGCACTAGAAGCTCCCGTAGAGAAACACAAAGAAGGAAACTGGGTAACCTCACATTCATTGGCTTAACCTAGTTTGGAATAAAATATGTGGATGATAACAACAAAAGGCAGAAAAAAAAAGTTCTAACTATAGTGAGAAATCAGGGTCCAAAATAAATGTAGATCCATACTGAACTATTATTCATCTCAACAATAATCCAAATCAAATTGTTTAAGTTTGACTACAGGACATTTTCTCAAAATACCTTTGTAATTCATATTTATAAAAAAAATAATGCTTTCCTAGAAAATATTCCTATTAATACTACTTAATTTCTTGAATTTACACATTAGTTTAAATAGTTTATAATGCAGAAAAACAGAAGTCTCTTTTTTTAAGATTTTATTTATTTGACAGAGAAACACAAGTAGGCAGAGAGGCAGGCAGAGAGAGGGAAGCAGGCTCCCTGCTGAGCCCAATGCAGGGCTCAATCCCAGGGACCTGAAATCATGACCTGAGCCAAGGGCAGAGGCTTAACCCACTGAGCCACCCAGGCGCCCCTAAAGAAACAGAAGTCTTAATACTATTTGAACAAAAATAGTAAAAGGATACATTTTCATCATTTATTATGAATATTAATTTTAAAAATCTGAGTTTAATCTCAAATATTAGAAGTTTGCTTATCTAAAAATAAATACTAATGGTACCATCAATTTATATCCTTGATGTTCTCTATTGGAAAAAAAACTTAATCCTTTTATAAGATCAATTTCTGATCTCTTCATGCCACATTTATCCACTTCTGTGCCGCTTTTTGCATGTGTAGTTTTATATGATTAAAATATCCTATTTTCTATATAATCTGTGAAAATCTTATCCTCTACAAACCCTAGCTCAGATGTCCTGTATTCAAAATACCAAGTTCTAAAACTTCATTATAAAATTCTTCACTGCACCAGTTCCCCTTTCCACAGGTGATAGGACTAAGATCCTCAGTAGATGCCTGAAACCATGGATAGTACTGAACCATATATGATGTATTTTTTTTCTACAGATACTTATCTGTGATAAAGTTTAACTTATAAGTTAGGCACAATAAGAACAAATGATAAAAATGGAACATTTATAACAATATAATATAATAAATGTTATAGGAGTGTGATGATCTCTCTCAAAACACCCTTCTTGGATGATGTGAGATGACAAAATGTCTATGTGATAAGATGAAGTGAGGGAAATGAAATTGGCATTGTGACATAACTTAGGCTACCACTGACCTGAGGATTGAAAAAAAGGAGGACCATCTGCTTCTAGAATAGATAGACCAGCATTTCATGGGTTACCAACTGTGGGAAGCAAAACTAAGGATAAGGGGGGACTACTGTACTCTTTTCTGTATGTGTTGTTAATTCTTCTCACCTGGGTCTAAGTTTCCTGTATGATAGTTTATTATGTTCCCCCTAAGAGCACAGATTATTGTCCATAGTTATATTCTTAGACCCTTTCATTGAGCTCCACATACAGTTGTTTATCTGATTAAGTCATATGCAACTTTTAAAATATAGACACTCCTCTATCCTCTTGGTAAAATATTGTGTCTGGAGGTCAGCCTAGCTGAGAGAAACTGCTGAGCTGTCAAGTATTGCAGTAGCTGATTAAGGCAACAAGGTAAAAATGAAAGAGTTAAGTCTTTAATCACTTACCGAGATGGTAATAAGCAAGTGTTTCAGCTGGAGAAAGCACCAGTTCCCTTTGTTTCATTTTCCCAATGGCACACTGCTCAAAGGTCAGGTGGATCAGGGAAGGTGTGAGGTTTGTCCCACTGTTGAAGGATCCCCAAACAGATCTGGCCATTTTGCGGACTGTGCATCAGGGACAGCGTGACAGAGAAGGGTTTGGTGTGGAAAAGTTCTGGGTCAGGAGTAGAGAAAAGTACCTTCAGATTTTCCCTTCTTTCTCACCACTCTCAATGAGGAGACCTCTGAAAAAGTCCTCTATGCAATGCCCCAGATAAAAAGGCCTAGAAATAAAGGCACCTGGGCTAGGAAAGCAAGTATGAGAATGCATGACTGGCCAAGGGGGCAGAGAATTTGGACTGCAACTCCCTGTGCAGCAGTCTGATGCTGGGAGCATGGCTTTCCCCCCATCATGCCAGCCAAGTAAAGACTTTAAAATTGCCTATGGTCAAGCCTGAAAAATTACACATAGGATTTTAACCAGGACCAAACTCTTCATACTGTTGTTAGAACCTCGTGACAATACCCACAGTGACACCAGGGATTTTCAGCTTTCCAAATGTGTCATGCATTTCAGAAACAGATTTTTTAAAAGAATCATAATAACTGTTGATGAGAATATATAACAACAGGAACTCATACACTACTGGCAGGAATACAAATGTTCACTATTTTGGAAAACTGTGACACTATTTACAGCTTAAAGGTTGAAAAAGAGCACACCTTATAACAAAACACCTTCTGGTGTGTCACAGAACTGCATGAACTTACACATCAAAAGACAATCAAGGTTTATGGCAGCATTATTTAAAATAGCTCAAAAAAAAAAAAAAAAGGCCAGATGTTTATAATAGTGGGATGCATAAGTTATAGTCATGCAATGGAATATCTTACAGTAATACAAATTAATGACCTACTATAACCCATAAGGTTGTGTTTATAAATTTACTTCAAAATATTGACTCAAGGAAGCAAAACAAAAAACTCATTTTATGTAAGCCCATTCATAAAAGGCTTTTAAAGTTAAAACACTGGTATAAGGTGTTTGGCTTGGGAAAAGGGAAGATAATAATTGAGAGGGGTCATGAAAAGGTCTTACGGTGCATTTACCTGAGTGGTGATTACACAGATGTGTTCACTATTTGATTATCCATAGAGTTTTACATTTGTATCCTGCACATTTTTCTGCATGTTATATATACTTGAGTGGAAAAAGAAAAGTTTTAAAGCATACAATAAATTTTATCATGATCCTGATTATTTATCTCCACCACTACAGAAAAAAGACTGAACTATCCAGGCAAGAGACTGACAATTTAAAGGTAATGAAATGGTAAGAGTACTCTGGTAAAAATGATATTCTATGAGAAGGAACTTAATAAGTAATATACAATAAAGAATAGTGTAAGTAGCTATAGGTGAGGAAATATGGAGTAAGACTGGAGATGGCAATCACAGGTAATTATCATTGTTGGGAATGGGACTTATTGATTTAGAGTGAAAAGAAAAAATCTTAAAATTGACCATTTAAACCTATACATTAACAGCATGTGTGGATTTTATATCATAGAAGTATCTACTTTTAAAAACCATTTACTTTTCCAGAATTAACAAAAATCACCCAATAATCTTAAATTATAGCTACATGTATTAAAAACATAATTATAATTTAGGTATATTTGTTATTTTCAGTGTGAGGAAAATTTTAAATAACCTAGATGAATATTTGTTAAATATTAAAAAACTAAAACATGTTTTTTCTTGAGGTAGATGAATTCTAACATAATATTGTACAGTTGATGAAACGGTGCCTTATGCTTCACCTGCTATTGATCCAGTTGATTTAGGCATAATGTTATGGAAAAGAAGAGACCTGAAACTAAAATTTATATACTCCTTGCCATGATTTCTTGCAGACACTTCTCACAAATTCCAAAAGCAGAAAGACAACTTTCACTTGGAAGACTAAAAGCATATTCTATCTTCTATTATGGAAATGTGTGCTCCACTACAATGCAGGGTGAGTGTCACTTGAGAAAGAACAGAAAAGTTGCTCAGCTTTCGAATATTTCGAATATTTCATTATTCTTTCGAATAACCTAATGGCAGGTGCACTGATGGGCAAAAGTTTTCCAAGATAGAGATGCTTTGACCCCGAAGGACCTGCCCTGGTCTCTTACTTGACTCAGTCACTACAAGTATGTAAAATGTAATTTCTTCAACAGCAACTACATTTCAACAGAGGGACTGACTTCATAGGGAATCATTCAAGTGAGGGATCATAAAATAGCAATGAAAGGATCAAAACCCTTCAATTGTTTCTGGAATGTCTCATCCCACATCTCCTCATTAGCCATAAGGCCAGTAAGGAAAGACTATTAAATGGTGCAATATGGCTCTTCTCCCATGGATGAACTAGTAATCAAGCTGAAGTTTGAAGGTTCATAATGTGTTGGGGAAGAGGTATGGGAATAGTTATTTGTCACACATTTGTCATGGAAGAGTTATTCCTTTAAGAACCATTTAGTTTATAATTGCAACCACATTCAGCTAAATTCCTTCAGAGCAATCACTGATTACTGGAACTAAGTCAGCACTTCTGGACTAGCATTAACTCTTTGGTCATCATGGCTATTTAATGCATGAATATTAACAGTTCCCTAAATAGGACCCTAGTGTTCAAAAAATAACAAAGTGGACTGCACTGGAAGGAAATAGCTAGTTAAAATAACTTCATTTTTAAAAAAATATATATTTGTCCATTTCTGAAGTAAAAATATTTCTCTGAAGGAATGAAATGTAACTAAAAACAGCATATTGTCACCATTTTACGAATGTATCTGCTTGGTTCTTACAAATCATTTTAAGCACAACATTTTGGTAATTTTTATTTTCTACTTGCTTCTTTAAAATAAAAGTTACATTAAATCTAAACACAAATGAAAATCTAAAACTACTAAATACATGGAATCTGCACTGATTAACAGATTGTCTAGAATATGAGATAATCAAGTACTCCATGTACTTAAATAATCCCACATTTTCATTGAAAGCCTTTCTGAATGGGAGCACTCCGGGTAACCAGATATAGCAGGCTTCCCAGGGCCAGCACTGCTTGTGTTTATTGGCTCTCCACTGAAGCATTCAGTCCTAAGGACCTTGTAGTGAATTTCCATCCACTGAGGACAAGGAGCATGAGTGCCCGTGGATTATCAACTTCTGTTTTTTTAAAGATTTTTTTTTTTTTTTAAGATTTAGTTTATTTATTTATTTGACAGAGAGATCACAAGTAGGCAGAGAGGCAGGCAGAGAGAGAGGGGGAAGCAGGCTCCCTGCTGAGCAGAGAGCCTGATGCAGGCCTCGATCCCATGATCCTGGGAACATGTCCCGAGATGAAGGCAGAGGCTTTAACCCACTGAGCCACCCAGGCACCCCAACTTCTGTTTTTTAAATTTCCCTCAGTTTAGCAACTTATAGATTCTGAACATTTGTCTGTGTTTAACATCTCTACCTCTCATCTCTCCAATAAAAATCTGAGCTGATAATAAACATTATTGGTTTTCTTTGAACAATTTACCCTGCCTTGTTTCTTAAAAATACCATTAGTTTTGTGTTTCTGTCTTATCAAACCTCTTAAAATTTTCATTTTTTCATCATTTCATCTTCACTGTTGTATTTTTGAAATTTTTTATCTTGGTTAAGATTAAATAGTTAAGGCACCAGATATTTTATTCCTATTTGGAATAGGAATATTTTTTATTTTATTTTATTCCTATTTGTATATTTTTCATGTGTTATTTGGAATAAAATAAACTTTCCCCCCCCCTTTTTTTTTCCTTTATGTTTGGCATCCTTTCCCCCTTCTTAAGCCTGTGGCTTTTATTAATTTTATTTTGATTACTATATTAGTCTATTCAAACCTTTCTTCTACACCAATTTTATTTCTCTATCTTATAGTTTTAATTACATATTCACTGTTAAAGGCCTTTTAATGTTTACCTTTCACTTATTCTAAAATGAGTAGAACAAAATACAGGCATTTGAGTATAAATATAGTGGTGGCTCCTATCTAAAGTAGAAGGAAGAGTTTTATTCTCCTTCTATTTTACCCTGCATAGAACTTTCAGTATCTTATTCACAGGGCAACAAAATCTTTGAGATAATATAATAAATTAATAGTACAGTATTCCTCCACAGGTATCTTTCAGAACTTTCAGCTTTCAATTCTGGATTTTTTTTCAATGGCAAATTCATTTAATTTTTTTGTAACCCAAAATCCTTCATTACTACCTTACACAGTTATACAATATGCTAAATCATATAAATGATATTTTACAAAAAAAAAGTTAATTCATAGAAGGATACTAGAGAGAAGCCGTCATTTCAATTTCTTATCTTTAATCTTAATAAAAAAGCAGGACATTAAAAAAAAAAAAAAAAGCAGGACATTATGGAAACCCATGCTTAGCAGACCTGCCCTGAAAGAACTATTTTTTTAAGTTCCTCAGAGTTGTTATTATTAATCAAAAACATAACTCTTTGTAGTGACAATGTATTAGATGATTAGAGCATATGGGTAAGTAAAATGAATGATCTCAGTGTCAAAAGAAGCAGGAGGGTAATATTGGGAAAAAAGTTATAAGGTGCCTGCACTACACTTGAAGAAATGTAGATTAAAGATAAATGATCAAAATAAATACACTTCAAACTCTAGGGCAAGGTCTAAGAATTTTTTAGAGAGAAGTATAAATAATATGCTAAAGAAGGACATAAGATGGTCATTTTATGAATACTCAGAGAAGACAAAGAGGGAGAGTGAATAACAAATGAGAACAGATAAAAACAGAGTAGAAACTCTTCAACAACTAGTATTGGTAAAACTAGATATCCACATTTAAAAGAATGAAGTTGAACCCTTACCATATACCATATATAAACATTAGCTCAAAATGGATCACTGCCCTAAACTTAAGACCTAAAACTATAGAACTCTTAAAAGAGAACATACAGAAAACCTTCATAACTTTAATTTTGGCAAAGATTTCTTGAACGTGACACCAAAGGTATAAGCAACAAGAGAAACAAACTGAATATCAAAATTGAAAAAATTTTTCAGAAAGGGCACTAGAAGCAAAGTAAAAGGAGAATGCACAGAATGGGAGAAAATATTTTCAAATCAGTTATCTGCTAAAGGAGTAATATCTAGAATACATAGAAAACTCCTAAAATCCAACAGAATACAATCCAATTCAAAAATGGGCAAAGGACTTGAATAGACATTCTCCAAAGATATACAAGTAGCCAACAAACATATAAATAAATGTTCAACATCACTAATCATTAGGGAAATAAAAATCTATAATCAAAACTATCAAATGCCAACTCACACCCAGTAGGATAGTTACTATCAAAAAATAATAAAATAACAAATGTTGGTAAGGGTGCATAGAAATTGGAACCCTTGTGCACTGTTGGTGGAAATATAAAATAATGAAGCCACTGTGGAAAACAGTATTGACAGCTCCTTAAAAAATTATAAATATAATTACCACATCAGGCAGAGATTCCACTTCTAGGATATCACCGCAGATAATGCAGCACCTCTAAAAATCCCTGTATATTTATGATAAAATGGAATTTTTTTCATTTTTTAAAAGTTTATTTATTATTTTTTAAAAGATTTTATTTATTTCAGAGAGAGGCAGAGGGAAAGGGAGGAAGAGACCCCCCGCTGAGCATGGAAGCCGGATTCAGGGCTTGATTCTAGGACCCTGAGACCATGACTTGAACTGAAGGCAGATGCTTAACTAACTGAGCCACCCAGGTGTCCCAACATGTTTTTTAGACAGAGAGAGCACATGCATGCATGTGCAAGTGGCATGGGGTGGGGGGAGGGCACTGGGGAAGGGGGGGGCGAATCTCAAGCTGACTCCCTGCTGAACAGGGATCTCAACATGGGGCTCAATCTCACTACCATGAGATCATGACCTGAGCCAAAATCAAGACTCTGATGCTTAACTGGCTGAGCCACCCAGGCACCCTGATCAAATGAAATTTAAAAAGTGAAATAATGTATTATAATTTTGACATTGCAAACCCTCTACATAGCTTGGAAATCTGCAAAGGTCTCTAAATAACATTGTTGAACCACTGGCCTAAAAATGTGCCAGATGCATACCCCCACTAAACAAGTATTTGTTGGATAACTGAATGAATATTCCTTTTTATAAATTACAATTCTTAAAATATGTAGTTATCAAAAATGTATTCGTAAGAGTGAATTTAATAAACCTTAATCTCAATTGTATTCACTAAGGTGGGTTGTTGTTGTTTTTAAGATTTTATTTATTTGACAGACAGAGATCACAAGTAGGCTGAGAGGCAGGAAGAGAGAGAGGGGAAGCAGGCTCCCTGCTGAGCAGAGAGCCCATTGCGGGGCTTGATCCCAGAACCCTGGGATCATGACCTGAGCCGAAGGCAGAGGCTTTAACCCACTGAGCCACCCAGGCGCCCACTAAAGTGTTTTATAAACCTTTTCTTAAGATTTAACAAAGAATCTAAATGTATGTCAGCACGTTTTTCATATGATACTATCTGACTCTGTTTTCTTCTGTATAAGATAATCAGTCATTAGGACAGATTCATTGTCATTTTATAAGTTTAAAATAATGATATAAGAGCAAAGTAAAAGTAGATATTAATAAATCATTTAAATCTTTTAAATTTTACAGTGATGAGTAATTTATATATTTGGAAGCATTTGCACAAATCTCATGCATGTATGAATTCATACAGTCATTTTCTTAGTCATTTAGTGATTTTAACTCTTAATAAGAGGATTCCTAATCTGATTTGCCATTCTTTGTGACAAGATGATTACAAAGAATCTGTCTACAAGGTCCAGCTTTACTGCATTGACTACATTCTTAAGATTCATGAGACCAAAGCTTTATCTACCTAATTCATCACTGTTCCCGTACTTAGCACAATTATAAGACATAGCACTCACAAGGTGTTTTTATTTTTAATGAAATATTAAATTGCAAAGTAGTTTTTTTTTTTCCATAGAATGGGCCAAAACAAGGTATTCTTTTCCTTTAATGCTTACAACTCTTTTGATACAGCACCTTTGAGCTTTAGAAGACATTTAATAAAAATAAAAGGATGTCACAGATTAATTACATGCAACATTTCTACTCAACACATTTAAACCAAAATGGTTATTTCACCATTGTTGCCCCAGAAAAGAGGCATATTTTTGTAAAAGTCAAAATATTTTTTCCATAATTAAACAGTGGAAAAAATAAATCATTTGGTATTAGAACTAAAAATTTGTAATGTAATCAATTATATAGATTTATTTTTACCTTTTTTGATTATAGAAAAGTGATAATAGTCTTTAAAATAGGAGGAAGTTAAAGAAAGTAGCATCAATTAGATATGAAATTAGACATCTAGGATACAGACAATCTGGGGTTATCTTTTTGTGTATCAGTAACTATACCTCTCACCTTGGGCATATTATTTGCCACAAGTAACCTTCTGATCAATGACTATTTTGGGGCAGAGAGAGAAGAAATATTTGTTTCCCCTCCACACAGATAATTGAATTTTAATTCATGAAATTGCACAGCCCCTGAAACACCAGAGATTTAACTAAGAGTGGGGTTTTAATTCCTTATTAAATAACAAAACTACTTTAGAAGAGTTCTTCTGATACTCAAAATTTGCTTTTAAAAGTTTTACTATGCCATGTATCACTCTCATGACCAAACTACTGACTGTGAAACATTTCAGACCCCAGATATCAGTTAATCTATTTGAAATAATCAGTTGAAGAAATATCACTGATAATTTCACTTAACTGTTTGCTAAGAGCTGAATATAAAGCATGTGAATTTATTACCCTGTAGTCATTTATCTTTTGCACAAAAACAAAGCACTTATATTTAAAATAACATATTTAGACGTATATATGAATTTTTAAAAATAAAAACCAACTTAGAAATGAAAGAAAAAATATTCAGGATTTAATAAATTTTGCTAAAAAGAAGAATCACAATACCACAATAACCACAGAGAACACCCCACACAAGCACATGTGCCTTAATATTTTGAATAATATTCCAGACTATTAAAGATATTTAATATCTAGAAATCCCTGACTCATGATCTATATAGGGCAATGCATGAATATTTTCCAAGGCATGATGTAAAGGAAGAAGATCAAAGACCTCTCTCTTTGTCACCCAGGATAAATAACAGTCTCTACTGACATGAAATAACAGTGAATTTCCTTTGCTTAGAATAGTCTTCCAGGTACAAAAAGTGTCTGGAGTTCCATTTATCTTCTCTTTTTCATATTCTATGAAAATATGGGATAATTTCTGCTTAATACATGACACTGGAAAACCATACAGTTCTAAACAATAAGGTCAAAGTTACACTTGAATTGGCATTTTACACACACAATACAATAAACTGCAAAAATATATCCAAAATCTATATCGATCACTTCCTATTTTAAGGAATGCTTATTAAAATATGGGAAAAATTATTGCAGCTATTTACAAGTGGCTAACAAAGAGTTGCAAGAAAAATGCCAAACTTATTCCACATCTTACCCAACACTTAAAAGTGTCAATCCATTTTAATTTTAGTCAGCAGGTATTAAAAGTATATAATCATGGATTAAATTTGTATTTCCCTATCGAATAATATTATGAGCAACTTTTCATGTGTATACTAGAATTTGTATAGCTCATTCAGTGAAGTATCTATCCAAATATTTTTTTTTCTATTACTGTAATATTTGACTTAACTGAATTGTAAATGTTTTATATTCTGGACACAAGTCCTTTGTGAAATATTTATGTCAGATATGGGTCTTCTGCTTTATCCTTTTCTTACTAATAAATCTTAAAAAGAAATTTTACCTTATGGGCACCTGGGTGGCTCAGTGGGTTGAGCCGCTGCCTTCGGCTCAGGTCATGATCTCAGAGTCCTGGGATCGAGCCCCGCATCAGGCTCTCTGCTCTCTAGGGGAGCCTGCTTCCTCCTCTCTCTCTGCCTGCCTCTCTGCCTGCTTGTGATCTCTCTGTCAAATAAATAAATAAAATCTTTAAAAAAAAAAAAAATTTACTTTATGAATTCTAATCAATATAATTTTTATGACTAATATTTTTGTGCCCTACCACAAGGTCACAAATAATTTCTCCACTCTTTCTATAATCTAATTTGAATTTTGTATATAATCTTATATTTTCTTCTAAAATTTGATGCTATAAATTTTCTTCAAAACAGCCACATCACATGTTAATATACTGTATATTCGTTTTCGTTCAGTTTAAAGTATTTTTTGACTTGCTTACCTACTTTTATATTTACTAAAAAATTAGTTTTTGGCTATCTGCTTCCATTTTACTTCTGTTATAAGAGAAAATATTCTACATTTCACTATTTTTCAATTTATTGAGAATTTACATATGATATACCATATGGTGTATCTTAGTAAATGTTTCATCAGCACTTGAAAATAATTATTATTTTTATTATTAGGAAGAGTGCCCTGTAATTTATTAGATGACGTTTTTGATAATGTTATTAAAATAGTCTATCCTTACTTAGAATTATCCTTCATTTTCAAATCCCCTATCACTTTATCACTATTCACCATTTGGGGATAATTTCTTTAAATATTGCAATTCATAATTAAGGTTTTTGCTTCATTCAACCTCATTTTAACATCTAAAAACTTCCATAATTATTTATCTCTTTTAAAATTTTATTTTCACAGCTGGTCATTATTTTCAACTGCTCT
Source organism: Enhydra lutris kenyoni (assembly GCF_002288905.1). NCBI lineage: Eukaryota > Metazoa > Chordata > Mammalia > Carnivora > Mustelidae > Enhydra > Enhydra lutris. The sequence goes on along the minus strand of NW_019154109.1, from coordinate 13,768,475 downwards.
GTTCTTTTTAGAGATTTAAACTGTTTTGGAACATTTTGTCAATTAAAACATTTTTTATCTACTTTGTAAATACATAGGGATTTGGGGTGCCTGGCGGGTTAAGTGGGTGGTGTGTGACTCCTGATCACGGGGTTGAGTTCGAGACCCATGTTGGGTGTAGAGATTACTTAAAAATGAAATCTTTAGATTGATAAATAAATAATAGACATCTATTTCCAATGTTTTTAGTGTCTGCTAAATTTCACTGAAAAATTTGTATTTTGCAGTGTTTTTTTATTTTGACATCACAAGAATGTCTCTGCGAACATTGTAGCTTCACCCACTGAAGCATTAATTGAAGGATTTTTTACATTTATTTGCCCATAGTAATTCAGAGCAATTACCACCTGAGACCAATTTTATGGTAATTTGACAAGGTGATTTCTACTTCACACAAAATTAACAGGACGTTAAAATTACAGTGACATTTTGTATTTTATACCTTGTAGGCTTTTTTTTTTTTTTTTCCTACCCAGAACTATAGTGTTCCCATCCAAAACTACTTAGGCTTCATCTGCTCTTCTTTGCCACATTTTCATTTATCAGTCTATTTTACTCTGGAATTACATTTTAACGGTGTTCTGGATTTATAAAAATTTACTGATTCCCTCCTACCTTGTTCTGGCCTGAGGTCTCTTTCTGCTTTGAGATAAAACCCAAATTACCAGCAGTTCCCATGCCAAAAGTCTCTGGCGCTGCCATAAGGAAAGATTCTAGCCCTGCTCCTTCTAACTCCTTTTTTGCTTAGGGAAACTGGCTATTCCCTTTTCTTCTTTTATCAGTTTCCATAATGCTTTTAAAACAATTGTCCCACAGTTTATAAAGTACTTTTTGTTGTTATGGAAGTATTTCATATTAGCAAAAATAAATATTCAAGAAGGCTTTCATTATAAAATTTTCTTCCCAGACATGCATATACCATTTGAGTAGGTTCTCAAACACTCCATAAAACTTCAATTAGTAGAGGTGAAGAAAGTGCATCTTAAGTTTAGACAATGACTTTAAAATAGGGGCACAGTGAAATGCAGTGTGCTCAGTATGCAGACATATTTGCTGGAGAAGCGATTACTTGCAAAGAGTTTGATGGTGAATATAAAGGTGTAAATTAAGCAAATTTGACCCAGAAAGTGTATTTTTCAAACAGGTGGCATAAGCCAGATGACAAGAGTGGTACCAGAGGAAAAACTACAGTCTAACTGGGGAAAACTAGAAATGCATAAGTAATCCTATAATTTACTAAAAAAAGTAGAAGGCAAAATATATGCAAATAATTAGAAGTATTTCTGTAAGATGGTTTTACTAGCTTTAAGCAACAAATCATTTGACTCTTATTAAACTCTTCTAGACAATAGGAAAAAAGCCTACTATATAATACATTCTAGGATGTCAGCATAGTTTTGGCAATGGCAATAAAATAGAAAAAATTTAAAAGTCCATTTCATTTATTAAACATTTTAAAATGTTACAGAAAGTATTAGCAAATAAAATGCAACATTACTAAATAATAAATATGAAATGAACTACTGAGAATACAAAATTTAAGAAAACACCTTAAACCAATTTATGACAATAAAACGTTAAGCTACAAAATTGAACCTCCCCATAGACATAAAATTGATAGAACTCATTACATATTTATGATAAAATTAAGTAAACTGGGAATAAAAGATAGTTATCTTGTCCTGCCCAATCATAGCTATTAGAAAATACTCTACACACACCATCCAAACTGGGTTAAAAAGCATTCCTTAAAATCAAACAAGACAGGGATACCACTGCATTTACCTTTTTTGGTGCTGGCCTAATCAGACAGAGTAATAAAATTACAGAATTTCTAACTGGAATGCAAAAAGAAAAAACTTGCAACATTAATCTATACATATAAAATGCATTTTAATAAAACAAAGCATTAGAAAATATAAATAAGAAGATATAACTTAATATTAGCATAAAAAAGCTGTATTGGACCTAAGAATAAGTCTAGCAAAGGAGAGAATATTCTCTGTGAAAAACGTTAATGCTTAATTCTGAGATATTTTTAAAAGGACAAACATGAATATCCAACTTTACAGGAATTATAAAGTATACTTGGATGCTTTAGTGCAAGTATATAACATATATTTTTAGGCCTAAAACCTGAAATTTTCCCAATTTTTCTAAGTTTTCTTTATATTTGGTGTGAATAAAACCTGCCTTTTGGATTCCTGAGATGATAAAGTGGTAGTAACGCAAAGCTCACAGTTCTTAAAATGTAATGTGCTTATTCAGTTGAACTATTAACATTAAAAAGATGAATTATAAAGTTTGAGGAGTAACATGGAAATATGTTTATGAAAAAAGTTCTAATAAACTGGGCTTTGGGGAACACTAGAAAGATGAGGGTCAAAGATATTTTTGAAGGCCACTTTTTTTTTTTTTTTTAAGATTTTATTTATTTATTTGAGAGACAGAGCTGGAGACCACAAGAGGTGGGGAGAAGGAGAAGCAGGCTCTGACAGGGGACTTGATGCCAGGACCCTGGGATCATGACCTGAGTCGAAGGCAAAAGCTTAAGTGAGCCACCCAGGAGCCCCTGAAGGCACTGATTTGATTTGAATTTCTAATTTAAAGTGAAGATGTGTCTCTTTGCTAAGGTTGAGGTTGTTTTAGGAAATAGGAGCACGGTGACTATAATCATTTCTTTAATGGACAATTTTTTTTGTAAAGTCCTCAATTGTGAACGTGCAGTGACTAATTTAGCTCCTATCCAGCAAGTCACTTCCAGGATCAGTGTCATAGCAGCAACATTCCTTCATTTGGAACTGTGAAATGTGGGGGCCCATGACACGCCACATCTGTTTCTGCTCAGTGTGGCCACCTAGATTCCATTATTTTCTATACTCTTACCTAAAATACCAGTGACTTGATCTTATCTTAAAGTGGGTATATGTGTAACGTCAGTTCAATAGGATAAGACATTTCATATATGAAATGATATTAAGGGATGATGAAATAATGTTTGCAAAATGACTGCAAATTATACAAAGAATGAGATATTTTTAAAACTTAAAACATGTATGTTATTTTGGTGGTTTTTATCAGTTATGTAATTATGATGTGTAATCTTTAATTCAATTAAATTTTAATGAAAATATGAAAAATATATTTTTGAGGATAAACTGCTCCTTCAAAGGAATCCCTTAAAAACATGTTGGATAAACACATTCAAAACAATAGAAGTGATTGGTGCAGTTTTATTCTTCACAGCTTTCTTGACGATTTGGATAGCAAATTATCCCTGCCAATAAGTTGCTGATTTTTACCCATAAGCACTCTATCAAACCACAGAGCTGATGTTCTCCACAAGGATTCTTACTAAGATCAATGACATGAACAAAAAGTACTATTAAAGAAGTTTGCCCAGTAACTTCTTGGAGTAGATATCATAAAACAACATGATGACTTTAAGAAAGACATCTATATGTTGTCTTCAAGAATATAATTTACCTTCCACTTTTATGTGCCTTTTGAAGAAATATAACAAAGGATTTAATTATTCAGGTTGGGGCATTTTCACTGTATCAGTTGTATTGGTGCTGGACGTATAATCAAACAGTAATAAGAAGCAACTCTTGATTCACTTTGATCACAGACCAATGGTCAGGACTTTGAGACAAAGACTACAAAACGGTTCCTAGTAATCTTCATGAATGTTGAATCAAGGGAGTTGTCCCACTCAAACTGATTTTTGTTTAAGTCATACAGCTCTAAGTATAGTAGGACAGTGAATAAAAAGTTCATTAAATTTCAAAATGTGGTTTCTGCAACAACATGAAACTTTAACAGGGTTGAGTATAATGTTGGGTTATGTAATAAAATCATTATCAAGATCAAGCTAAAACTATTCTCATAATTATTTGAATTCAATATCCTTCCATACCCAGCCACTTTACTCCCAAATCTGGAAAAGATCCAATACTTGTATAATTGCTTAATGCCTTCATAGCTCCAATGTGGTAAAATAAAGTATCTGTGCTTTTGACAGCATCCTTCTATAGACCTACATATCTAGAAATATCATCTAGTAAGACACTACATTTAAATGTTAAACTCTTCCAGGGCATGGTTTTTATCAGGTTTCCATAATATTAGTCAATATAGAATGTCTTCAGTTTACAAATTATTTTTTAAAATAAAATCAAATAAACTGCGGATAATATATTTCCATATCAAGTTTAGATTACCCTTTAAAAATATTAGTCTAGGGGTACCTGGGTGGCTCAGTCATTAAGTGTCTGCCTTGAGCTCAGGTCATGGTCCCAGAGTCCTGGGATTGAGACCCAAGTTAAGTCCTGCATAGGGCTCCCTGCTCCGCAGGAAACCTGCTTTTCCCTCTCCCACTCCCCTTGCTTGTGTTCCCTCTCTCACTGTCTCTCCCTCTCTGTCAAATAAATTAATTTTAAAAATCTTTAAAAATATATATGTATTATATATATAAATATATACATTTATATAAATATATAAATATATATTTATATATAAATGTATATATAAATCATTAAATATAAAATTATTAAATATATAAATATAAATATTATATATATATATATATATATATATATATATACATATATATATATAGTTTAAAGGGGTGCCTGGGTGGCTTAGTTGGTTAAGCCTCTGCCTTCTGCTCAGGCCAGGATCCCAGGCTCTGGGATCAAGTCCTATGTTGGGCTCTCTACTCCATGGGGAGCGTGTTTCTCCCTCTGCCTGCTGCTCCCCCTGCTTGTACACTCATGCTCATTCACCCTCTGTGTCAATAAATAAAATCTTTAAAAAAAAAATTAGACTGAAAATTGTTCTACATTTTCCTAAATTGGGCTCTTATAATTATTCACAAGTTTAACTTTGGATAAAAATCAGACATAGTATATAAATTAAGAAGTATCTCATTCATGTATTCATTAAATAAGACATTTACTAAGGTCCTATTATATACCCAATATTAAGATGTTCTATATTTTATTCTCAAGATGGCTAACAAACAAAAATAAATCCAGACACTGGGGCACTTGGGTAGCTCATTAGGTTAAGTGCCTCTGATTTTTTATTTCAGGTCAGGTCATGATCTCAGGGTTGTGAAATTGAGCCTCAAATCAGGCTCCATGCTGGAGGTGGAGCCTGCCTAAGATTCTCTATCCCTTTGCCTCTGCCCCTCCCCCCTCCCTTCCTCTCTAAAATAAATCCAAAAACCTGTAATAAAAGTTTAGTGTATATGTTGTATGTGCATATATTATATCTATATAAGGGTATTATGAAGAAAAGAGGGTACAGAGGGTTTACACATGAACACAGGAGGCAGAGAATATTCCTAAAAGCTCTGATCCTTAACTACATCAGCAGTACTCCAGCATAATCACTGGAAATGGAAGGGAGAGTTGAGAGTTACATTGTGGACAGAAACCTGATCATGATTCTGTATTGCACAATTCGATATTTATGACTGCTTTTTCTATATAACAGTATACAAATCAAACATACAACTCAATTTTGTCTTGGACAGGAGACTTTCAAAGAAGGTTAGAGATCACAGACAAGTTGAAATGCTCTGAGTCATATGTAAATACAAATACATTGGAGGATATTGAAAGGAATGCATTCAAGTTAGGGAAACATCAAATATTAGTGGCTATAACAATTTTAAAATAAACATTGACTCATGCCTTCAACAAGCATTTCTTCATACGTACATGGTCTAGGGTATGAGCAATATGGTGTCATTTCTGCCTTTTGCAGTCTCCTTGGAGAGATATGAATATATTCATCACCCAAATAACACTTATATTAGTGCAATGGGAAAAGCTTCATACACAAAAAATAAAGGCTAAAATAGAATATAAGCCCCTGATTTAGATTGAGGAAAAGGAAAGAACTCTTAGAGACAGTGGTGATCAAACTAAAACTAAGGATAGGCAGCCAGTTGCTGCACAAAGAAAGTGGTAAAGCAAACTGTATCTCAACCTGGAAAAAGGCATTATCAAATAGGTATCATTGATAGGTTTCAAACTTTACAGGTTTAAAAAATTAAATTGAAGTGGAGATTAATAAAATAAGGAACTTTGTAAAGACTACACATTTTCAGTCAATTTAACTTGAAACTGAATTTCACAAGTTCAACACTCTGTTACACAACTGAATTTGAGAATTTCTCCACTGGACAATCTGATAGTTTCCCTTCTGTTTTCTTTCATTAAAGATCTATTAAATTCCTGAAGAGCCAAGAATGCTGCTAAATGTGGAGGAAATGATCCCTGAATTTATAGACTTCATGCTATATAGCATGGGAGACCAACAGAAAAATATAAGGGTGTTAACAATGAAGTGCCAATTATATATGGTCAGTAAAATAAGCAGTTGCAAATTAAGTTCTTGGGTTAGCAAGAAAGTTCAGAGCTGATGTTAATAGTTCCGAATGGGTACTGCAGTTGAAGGTATGGAATGAATGGCATGTCCTGCCTCAAACTGTGTTCAGCAGAGGGGAAATATGTAGCCATTTCCCAAATCCACTTGTCCAGAACAAGAAGTCCAAATCCTGGTGAAAATTCTATGTATAATCTTTACACCCTCATTAAAGATCATTAAAAAGACTTTATCTGGGAAGGCTCATGGCAGAATGCTGCCCTCACCACACCAGACTCCATACACAGCCTCTGAGGGACGTTGCAGTCAATGACTCAGGTCACCCTGGCCAGCCATGCCCTGATGTGTATCTGGATTCCTAGTACAAACCAATGCATTCATAAACTTCCTTACCAAGGGACCTTGGCCTTCCCCAGATACCTCTGCTGAGACCTCCTTACTGAAGGTAGGACACTCAGACACTCAGTACTTCTTTCCTGGCCTTACCTCTTGCCCTCCTCCAGGGCACTTCAGGAGCCTCTTGTTTGATGTTCTCTCAGCAGTGCAACAACCCCTCTTTATGCTGATACAGGCATCTGAACCTCCCTAGATGCATTCCTTTGGTGGGGGGAGGATTATTGAGGGAGCTGGTGCTTCCTCTTTTTGCTTAAACTATCACAATGATTAAAGGCTTCGCTGTTACTTTTATTTTGGTTTGTTGTCTTAACTCACAACATAGAGCAGCTCTGCCTCTTTCAAGGGCAGCTCTTCAGACAGCACATATTTACAGTTAATCATGGCACTCCTTCAAATGCATCTTGGATAAAGTCTCGAAACCCTTCCCAACAGTTCTTCAGTCTATCAGTATCAATTATTTAAGGTGGGCATGCAAATTAAAATCTATTCATTCTGGATACATAAAGTAAAAATTAGGATGGAGTCAGTAACTCACTAATATTTAAATACTTGGAAAATAACAGACAGTGGGAAGTACCCTCTCCTTTCATGACTATGAAACTGCTGACCAAGCAACTCCCTGGTCCTTACAAAACACCAATAAATGTCAATGCTATGACCTTAATAGGTATAGGGGCTGATTTCTTATAAACCACTTTCTGATCAATTTCCTCACAGACACAGAAGGGTATTTGCTAAGGAGAATTGGAAACTGTCCAATAAATGGCTTGAGTTGAGTGAACACAGTAACCATTTAAGCTATTCTATAGGATTCTGCTCCTGCTTTAACTATTCAAGCCAGTTCCACTGCAAGTGGCCCTTAACAGCAACAAATTAATTATGAGGGGTGTCTAGGTGGCTTAGTTAAGCGGCTGCCTTCAGCTCAAGTTATGATCCCAGGGTCCTGGAATCAAGTTCCGCATCAGGCTGCCTGCTCAGCAGGGAGTCTGCTTCTCCCTCTCTGCCTGCTACTCCCCCTGCTTGTGCTTTCTCTTACTCTGTGTCAAATAAATAAAATCTTTATAAAAAATTAATTTGAAAATATTTGAAGATTTTATCAGGTAACCATAAATGAGGATCATGAGGTAAGGTTTCGTTAATTCAAAAATTTAAGGTACAGGGAGGGGTACATGTGAGTGATCCATAATGCAATGGATTAAGAATTAAAACTATAAATGGACATAGGCTATTTCATTCTAATTGCAAATGTGAGTAGGTTTTCACCCAAAAGACAAATTTAACTGAGTTTTAAAGGCAGTTGTATTGGGGCAGCTGGGTACTCAGCTGGTTAAGTTTCTGACTATCTCAGCTCAGGTCTTAATCTCAGGGTCATGAGTTCAAGGCCTGCACTAGGCTCCACACTGTGCATGGAGACCCCTTTAAATACATACATACATACATACATACATTCATACATAATACAGGCAAATGTATTGATTAAATCCTGTTCCTTCAAAAGCTTTGTATGGATTATATACATATATAATATGTATAAACAAACACATATACATACACACACATACGCATACCATTTACCTTTGAACAAAGAGCACTGAGCCCCGCCATAAGTGAAAATCTTTGACTCCTCCAAAACTTCACTAATAGCATAGTTAGCAAAAGTCTTACCAATAACAGTCAATTAACACGTATTTTGTATATCATAAACTGTATTCTTAAAAAACGCAACCCAAAAATGTTAAGAAAAACATGAGAAAATACATGTACAGTACTTTACTGTATTTACTGAAACACATACACATATAAATGGACCCACATAGCTCAAACCCATGTTGTTTGAGGGTCAGCTATACTTAAGAGTGCCAAGCATATATTACTGATAGATATGGTAGACAGAAATGTATATATGTGTGTATCTGTCAATTCAATTATCAATAATATCTTCTTTGACAGAAATGAGGCATTTACCTATAAAAATACGAGGAAGAGCACTGATAAGGAAATAACATAGGCAAACACAAGAATACTTCTTGCATGGTGGAACAGCAGCAAAGTTAGAATGTTACTTTGCTTCAAGAGTTTTTTTATATAAAATGAAGTAACTGCACATTAAAAATTATCACATAATTTCACAAATAAATAAGTAAATATAAAGTGGAGCCCAATATGATCTGACTCACCAATAATAGGTAAAGCAGGAATACAGAATACACATTCGAAGTGTTATAATTTGCATTGTTTTAGTTACTGTGAAATTTAGCTTTAAGGACCATATATTTTAAAGAATTTTGAGACATAAAAAAATGGTGTGGATATCAATATTTAAGGAACATGAGTTTAAACATTCATTATAGAATTGTTATTAGATATCCACTTTGTTTCTATGCTACAATTTTCCTTGTTTTTTTTTTTAATCTTCACTTTTTACTTTTAATTACCAGTAGTGATTCATCATCTCAATTTTTCAAGGTTACTTGTAACTTAGTTTAAAATGAAAAAAGAAAGTGTTGAGGTTGTTTGTTTTTAATAAGAAAACCTTCTATTCATCCAGTTTGAGAAAATCACAGATATGTGTAAAATATTGATTTGTTGCTAAATTATTTTAAAAATGTCATTTCATGCTTAGAAATAACAGCTTTCATTAGCATATACTTTATGCTGCTGCATACAACTTCAATATTCCAGGCAAATTATATGTTGACAAAATTGGCTGAGTTTCCTATTTGAAAAAATGAGCCACAATATGTTGCTTTCAAAAGTCATTATCTTTTAGATGGACTCCTTTTTTTTTTTTTTTAAGATTTATTTTTTATTTATTTGACAGAGAGAGAGATCAGAAATAGGCAGAGAGAGAGAGAGGCGGAAGCAGGCTCCCTGCCGAGAAGAAAGCCCGATGCGGGGCTCGATCCCAGGACCCCGAGATCATGACCCAAGCCGAAAGCAGAGGCTTAACCCACTGAGCCACTCAGGCGCCCCTGGACTCCTTTCTTAAATGCACTGACAATAATCTCAGGGCACAAAATGTGCTAAAGCACATGGCAAGACATTAGCTTTCTATTCAGAAAAACAAACAAAAAACCTGCATTTCCCAGAGATCCATGCCATTCATGTACAGTTTAGGTGGCACCATCAGATAGAAGTTAACTGATCACAAATGAATGGAAAGGAAGTAACTATAAAACCAACACTTTGATTTTACTCCTAACTTTAAGCAAGGTCATGGTGAGTTATGGGATTTGTGGCCACCTTGGGGACAATGATTGTGGCACATTCATTGCATCAGAAATCAAATAAAAAGGCCCAGAGCTATCTTAGCAGATAAAAGTCAGTTGTGATTATAAGACTTTAGACAAAACATTAAAAAATGGGGATGGGGACAAGGGAGTTGATTACAGGATTGCATGAAGGTAATTAAGATATGGTTAACTTTTTATAGATATATGAATATGTGTGTGCGCATGTGTGCACATGTGTGTATGTGTGTAAAACTAAACTTGACTATTTTTCTGAATGTTTTTCTCCCTCCCAACTTTCTTCACAGGTACTACTACTTTTTGCTTTGGCTTTGCAATCTCCTCCATACCACTTTCCAATTTATCATCTTAATTCAGAGAACTTCAAGAAAATCTGGAGATTTCAAGGAAGAAAGCAAGGAAGATGTTAATTTTACTTATTCTGTCTCAGCATCTATTGATTGCTTTTCTAAGGAAGCTATTCCAAGTGACGTTGGTATAAGGTAAATGTCCTTACAACTATAAAACAAATCTACAGCTTTGTTGAGATTTCATAAGGTCTGCTTGCCATATTAGAACACCCAGTGTTCTCAGAATGTCAGATCAGCTATACTTAACTTCAGCCAAGTGCATTTATGCTTCTACGTCTGGCACCCTGCCACAATCGAGCTGCGTTTCATTCATCAAACATTGCAGCACAGCACTCTAACTAGGCAACTGCTCCTCATTTCTGCCCAAATCTCTTTATCATGGAACTGGGTTTCTTTCAAAAAGTTTATCATGTTGAAAAGGGCCTGTAATGCAAAAACAATGCCATTTATCAGCTTAGGCAAGGAGACTGGTAGAAAATGATAAATTTTCCATACTTGGCTGTAGTTTATCACTAGTTTATTTTAACTTCCCCTTGTATTTCCTGGATACATTTGTATGACAGGTAAACTTTAAGTGCCTCATGTCCCTCTTCCCTGATGAATGTGCTTAATAATGCAGATGTGCATTTATAAAATTGTCTCCTATCACACAGTATATACAAGAAAGGCAAACTCTAAAAATTATAAAATGTTTTAAAAACATAATCTTAAGAAAAATTCAGTTCAACCATCTAATATATAAATAACATCACTGAGTCCTTGATGTTCGTATAAACCATATAAGATCATGGAGCCAATTTATGACATAGCCAGGAACAGAACTCAGAAAAAGTTATTTTCCATTATCTCACTTGAGTAAATTAATACACTATGATAATTACTTCATTAAAAGATACTTGCTGAATCTTTACTTGGTATCAGATTCTAGTTAGAGAAAGAAGATATATATGGATAAGGAAAATATATTCATGTCCTACTGGAATTTTTAATGAGTGATATAGAGGCTATGTAATTACAAAAAAAAATTGTGAGAAGTACTTTAAAAGTGCAATGAGAAATAATAGGCAACTTAAACTGTTGGAAAATGTGGAGATCAGCTATACTTAGAGGCTTAACCCACTGAGCCACTCAGGCACCCCTGGACTCCTTTCTAATTGGTGGCAGATGGTCAAGGAAAGATATTTGACATGAGACCTAAATGGTGTTTTCTGAAATACAAGTTCTAACTTCTGTGTTCTTGACTATCTAACACTAATGTTCTTGTTCTCTGCCTAATATCAGATACTTTTTCCCACAATAATACTTCACTTATGTTTCAATAAACTGAACATTTTATAAAACATTGAGCTCTAGAATCTCATTTTTTGGCTGTGAACTCTCAGGGCTTCAGATGACTTAAAGTGTCCTTTCTCTAACAATTCCTAACACCTCTGGGACCTCCCCAGAAAACTCAAAATTCATGTAGCCATTGCTTGTGATATATCTCCATTTCAAAATCTAGTAGATGTCAGGGTGCCTGGGTGGCTCAGTGGGTTAAAGCCTCTGCCTTTGGCTCAGGTCATGATCCCAGGGTTCTGGGATCAAGCCCCACATTGGGCTCTCTGCTCAGCAGGGAGCCTGCTTCCTTCTCTCTCTCTCTGCCTGCCTCTCTGCCTACTTGTGATCTCTGTCTGTCAAATAAATAAAATCTTAAAAAAAAAAATCTAGTAGATGTCTTGACATTTAACATACCAATGAGATTATAAAATACAGAGAGAAGACAAGAGATTTCTAAAGAAGTGGAATACAGGGGTGTCTGGGTGGCTCAGATGCTTAAGCATCTGCCTTTGGCTCAGGTCATGATCTCAGGGTCCTGGAACTGAGCCCCACATTGGGCTACTTGCTCAGCAGGGAGCCTGCTTCTCCTTATCCCTCTGCCTGCTGCTCCCCCTTCTGCTCTCTCTCTCTCTTTCTCTGTCAAATTAAAAAAAAAAAAAATTAATGAAGTTTTTAAAAAAGAAAAAAAAAGTGGAGCAACTGGGAGGAAATTGCATACCAGCTACTGAGATTTATTGTATAAATATAAATATAATATAAATATAAATAAATATGTTATTTATAAATATATATTTATAAGTTTATAAATATATTATAAATATATATATTTATATAAAATATGAAAATATATATATAAATATAGACATAAGGTGATCAATGGCATAAAATATCTCAGAAACAGCCTAACAGCCACACTGAGTTTCACTCATGACAGAAGAGTAATGGAAGATCACTGAGGACAGGAAAGATCAGTCAATACATAAAATTAGAAAAAACTTACTATCTTTTTAGCTAAAACCTAAACTTACATCTTTAGAACATAATTAAGAGAAAACACCAGACTGAAATCAAAGGAAGAAAATAATAAGAAGAGAACATAAGAACTATGGGGTCACCTGGGTGGCTCAGTGGGTTAGTGTCTGCCTCCTGATTTCCACTCAGGTCATGATCTCAGGGTCGTAAGATCAAGCCCTGCATCTAGCTCCACAGTGGTCATGGAACCTGCTTAAGAGCCTCTCTCTCTCCCTCTGCCTTCCACCCTAAAAAAAGTAAGTATATAAGAAGTAAGGCAATTTCAAAAGGTGTAAGATACATGTAATTGGAAAACCAGTAAAAGAAACTAAGACACATTTATAATAATGATACAGAACTTTCCAAAATTCATGACAGATGCCAAACCATGTTTCCAAGCTCAAAGAACATAAAGTAGGATAAATTTAAAGACACCAAGAAAGTTGCAACCATACATATTATATTCACACTTATAATAAAGCTTCTTATTCCACATTTTTTAAATGTTTGCTAACAGCTCTTAAGCTGTGTCCTCCCTTTTCACATTCACAAATCAATGTCATACACCACATTAATAAAAGAAAGAATAACAACCATATGATCCTCTCAACAGATATAGGAAAAACATTTGACAAAATACAGCATCCATTCTTGATTTAAAAAAATAAACAAAAAACCTTCAACAAACATCATAAAGGCTATATACAAAAGCCCACAGCTAATATAATCCTCAATGGGGAAAAACTGAGAGCTTTTCTTCTAGGCTCAGGAACAAGACAGGGATGTCCATTCTTATCACTGTTATTTCACATGGTACTGGGAGACCTAGCCTCAGCCATCAGACAAAAAGAAATAAAATGCAACCAAAATGGCAAGGAAGAAGCAAACTTCCACTCTTCACAGCTTGATTATCTATGTAGAAAACCTGAAAGACCCCAACAAAAAACTGCTAGAACTGATACACACACTGAGTAAAGTCATAAGATACAAAAATCAATGTACAGAATTCTATTGCATTTCTATATACCAACAATGTAGCAGCAGAAAGAGAAATTAAAAAAAATACCATTTACAATTGTACCAAAAATAAGATACCTAGGAATAAACTAAATCAAAGAGGTGAAAGACCTATACTCTGAAAACCATAAAACATTGATGAAAGACATTAGAGATGACACAAAGAAATGTAAAGACATTCTATGTTCTATGTTCATGGATAGGAAGAACAAATATTGTCAAAATGTCTATGTTACCGGAAGTAATCAATACACTTAATGTGCTCCCTATCAAAATGCCAGCAGCATTTTTCACAGAACTAGAGCAAGCAATCCTAAAATTCAGGGTCTTTTATGGTTATGGAATAGCCAAAGCAATCTAGAAAACCAAACTGGAGGCATCACAATTGCAGACTTCAATTTATATTACAAAGTTGTAGTGATCAAGACATTATGGTACTGACACACAAATAGCTATATAGATCAACAGAACAGAAGAGAAAACCCAGAAATGAATGCATAACTAAGTGGTCAGTCTTTGATAAAGCAGGACAGAATATCTAGAGGAAAAAAATCTCTCCACCAAATGGTATTGGTAAAAGTGGACAGCAACATGTAGAAAAATGAAACAGGACCATTTTCTTATTTACAAAAATAAATTCAAAATGGATAATGAAAGACCTAATTGTGAGACAGGAAACCATCAAAAACCTAGAGGAGACCACAGCCAGCAACCTTTTTGACACTGGCCATAGCAACTTCTTATGAGATATGTCTCCCGAAGCAAAGGATACAAAATCAAAAATAAACTATTAGGACTTCATCAAAATAAAGATCTTCTGCACAGTAAAGGAAACAATCAGCAAACTAAAAGCCAGCCTATGGAATGGGAGAAGATATGCAAATGGCATACTTGAAAAGGGTTAGTATTCAAAATCTATAAAGAACTTATAATATTCAACATCCAAAAAAAAATAACCCAGTTAAAAAATGGGCAGAAGACATGAAGAGACATTTCTCCAAAGAAAGCATAGATAGCCAACAGACACATGAGAAGACGTTCAACATAGTTCATCATCAGGGAAATACAAATCCAAACTACAATGAGCTATCACCTCATACCAGTTAGATGGCTAAAATTAACAACACAGGAAACAACCAGTTTTGGCAAGGATGCAGAGAAAGGGGAACCCTCTTACACTGCTAGGAATGCAAACTGGTGCATCCACTCTGGAAAACAGTATGGAGGTTCCTCAAAATGTTAAAAATAGAATGATGCTATGACCCAGAAATTACACTATTAGGTATTTACCCAAAGGATACCAAAGCACTAATTTGAAAGTATACATCTACCCCAATTTTTAATAGTCAAGTCATGGAAAGAGACCAAATGTCCAATAACTGATGAATGTATAAAGAAGAAGTGGCATATTACACAAGGAAATATTACTTACCATACAAAAGAATGAAGTCTTGCCATTTCCAATGATGTAGACAAAGCTAGAGGGTTACGCTGAGTGAAATAAGTCAGTCAGAGAAAAACAAATACCAATGATTTCACAAATAAGTAGAATTTAAGAAGCAAAATAAATGAACATGGGGGTTGGGAGGAAGAGAGGAAAGTCAAGAAACACTCTTAACTATAGAGAATAAAACGATGGTTACCAGAAGAAAGCTGGGTGGGAGGGAAGGGCTAAATAGATACAGGGATTAAGAAGAGTATTTGTCAGGGGCACCTGGGAGGCTCAGCCTTTTGAGCATCTGACTCCTGGTTTCGGCTCAAGTCATGATCTCAAGGGTCATGAGATCAAGCCCTGCACTGGGCTCCATGATCAGTGGGTAGTCTGCTTGAAGTTTTTCTCCCTCAGCCTCTGCCCACCCCCACCCAACACCCCTCTTTTCATGCATGCTCGCTCTCTCTAGAATAAATTAATCTTTAAAAAAGGGGGGGGACACTTGTGATGAGTATGAGGTATTATATGTTAGTGTTAAATCACTACATTCATATTCATACATATATACAATATTCATATATACCTGAAATATTACACTGTATGCTAACTAACTGGAATTTAAATAAAAATTTGGAAAAGATTATTTCAATTCTATAATGTCAAAAAAATAAAATATTTTATCTCTGTGGTCCTCCCTTCTAAAACTCATAAACACTATCTAATTATAAGAAAAAAATAGTAAGAGAAATCTCAGATGAGAGACATTCTAAAAATACCTGGCTTTTATGCCTCAAAACTGTCAAAGTCATCAAATACAATTATGAAGTCTGAGAAATTGTTGCAGCCAAGAGAAGCTTAAAATGACATAACAATTAAATGTAACAAGGCGTCCTGAATGGGATCCTAGAACAAAAAAAAGGGCATTAGGTAGAAATCAGGAACTCTGAAAAAAGTATGGACTTTCACTAATAATATTATATCGATATTGGCTAAATTAACACTAACAAATATACTCCACTAACATAAGATATTCATAAAAAGGGAAACTATGGTGGTAGAGGTGGTATATGAAACTGTACTATCTTCACTACTTTTCTGATTATCTAAAACTGTTCTAATAAATTCTGTACAAACTTGAATATTCTTAAAAGAATGGGTAAATACACTGTGGCAAATCTCACAAAGGAATATTGTATAAAGCAGTGAAAAAACAATGACTACATGTCAGCTTCTTTCAACAAAATATGTGAATCCTACTCACAAAAAATTCATAGAAGACAACTTTTTCCAAAGTGTGGAAATAACTAAAAGCCAAATACATATTCTAAACATATGTTAAAAAAAATAGCAATAATTACCAAGATGATAATATCTCCCAGTTTCAGGATACTGTTTATATCAGATGTAAGGTTGCAAGCTGGTAATGTAAAAGAAGGGAAATACTTGCATGCAAGTGATTTTCAGTTTTCTTATCCTTGAACTGGGTTGTCCATTTGTGGGTATCATTTAATATACACACATACATTATATATATTAAAATAGAAGGGGTTCTACATAAACCAATACTGATAGCAGGCAACAAACAAGAATCATTAATCAATCCTGGGCACTGAAGTCAACAGCATCAAAACTTAGTCACACCTAAATGGATATTTAAAATATTTATCTTAGAATCATTCTTTAATTTACCTTTAAATGGTGATAGCCATACTGGCTTCCTTACATGTCTGGTGTTACTGTTATGATCATTTTTATAATTTCCATGTACTATGCCAGACAAAAAAAGCAAAAAATATCAAAGGAAAAACTGCTTGCAAAAAATATTTTATATAACTGCATGAACTGAAATGTCAGAAAATATTAAATGTTAGTGGTATACAGTAAAAATGCAGACAATGTTTAGGCTTATCAATGAGCCAGCATTTGCAAACAGAAACCTACTCTGATAACGAGAAAACATAACAAAGTTACACAAAAAGGTTACATGTAAAAAAATAATATTGTTACAAGGAAGCTTCCAGAAGTACTGGTAGAGCTAGAGATGTAGGCTACTTCATCAGATTCAAGTACATTTCAGTAGTTGTTCTTGATTAAAAGTCAGTGACAGTCTCTCTAGGAATAGTCTCTCACTGTGACAGTTTACCCTCAGAAAACCAGATATCACTGAAAGCTGCATCTCTAGGAGGGATTCAGTGCAGTGCTTTCTTTATCCCGTATCTCCAGCTTCTATACTGCAGCTCTCGGTAAGTTTACTTGGTTGGTGAAACTCAGTTTGCCTCCATGGGCTAAAATATACTGAGACTGGGAAACAATTTCTAGCTTCCGTTTTAGGAATACACAAATATTCACATAATGAAAACCACCTCTAAACAGTTTCTACAAAAAAACAAAGGTACATACTCATTAGAATGTCTCAGGCAAAACTTGCTTTGATTGTAATTATTTACCGAAATACTGGCAACTTGAGGAGAGCTAAACTGTGGTATCTGTATATTTGTACATGTAATCTAGATATCAGATTATTAAGAAAAAATTCAATGAAATAGGACCAGAATATCCATTCCTATTTCATGCCATTAGATACTATATCATATGTTAAGAGATTTATCCTAATGATACCAACTCTGAATGAAATACCATTGTAATGAAGAAGCATGATTTATAATGAGCTTATACAATTCAGTTCATAATTGATTCTTGACAATAAGTCAAAGTTCAATGAAAGCTCAAAAACAATTATGTTGCTCATAATAGAGTTCTCCACAGAATTGCTGCCTCTAAAGCTTCATTGCTTTTAGAATTTTGTTTGATAACCCTTGCAACTAATCAAGTAATTAAATGGTATGAAGCATTTTGCATAAAAGCTCTGTATAAATACATCTAAGATTGGAGGGAAAACGGCTATTCTCTTTTTTAAAAAGGACAAAAATCACTTATGGCTTGTTGCAGAAAATGTCAGGATACAGAAAGTCACATTTGGGTCTGTGTTTTGACTAAAACCAAAATCTAAGATATAGTGCAGTTTGAACTTTGGTGGGAAGCAAAAGAGAGAGAGAGAGAGAGAGAGAGAGAGAGAAACATTAACAGGCCATGTGGCTGAAGTGGCACTTTGTTAAAACAGTTGCCTGAGAAACTTGGAAGACAAACCTAATTTCTCCTGGGAATTTACATCTAAGTAAAAAGGTGGAAAACAATGTTATTGGTGGATGTTCCCTTGCTACTACTGTCTTTGTTAACAAGATACAAAAACAAAGTGGCCATTAATAGGAAGAAATAGAGAAAAACAGAAAGATTCTAGAAATGTGGGAACTTGGCAGTTGGAAAAATCAGATGCTTCTAAATTCCAAAGAATAATTAAACAGTATAAAAAAGATTTTAAGTGACAAAAATCAAACAAGAGTTTTAATTGAACAAAATCTTCTTTCGAAGTTTAATTTACAAACCAACTGGATATAATGGCCAAAAGGATGGGAAAAGCAGAGGAATGAATAAGTGATATAAAAGATAAAATTATGGAAAATAATGAAACTGAAAAGAAGAGGAAAAGAAAAATAATAGATCATGAAGGTAGACTTCAAAAACTCAGCTAATTCCATAAAGCATATTAACATTCATACACAGGAGTCCCCGAAGAAGAAGAGAGCGAAAGGAAGAAGGTTTATTCGAACAAGTTATTGCTGAAAACTTCCCTATTCTGGGGAAGGACACAGATATCCAACTCCAGGAAGCATAGAGAACTCCTATCAAAATCAACAAAAGCAGACCAATATCAAGATATATTGTTGTAAAATATAAAAATTCAAAGATAAGGAAAGAAAATTGAAAGCCATAAGGGAAAAGAAATCCCTAACCTACAAGGGAAGACAAATCAGGCAAGCAGATATCTCCACAGACACCTAGCAGGCCAGAAGACAATGGCATGATATATTTAACATGCTAAATGGAAAAAATATGCAGCCAAGAATACTTTATCCAACAAGGCTATCATTTAGAATAGAAGGAGAATAGAGTTTCCCAGACAAAAATTAAAAGAGCTCATGACTACTAAAACAGCCCTGCAAGAAATATTAAAGGGGACTCTTTGGGGAAAAAAAAAGAACCCAAACCAAGAAACACAAGAAAGGAACAGAGAAAACCTCTAGAAACACTGACTTTGCAGGTAATACAACGGCACTAAACTCATACCTATTAATAATCACTCAATGCAAATGGGCTGATTAAATGTTGCAAACAAAAGACACAGGGTATCAGAATTGATAAAAAAAAATGAGATCTATCTGTATACTTTGTACAAGAGACTTATTTTAGACCTAAAGACACTTGCAGATTGAAAGTGAGAGGATGGAGAACCATTTATCATGGTACTGGACATCAAACAAAAGAGGGAGTAGTCATACTTATATTAGACAAACTAGATTTTATAAAGACTATAACAAGAGATGAAGAAGGGAACTATATCATAATAAAGGGGTTTATCCAGCAAGATGATCTAACAATTGTAAATATGCCCCAACATGCAAGTGCCAAAATATATAAATCCATTAATAACAAACATAAAGAAACAGAAACACATTGATAATAATAATGTAATAGTAGGGGATGTTAACACCCCACTTACTCAATCAATATACCATCTAAGCAGAAAATCAAAAAGGACACAATGCCTTTGAATGATACACTGGACTAGATGGACTTAGATATATTCAGAACATTTCATCCCAAAGCAGCAGAATACACATTCTTTTTGAGTGCACATGGAACATTCTCTAGGACAGATCACATACCGGGTCACAAATCAGGCCTCAAACAGTTAAAAAAAAAAAAAAAAAAAAAAGCTTGAGATCATACCATGCATATTTTTAGAGCACAACACTATGAAACTTAAAGTCAACCATAAGAAAAAATTTGGAAAGAACACAAACACGTGGAGGTTAAAGAACATCCTAGTACAGAATGAAAGGGTCAACCAGGAAATTAAAAAAGAAATTAACAAAAATATATAATGAAGCAAATGAAAACAAAAACACGACAGTCCAAAACCTTTAAGGTATAGCGAAAGCAGTCCTAAGAAGGAATTACATAGCTCTGCACACCTTCCTTATGAAGAAAAGTCTCAAAAACACAACCTAACCTTACACCTAAAGAAGCAGCAAATAAAGACTAAAGCCAGTAGAAGAAGGAAATAATAAAGATTAGAGCAGAAATAAATGACATAGACACACACACTAACAGACACAAAAAAACAGTAGTACAAATCAATGAAACTAGGAGCTGGTTCTTTGAAAAAATTAATAAAATTGATAAACCCCTAGGCCAGACTAATCAAAAAGAAAAGAGTAAGGACATGAATAATAACACAAATGAGAGTTCAAAACCAACAATACAGAAGTAGAAATAATTATAAGACAATGTTATGAAAAATTATATGCCAAAAAATTGGCCAACCTAGAAGAAATGGATAAATCCTTAGAAATGTATAAACTACCAAAACCAAAACAGGAAGAAATAGGAAACTTGAACAGACCCATAAGCAGCAATGAAATTAAAGCAGTAGTCAAAAGTCTTCCAACAAACAAAAGTCCAGGGCCAGATGGCTTCTCAGAAAAAGTCTACCATTCAAAGAAGAGTCAGTTACCTCATCTTCTCAAATCATTCCAAAAATAGAAATGGAAGGAAAACTTCCAAATTCATTCTATAATGCCAGCATTACCTTGATTCCAAATCTAAACAATGGTCCCACTATAAAAGAGAATTATAGACCAGTATCTCTGATGAACATGGATGCAAAAATCCTCAACAAGATACTATCAAAGTGAATCCAACATACCATTAAAAGTATCATTCACCACAATCAAGTGGGATTGATTCCTGGGCTCCAAGTGTGGTTCAATATTCACATATTAATCAATGTGATATATCACATTAATAAAAGAAAGAGTAAGAACCACATTATCCTCTCAATAGATGTGGGAAAAGCATTTGACAAAATACAACAACCATTCTTGATAAAAACCCTCAACAAAGCATCATAAAGGTTACTTACAAAAACCCACAGTTAACATCATCCTCAATGCGGAAACACTGTGAGCTCTTCCTATAGGGTCAGGAAGAAAACAGGGATGTCCACTCTCACTACTATTACTTCACACAGCACTGGAAGACCTAGCCATGGCAATCAGACAAAATGAAATAAAAGGCATCCAAACTGGCAAGGGAGAAGTCAAATTTTCACTCTTCACAGAAAGCTTGATTATTTATGTAGAAAACCTGAAAGACTCCCATCAAAAACTGCTAGAAATGATAAATTCTGTAAAGTCATAGGACACAAAAATCAATGTACAGAATTCTGTTGCATATCTATACATCAATAAGTAAGCATGAGACAGAGAAATCAAGGAATCCATTCCATTTATAATTGCAACAAAAACCATAAGATACTCACAAATAAACCTAACCAGAGAGGTAAAAATGTGTACTCTGAAAACTATAGAACACTGAATAGCAATTTTCACACAGGTAGAACAAACAATTCTTAAAATTTGTATGGAACCACAAAAACCACGAATACCAAGCAGTCTTGAAAAAGGAAAAAGCAAAGTTGGAGGCATCAGAATTGTAGACTTGAAACTATATTAAAAAGCTGCAGTCATCAAGACAGTAGGATACTGGTAAAAACACAGATATATAGATCAATGGAACAGAACAGAAAACCCAGAAATGGACCCACAACTATTATGGTCAACTAATCTTCAACAAAGCAATCGGAAAAAATGTCCAATGGAAAACAGACATCTCTTCAACAAACAGTGCTGGGAAAACAGGACAACAACAACCAGAATAATGAAACTGGTGCACTTTCTTACACTATACACAAAAATAAATTCAAAATAGATGAAAAATCTAAGTGTAAGATAGGAACCATCAAAATCCTAGAAGATAAAGTAAGCAGCAACCTCTTAGACCTTAGCCATAGCAAATTCTTATTGAACATGTTGCTGGAGGCAAAAGAAATAAAAGCAGAAATGAACTATTGGGACTTTATTAAGGGAAAAAGCTTCTGCACAATGAAGGAAACAATCAGCAAACTAAAGAAAGACCTTCAGAATGGGAGAAGATACTTGCAAATGGCATATCTGAAAAGGGTTAATATCCAAAAATCTATAAAGAATTTACAAACTCAACATCCAAAAACCAAATAATCCATTAAGAAACGGGCAGGAAGACATGCATAGACATTTTTCCAAAAACGATGTACAAGTGGCTAACAGACACATGAAAAGATACTCGACATCATTCTTCATCAACAAAATGTGAATCAAAACTTCAATGAGATATCACCTCATACTTGTCCAAAAGGCTAAAATCAACAATTCAAGAAACAACAGGTGTTGGCAAGGATGTGGAGAGAAAAGAACCCACTTGCACTGTTGGTGGGAATGCAAACCAGTGCAGCCACTCTGGAAAACACTATGGTGGCTCCTCAAAAAGTTAAAAATAGAACTACCCCATGACCCAACAATTGCACTATTAGGTATTTACCCAAAGGATACAAACTGATATGAAGGAGTATATTTACCCCAATGTTATAGCAGCATTATCAACAGTAGGCAAATTATGGAAAGAGCCCAAAAGACCACTGACTGAATAAAAACATACACACACACACACATATGAATAAAATGAACTGAACTGAATATATATATATATATATATATATATATGAACTGAATATATATATAATGTGTATATATATATATATATATATATATATATATATATATACATACACTCAGTAGTATATTACTAAGCCATCAAAAAGAATGGACCCGCCATTTCCAATGATGTGGGTGGAGCTAGGGTGTATTATGCTAAGCCAAATAAGTCAGAGAAAGACAAATACCACATTATTTCACTCATATGTGTAATTTAAGAAACAAAACACATGAACATAGGGGAAGGGAAAGGGGAAGAAAAGAGAGAGGTACAGAAACCATAAGAGACTCTTAACTATAGACAACAAACTGAGGGCTGCTGGAAGGGAAGTGAACAGGGGATGAGCTAAATGTTTGATGGGTATTAAGCAGGGCAGTTGTGATGAGCATTGGGTGTTATATATAAGTGATCAATACTGAATCCTACTCCTGAAACCAATATTGCACTATATGTTAACTAACTAGAATTTAAATAAAAACTTGAAACAAGGAAAAAAAAGTTCTGCTTAAGTAACTCTTCTGGGTCTTCCATTCTTCCATTTTGGAATGTTACACTTTTGTTTACTCTTTGTGTGTGCTGTGAAAAGGGTTAGTGTCTGATAGGGATAACTTACTATTATTAGTTCTAAATGTTAGATCTATGCCTAATGTAGATGAGAACACAATGGCCAGAGCTTTTAGCCTTTGAGGAGAATCCAAGAGCTGGATGAGCCTTTGGTATACCTCCTTTGAGGAGGAAGAGAATATACTTTGTGAAGAAGAGAACAAAAGAGTAAGTAGTGAAGGAAGCGTGTAGTCTGTGGAAAAAAAAAAAAAAAGAAAGAAAGAAAATTGTGTTCCTCATCCTCTGCCTATCTCCTTTTCCTTTCATTGACATATAGCTAAAATGTATTTCTCAGTCTACTTTTATTAAGTGGAGTTTTAACATTGGGTTCTGGCCAATGGAATGTTGGCAGAAGAGATATAAGCAAATCTCAGGCCAACTTGAAAATGACTCATGCAATCTTCTACGAATTTTCTTGACTCCTATCTGTTAATGTCAACCTCAAGATGACCTTGAGAGTCACTTACTGAAGGAAGTACCACAAAGTGGAAAGTAAATGTCCTTGTTATATGCATCAGAGCTCTCCTAGCAGTCTGCACTGGACTATGATGTGGGTGAGAAATAAACTTTTATTTTGTTAGGCAGTGAAAATTTTCTTTGGTACAGCACTTAGCATTACTCATTCTGAGAATTTCAGTGTTAAATCAGACAAAATTATACCAGAAAAGTTTATAAAAAATATAAAATATAGTGATATTTGAAATCTACCATTCAAAATCCTTGAGAAGTGGTGAGGACAATATGTATATATATATATATATATATATATATATATATAAATTGCATTACATGAAAGAATTTCCTGAAACTACTCAAAAAGCATTTGAAGTACAGTTAACCTTGGGTTGTAAAGCTGAGAAAGAGAAATATCGTTGAAAAGCTGAATTACTGCAATCACATTCACTAAATTCATCCTCTAAAATGTTGGCCTCAGAATCTTTCCTTACCATGGATCTATCAGGCAAACTCAGGTCTTCACATTGAAGAGGGGGTCTGGTTTTATTTTGTTCAAGATTTTGAAGCAAAAAACATTTTAGAGTAAGATTCAATCATAGCATATTGTGTTCCTCTTCTGATTTTTATTTTTCATGTTTTAAATTAACATTTTCAGTGTTTGGTTATTTGTTTTACTGACAGAATGTTTTCTAAATCACAAGACCTTTTTTAACATCAAATTTTCGGGGGCCAAGATGGATAGAAGAGGCTTTTCAAGGATGAACAGCCCAACAGAGAAACTCTGCCTTAACACAGTTGAAGTAGGTTTAAAAACAAAACAAAACAAAGCAAAAAGCAAAATAAAACTACCATAGAACATTTGTTTCAAAGTTAACTTACATAATTTTCCAGTCTAATCGTGAAGACAGAGTGCTTCAACTAACTCCAAGAGTTAAAATAAAGCAGCACTAACAATTTATTACAAGTAAAATATAACCTTCTTAAGAATGATAATGAAGCAGACAGACTCAAATAATGATAGAGCATATACTATAGCTGTCTAGTGGAAAAACCAGCTCTGACAGAGAATTTTACTCTGGGTCTTGAGAAAACATGGGTGGGTTTTCCTTAGGAAAATAGACTCACTCAAGGGATGAGCACCATCTAAGGATCCAATAATTCATTCAAGTAAGACATAAGTATAAATTATTTGTGAGCCTGGTTGGGAGCTACTAGTTCCAGACACATAGGTTCATTCAAGGGTAGCGTTCACCCATTTGGTAGAGTCCTGGAAAGCAGAAATATAATGGCAGAGAACTTAAATTGAAAGTAAAATTTTTATCAGTACTGAACCAGTCACACAGAGATAATCATGATCTCTGGTGAACAATTGTGTTTATAAGTTATCTCACTATACATGTTCCTGCGCTTCCTCAGTGAGTAATTTTGATCACATTATTTAACATTTGTTTTCATCAATATTCTATCTCCAGGTAAGAAATAATGATAGTACTCACAGGAATTTTGTGAAATTAAATGAGTTAATACATATAAATGTTTAATAAAATGACTTCTATTAGATCATTTGCTCAACAAAATATAATTTATTTTTGTATTTATCTCTTATTTCATGAATCCTTATTAAGCACCAATATTTTTAGGTGCTGGTCTACATGTTGGAGATATGACAGTAATGACCCACATACAAATTTATGTTATCATTCATATCATATTGTACTGGGAGATAAACAATAAGTAAAATATGTACCACATTAGAACTATGCTGAATGCTACAGAATAAAATAAAGGACCAAAGTTAGGATGTGATGGAAGATAACTAGAATTTTAAATAGAAAAGTGTAGAAGTGAGTTGGGGGTAATCAGAGAGGGAGACAAACCATAACTGTGGACTCTGAAAAACAAAGAGGGTTTTGGAGGGAAGGGGGGTGAGGGGTTGGGTGAGCCTGGTGGTGGGTATTATGGAGGGCATGTATTGCATGGAGCACTGGGTGTGGTGCATAAACAATGAATTTTGGAACACTGAAAACTGAAAAAAATTAAATTAAAAAATAAAAAATAAAAATCTAATCTAAAAAAAAAAAAAGTGTATTACTTAGCTCAGGCTGCCCTGAGAACACCATACATAGACTAGGTTACAGAACACCATAGCATAGACTAGGTAGCTTGAAGAACAGAAACTTATTTCCTCACAACCCTGAAGCTCCAAGTCTGGGATTAGAGCTTGGGGGAGGGCGATCTTTCTGGCCTGTAGGTGAGGCCTTCTTGTTGTTGTCTTCACATGCTAGAGAGCACACGCTCGTGTCACTACCCCTACTTATTATTAAGGTCACCAGTTCTATGAGATTGGGTCTCCACCTTTATGATTTCATTTAACTTCAATCACATCCTTAAAGGTATTATCTTCAGCATAGTCACAGAAAGATCAGTGCTTTGGTATATCTGAAGGGACATAATTCAGCCAATAGAAGGGAGTTTGGGAGTCCTTATTGAAAAGATAGTATTTGGGGCATCTGGGTGGCTCAGTGGGTTAAAGCCTCTGCCTTCGGCTCAGGTCATAACCCCAGGCTCCTGGGAATGAGCCCCACATCTGGCTCTCTGCTCAGCAGGGAGCCTGCTTTCCCCTCTCACTCTGCCTACCTTTCTGGCTACTTGTGATCTCTGTCTGTCAAATAAATAAATAAAATCTTAAAAAAAAAAAAAGATAGTATTTAAGGGAATATCTGGAAGCATATAGCAGAGGGACCAGGGGATTATGTGGGGAAGACTAGTTCAAGGAAGAATAAAGTATAAGAGCGAAGATCCTGAGTGGGGAAGCATGCTGGGCAGTTAGCTATAGCAAACAAAGGGAAGAATAGCCAGAAATGAGGTAAGAGGTAACAGGAAGATTTGATTAGATTCAGCTGTTGTACCCTTATAAAAATGCTGATTTTTAATTATGAGATGGGAAGCCATGGTAGCAAGTAAGTGACTAAATTTTAATAAGATCATTCTAATTACTACATTGAGAATATACTAAAAGGGGAAGATGGGAAGTAAGCAGACTAGAAAAAAAGTGATTAAAATAATCCAGAGATTACAATGGCTTGGGCCAAGTGGTAGCAGTGAACAAAGTGTCAAAAATTAAATTTTTAGGGAATACAGTGCAGCCACTCTGGAAAAGAGTACAGAAGTTCCTTAAAAAATTAGAAATAGAATTATTTCTATTGATAGTTGAAATATCCAACTATCTTGAGAAGCTTTTCTTTCACTACCATTGTAAGAAATATGTGGATAGTATCCCCCCAACCAAATTCTTCTCCCCTGACCCTGAAAAAAGGGGAGTAAGTCAGAAATACACACATTATATGGGAAAGGGGTTCACTTGCATGAAGTTTAAGAACCAAACCACGAGATCTACTGTGGCTTCTTCCATAAACAGTTAGTGGACTTGACAAGATTTGGTTTCTCAAATTTCATTCTAAGGGTGTTGCCTGATAGGCTCCACCCTGGGACTGCGTGGCTTACTCCCCTCCTTTACTTTCTTGACTTGTAGATATGACTTCCTGAAATTCCAAGTTATGTGATCCATACCATATATTCCAAAAAGAGAAGATCCTCATCTAAATAATAATGGTTTGTGATGTTGGAAAGCAATGCCATTTCAGTAATCAACTGGGAATTTACAATATATATATATATATATTAACTGCGTGCAGTTATCATATTAATCTGATCACCTAACTCACCTGGAGTTTAAGGGAACAAAACAAGTATCTGTATAATTAACCCACTGGGGGACAGGAAGTAGTGGCTGCAGAAACACCTGTAGCAGCAAGACTACATTTCTCCTACAAGAATTCAAAACTTTATAGCTAAACTTACTGAGAGATGTCATAAAGGGTGGAAGGGGGAAATTAAGTGACACACACAAAAAAAGTAACAGAAGATTTAAAATAAGAAATGTAAACTTAGATATTAAATATAAGAAAAATTTAGGGAATTTTTAAATAAAAATAAAATTAAAACTAAAAAAATAAGATGAAATATATGCAGTTTAATATTTTAAAAAACTTATTAAAGATATAAGTTATACTGAGGAATAAATGATCAGTGAGCATGCACAATGAGAAAATATGTTAAAAACAAGAAAATAAAAGGATTGAATCTACCTGTTCAATAGTGTTAAAAGTGGTGTTAAAACTCATGAAAATTTCCACTATAAAAACAAATGAAATCATAGATTGAGAATGAAAGGTATATAAACACTTTGTAAAATAGATTAAAGATGACTAAAAGCAGAAAGCACGGAGATTAGAGAAAGAGATGTGTAACAAATACGTTAATAGAACAAGGCAATAAATACAAAAAGTTATCAAAGTAAAAAAAAATTAATTTTGTAAATGTATTCCAAGATATTCCCTTGCTTATCAGCATGTTGTTTGTTATGAATCACAATCTCCTAGACTACACTAAAGACATCTGTTGTCTCTTACCTCCAGACTCCCTTTTAAAGAGTCCACCTAATGAGATCAGGGACACAAAGGGTGATCTCTCTTGGAATTAATGCTAAGCAATGGTTGAACGACCTTAATTACATCTGAAAAACTCATTGCTTTTTGGCATGTAATATAACCTGACCATGGGAATGAAATCCATCATATTCATGTAAGTCCCACCAACACTAAAGGAAAAGGGATTATATAGGTCCTACATACTATGGAGCAGGAATCTTAGGGGTCATTTAAAATTCTACCTAACATATTAAACCTTTCTCTTTACAGAAAACTTAGTGAATATTGAGAATATTCTTTTGTGCTTTCACATGTGACTTCAACTCTATGAAGAAATGCAGAATGAATCTGAATAGTGTTAATTAAATTAAATATATGTAAGGAAGAACTGGGCTCTCACATGAATCTTTTAAAACTACTTTGAGTATTTAAAAAAAAAAATGCTTCCTGCTTTCCTCTCTCTTACACACACACATACACACAGATGTTTTCAAAGTTAACACAGGATGGGCTCCCCAGTAAGAAAAAAACTTGAGAAGAAATTTAAGGAAAACTTCTAATTTAGTTCTACATCAGTATAAATTTAGACTCTTTAAAAACAAGTATATTAAGATATTTCATATAATCAGTTAAGCATGTAATACGGCACATATTATCAACATAAAAATTTCAATAGAAAGTAATTCATAATAACTTATTTTTAATAGATGGCTATATATAAAGATAAAATTATATAATAAATTATACTCTTATTTATCATGTCTATATAACAAATTATTCTTTTTGGTATTGGTATTTGGCTAGATGTTTAAATTCTAACCTCTATTAATAAAAACACAGAAGAAAATCCTTGAATCATTTCAGAGTACTTTCAAAGCTTCATGGCTTCCACAAGAACAGAGGTGAAGACCATATCATACTTCCTATTTTCTTAGTCTAGCAAGTATACATTGTCTTGTAAGCATAGGCAACATGCTCCATTGATGGAAAATAAGGTAGGTAACTGTCTTCTACAAGCTTAGCATTAATTTATAATCTATTTTAACACTGCTCTTAAGAATTGCAGTGTAAGATGCTTTTAATAGCATAAACAGAAAAAAACATGTTATGAGGCCCCGTGAAATTCATATTGTATTTTTGAATTAGCTAAAGTCACAGCATGCTGAAAATCTTACGGAATTTACAGTGGTTGGGTAGTCTTTGACAAAGTTGTGTTTAAAACTAAATTCTTGGGGAGCCTGGGTGGCTCAGTGGGTTAAAGCCTCTGCTTTCGGCTCAGGTCATGATCCCAGGGTCCTGGGATTGAGCCCTACATAGGGCTCTCTGCTCAGCAGGGAGCCAACTTCTCTGCCTACCTCTCTGCTTACTTGTGATCTCTCTCTCTCTGTCAAATAAATAAATTTAAAAAAAACCAAAACACTAAATTCTTTCACTATTTGTTTTATTTAGATTTCACCAAATACACATTTTTAAAGATAAAATGTATAATTGTCAAAGTGTTAAAAGTAGCAAGATAGTTTTTACTGACTTTAGGTTCTGATGAGTAAATGATTTTAAAAATGTTTTATATCTAGATTTTAATTGCCACATAAATAATGACAGAATTTTAGTCCCTGATATAAAAGAAATATGAAATTTTAACATAACAAAATAGTAACAGTTCAAGACATCCAAAGCAGAATACAGTTTCTAAGAACAAAAAGGAATAAATTTAAAGAGGATATAGATTCATTATAAAATATTTTAGCTAATATTTGTTTAGCATTTAAAGAGTAATTGGCACTGTGGTGTTTTATATTTGATATTTCATTTCTACTTCAAAACTATCCTAAGAAGTAGGTATTCTTTAGATTTAGAAATAACTATAGGAGATCAAGTAATTAATCATAGGAAGTAGCAAGTGATGATTGTGAAATTTCACCCTAATCCTCTGATTCTAAAGCCTGAACTATGACCCATCATGTATTATTGCAGATTCAAAAAAAACATTTTTTTGGTATCCTATCATATTAGAATCCTCCAAAAAATCTAAAACCCCTAATTATCCTGTAGTAGAAGCACTTTACGTGAATTTAATTCAACTACTTAGAATTTTTCTTTTATGTTTAAACCACATTTGGGGGAAATTCAGTGCTTTATTTAGCTTATATATAAAATAATAAATATATGTGTAAATATTTAATCACAAATTTTCTTTAAATCTTGCAGGTTTCTTCCTTGTTATCTTCTAGTATACATTACAGCCATGACTAAACTCCTAGATAGCAAGATATGAGGAAAAGCTGGCTGGAGATGTATCCCTGCATTAATCATTAGAGCTGATTTGTCTGACTGAGTATGCAAGTGCCCTGTTTCTCTATACTCCATCAAAGTACTTCTTCAACTAGTGTGCTTTTTTGATAAGTATTACCTTCCAGTCAGGAGTGGAATATCCTTCAATCAAGGATATTTGATTGCATTATCCGTGCCTTGTTTCTATTTGCATTCTCCATCAGTCTCAAGGAAATAAATATGTAGGTCTTTAAATAACAAATGAAAATCTACACTTCTCCTAAATATAATGCTCAATCATCAGTCCTCATTAAACCTGAGTTATGAGCTGTACTGATATAGCCGATCAGTCTCCTCTTTTGACATTATTTTCTCCCCTTGTCTTTGAGGCTAGCACATTCTGTTCAGAGTGAAGACTCACTTCCCTCCTCCTTGTCCACTCTTCCAACGTCTCATTTGCTACTTCCCCTCCATAAAATCTTGACTGCTCCAAGGCTCAGCCTTTGTACCTTTTCTCTTTTGCTGTTTATTGTCATTTTCTAAGTCAGATCACTCAGTCTTATTACATTAAATGCCCTAAATATGCTGATAAATTAAATGTGTGTATCTAATCTGGACTCCTGTGAAACACAGACGCATATTCCAGTGCCTATATTACCACTCCAATGTATACTCGGCATCTCAAATTTAAAATTGTCACAAGGAGATGAGGGGAGTAAAGAGCAGATTTTTGTTTTTGTTACAATTATCCCATTGCCATTAGTGGAAATTCTTCCGGCTGCTCATAATTAAAATTTTGGGTTTATCTTTACTTTTCATTTTCCTTTCAAACCTTACATCTAATCTACTGGGTAATCCTGCTAGCTCTATCTTCAGAATGCATCCAAAATAAGGAAAGTTCTCATTTCATTCACTGCTACTCCTGTGCTCCTAGTTACCAGCATATATCACCTGAATTGTTAAAATAGTCACCTTCTGATCATCTTCCTACGGTTGCTTTTATAATCCTTTATTCTCTTTTCTACTCAGTTGCTAGAGTTGTTTAAATACAAGTTAGATTGTGTCACTCCTCTACTCCTAAGTTTTCACAGCTCATGAATAGTAAAAGAAAAACTCTTACTAGCCTAATTATCTTAATTTTTTATATCCTTTTCCCCTAAGTCATGATAAAAAGCTTTTGCATAGTAAAGAAAACCAATAAAACCAAAAGACAACGGAAAGAATGGGAGAAGATATTCGCAATGACATATCAGATGAAGGGCTAGTATCCAAAAATCTATAAAGAACTTATCAAACTCAACACCCCAAGAACAAATCATCCAATCAAGCAATGGGCAGAAGACATGAGCAGACATTTCTGCAAAGAAGACATCCAAATGGCCAACAGAAACATGAAAAAGTGTTCAACATCACTCGGCATCAGGGAAATACAAATCAAAGCCACAGTAAGATACCACCACACACCAGTCAGAATGGCTAAAATTAACAAGTCAGGAAACGATGGGTGTTAGCAAGGATGCGGAGAAAGAGGAACACTGCTACACTGTTGGTAGGAATGCAAGCTGGTGCAGCCACTGTGGAAAAAAATATGGAGGTTCCTCAAAAGTTGAAAATAGAGCTACTCTATGACCCAGCAATTGCACTACTGGGTATTCAACCTAAAAATACAAATGTAGTGATCTGAAGGGGCATGTGCACCTGAATATTTATAGCAGCAATGTCCACAACAGACAAACTTGGAAAGAGCCTAGATGTCCATCAACAGATGAATGGATAAAGATGTGTTATATGTGTATATGTATACATACATACAATGGAATACTATGCAGCCATCAAAAATTGAAATCTTGCCATTTGCAATGACATGGATGGAACTAGAGGGTATTGTGCCAAGCAAAATAAGTCAATCATAGAAAGACAATTATCATATGATCTCTATGATATGAGGAATTTGAGAGGCAGGGCAGGAGGTCATGAGGTGAAGGGAGGGAAAAATGAAACAAGATGGGACTGGGGAGGGAGACAAACCATAAGAGACTCTCAATCTCAGAAAACAAATTGAGGGTTGCTGAGGGGTGAAATGGGGGATAGGGTGTGTGGGTTACGGACACTGAGGAGAGTATGTGCTATGGTGAGTGCTGTCAATTGTGTGAGACTGATGATTCACAGACCTGAACCCCTGAAACAAATAATACATTATATGTCAATAAAAAATAAAAATAAAAATAAATAAAAGACCTCATCTCCTTCCACTAAACCCCACTCCCTCTAGTTGCAGCCATACTGGCTAGCTTCCAGGCCCTTCCTCAAACATGCCAGATACACTCCCACCTCAAGGCCTTGTCACTAGTTTTTTGCTTGAAAACACTAACATATTCTCTCATCTTACTCCTCTACTTCAAGTGTGTGCTCAAGTATCCCTTCCTTATGAAACCTCTCCCACGTCACTTTTTAATAAATTGCTACCTACAACAATATTCTTTTTTTAATCTCTCTTTGACTTAACACCTATCACTATCTAATATACCATATCTTTTGCTGACTTATCTTGTTTATTCTGCCTCTATCTACTAGAAAGTACTATCCATTAGCATAAACATGCTTATCTCCTTTTTATTGTTCAGTTACAACTGAAATATTCACTAGAGTATAATACTTAACATATTTGTTTAAAGAAACCAAATACAAAAATGTAAAGTAAAACATCTTGCCTATCCTTTAGGATTTTCATATATATTCATTCATTCAACAAGTATTTAGTGAATTCCTACACTGTGATATAGTTCATTTAACAGATAAAGTAGTGTAGGAGTTGACAAAACCCAAGCTGTATAGGGGCTTATAATTTGGTCAGAGAAAAGGTTAAAAAAAAAAAAAGCCAAATAAAAAGCTTTTTAAATATGTTCAAATGGTAGTAATTACTGTGAAAAAAAATTAAATAAAATGGTGTGTTAGAATGAGGCTGGTCTATCAGAAGCTGCATTAGATAGCAGGATAAGGAATATCCTCTTTGCTACTTCAAGAAATACATTTAAATTGAGACTCGAAAGATATAAACGAAACAGCTAAGGAGAGATGTACAAATGTCATTTCATACAGGATAAAGCAAGAACAAAAGAGAACTGCAGGACAGGGTAACATAGGTCTAGGAACCAAAGGAATTGAGTGTGAAAAACCTTTATGACCAAGGGGAAAGCGGTAAAGGGTTTAGGCAGGAAAGTGACAAATTTGGATATTTTAAAAGTTCATTCAGTGTGTCCCAAAGAAAATGAATTGTAGTAGAACAGAAGTGGTAGCCAGAAGGTGACTAGGAGGCAACTCTCTTATTCAAGGCTACTGATGCCAGTTTTGAGGTAAAGAAACTAAGAAAAATGTATAAATTTGAGATACATTTTAGAAATAGAGTCTATTGTACTTACTGGTAGATTTTATGGGGAGTAAAGAAAGGAGGCAAATAAATAATAAATGTTCAATTTTTATGCTGGAGAAACTCTGAATTTTAGTATCCCCTTTGGGTAAAAATTCAAGAATTATGTTTAGTATACATCATGTTTGAAATGTCTATTAAACATCCTAGTGGAGATGTAAGTGGGGAATTACAGGCATCTGGAACTAAGATGAATGCAGAGCTGTACCTGCAGGAAATATCTGCTACTCTATCCCACTGACTAGATCAGTGTCTTACACATAGCTGAAGATCAATAAATGTGTTGAATCAAAGACTAGTCCTCCTTCTTTCAAATATGCATGAGGAAAATCTTATCTTAGTTTATAATTCCTAATATTTAGATTTTTAGTTTTTTTTCTTTACTATTGGTAATAACATGAGTAAAATCTATACCATTAGTTCTCAATTTTCTCAAGTAACTGAAAACTATTTCTCTAAACATGATGAAATCATGCTAATGCAGGTCTAAAATGTTTTCAAAGCAGACCATTTGCAAGCTCCAAAACTATGCTAATTAATGCATATTCCAAAACTTTAATAATTAAATACCTTTTTTGAAACTCTTCTTTGGAACAAATATTTATATTTTTCTCTTTGAGGTTTCTGAGGGTTTTGCTAGAGGTTTTACTCTTTTAAATATGATAAAATCTTAGTATAAATGACAACACAACACAAAACTTCTATTTTGCTTCAGGGTCTAAAATCCAATTGTATTTGATTGTGAGAGTTGGAATAAAGTAAAAAAAAAAAAAAAAAAGGAAAAAGCACTACATCTTATAAGTGAAGCAATTTCCCTAGAGACAAGAATAACACATATCTTCCAATCTCATCTATCTTAGCATTCAGAGTACTATGTACATGATTTTAAATAAAGTCAATATGTTCATCTTTCTTTTTTCCCATGTGTTAATAAACCTTAGAGGACTTCATTAAATGTTCTTAAATGTATACAATGATTTCCTGCCCTCTCTTAAGATTAAGCAGTTATTCAAAATTATCAAATAATCAAATTATTTCTCTGTTTAGGTGCTATTTATTACCTTGTGCTATAGTGGGCCATGTACTTTGATATGGGTTTCTCTAACAGTCACAAACAATATCATATAGTCCCATGATTAGACTGTCAAGGTGAGACAAAAGTCAAAGGGAACTGGAGAGAGACAACAGATACTGTAAATACATATATGTACTTTTTTTTTAAAGATTTTATTTATTTGTTTGACAGACAAAGATCACAAATAGGC
Organism: Enhydra lutris kenyoni; assembly: GCF_002288905.1. Lineage (NCBI taxonomy): Eukaryota > Metazoa > Chordata > Mammalia > Carnivora > Mustelidae > Enhydra > Enhydra lutris. The sequence goes on along the minus strand of NW_019154109.1, from coordinate 13,733,038 downwards.
AGAGAGGCAGGCCCAGAGAGAGGAGGAAGCAGGCTCCCTGCCAAGCAGAGAGCCCAATGCAGGGCTCAATCCCAGGACCCTAGGATCATGACCTGAGCTGAAGGCAGAGGCTTTAACCCACTGAGCCACCAAGGTGCCCCTACATATGTGTACTCCTATTGTAGATGTTTATTATGCTATACTGTTAGAAATAAAATACTGTTTTGCATTGAAATATTTTAAGACTTCTAGACATTAACATGTTTAGAACTATTAATAGGCTAATTAAGTGGGAGAGGCAGCCTTGTATTATCCACTTTACCCAATTTTGAGCAAATAGACCAATCTGATATTATACTGTAGACCCAAAATCCCACTCTCATTTATGAGAAATAATAAATTCCTGAATATTAAAAAAACATAGAAAAAACCGCATGGAAGGATATATTAGAAAGATAAATTTGAATATCAAAATGCACAAGATATTAATCATTGTGTTTGCTTTGTTATATCCAAAAACAATTATCCATTTTTGTTTGCACTAAATAGTGAAATAAGTTTCAAAATCATCTTTAGGGTTTATTGCTTCTTTCTCTAGCCTCCCTCTCTACATACCTCTGTCCCTATACCATAGTGTACAAGGCCTTGCCCTCATAGAACACTGCCTTCTCCCCCTTCCTATTTCAACTCTTCCTGTTTTTAGGGCAAGCAGAAGTCCACTTTGCTCTGTAATGCCTTTAAATCCTTATTGACTTGCGTTTCTTTAATCTTACTTCATTTTCTTCTTATATTTTTTCCAGAAGGATTCTGGAATAAGAAGGAATTTAAAAGATTATTTAAAACTCATACACACCAACTGCTATGTATACTCATTGTCCTCTGTAACATCACTAAGAAACAGTCTGCATGGATAATCATATGAATTTTTATTTACATAATTCATGAGGCATCATATTCATTTAACACAGTTTAAACCCGTTTTCCCCCTTGTCTAAATTAAAACTGCTTTCTGGTTGCTAAATTTTCATGTCTTCATTCTTTAGTGTATGACTCTTGTTCATCAATTCCTAGATGAAAGGAATACTGTGTAATTAACTTGAATAGTGAATAGGTATTTTTTGACCTGTATTCAAAGCATAGGTTCCAATTTTCTATCCAATACTAAAGGTGATATCTGACCAGCACATATAGGAATATATATAGAGCATGCTTTGTGATGAACATCATACATTTATTTATATGGACAACAACTATACTAGGCTTTTTGGCACAGCCAGCACACCACCATTAAATTGTACTAACTTTTAGTCCACTTAAATCTCAAAACCTTCCTCATGATTTGTGACGTGTAGCCCTGCATCTCTCAATTTGAGATATTTTAGCACAGAGTTATTATTTCCCCCTTTACACAGTGCCTGATAGACAGTAGAAACTCCATACTTTCACAAAATGACCTCAGAATGAAAGAATTTATTGAATAATTTTTTTAATCTTAGAAATAAATGAAAATACTTTAGAGATGTAACCTATGAAAAGGTGGTATCCAGCCTGTCTTGACTTTGGACCTTCTCATAACTTCTTTTCATCTACCATACCCTAAACTTCATTTAAACATGAAAGCTAAAGTATAGAAAGATAAATAAAACAAAAGTAATATTGCATGTACTCAATAAAAGGAATATATAAAACATTTCCAGTAAAAATCTTCAATAAAAAAACAAACTCCCAGCCACAAAGAAATAACACAGATCCTTAAGAGATTAAACATATAAAAAATTAAAAACTCAGTTCTCATTTAAGAACTTATAAAAGTGGGCCTCAGGTAAAGATCTAGGTTAATAACCCTTGAAGGGGAATCTCAGAGAAAGCTGAGAAACATAAAATTTCCACAAACTATGGGGTCACACAAACCAGAGTCATCCATGTTAGACAGTTAGATCCAACTTCAAAAACATCTCTCTTGTGCTGTTTACAAAATTGTACGAAATCCTTAAAGTCCTTAATTCCCTAAGTAGTATTTCCCCAATTGATATTTTTGTTTTCCTTTTTAAAGCCTAAGAGCTATGTTTCATGAATTTTCATTTTAATACAGATCAAGCAATAATGTAATTGCCAATCAGAGATCATCTCAGATCTTAACTTCATCTTCTGAAGTGTTTATTAACCCTCCAAATAATTGATTAGCACTTCAATTTTTTTAAGCTATTGCTTTAAAAAAATAAATTACTAAGCAAGTTAGCAATTTACTGGTGAGTACTCTTACCAGAGTAAAACACATATGTTGATTCACACATCTTGGGAATAGCAATTCACTTACAGCACCTGACTAAATTATCATCCTCTCTTTATCCCAAAGAAATCAGGAAAAACTATCAAATACCTTACCAAAATCTGCATCAGTGTATCCATGTAATTCCCTGACTTACTAGTATAATAACTATATTTGGAAATTCTTTAGCATCATATGAAATGGTCACTGAAGTTTCTTCCCCTTTTGGGAATTAGAGCCAATCCTTAAATTGGGGGAGGGGGGGAGCTGAGATATTGATAGTATAACAGAATTAAATGTCGCAAGAAGGAAGAAAAATCACATATCTGGCTCTCTGGTCCTTGAAGAATGGGTAACTTGGTCTTAAAAGTTTATCACTAAATAATCCAGATCAAAGATTGAGATGTTGTGGGGGATTATTCTATTTTAGGCTTATGAAAAGTATTGCTAGGTATATTCGCTGTGTAAGATACCAATGCTTCAAAGTTTCTAAATTCACCTGAAATGTTCAAGGACCTGTGAGTTTGGAAAATCTCCTGAATTTACATTACAGCCAATACTTTTAGGGCTACACTCTTGAGATTTATCAAGAAAATAAAAAATCAAGACAGAATCATGGGGGGATGTAAGTATTGAACATCAGTACAAAATCATTACTACATAGTTCTTTTTCCATTCATTTATTCAAACATGCATTTAATAACATGCTTAAAAACCAGGGTCCTTTCATATACTGTTGCTCAGGTGAATGATTTATGATGAGTTTGAAGGTTATACTATCCTAATTTTATTCCTCCATGATGTTTTGAGTTATGATACTAATAAATTAAGTCCATTTACAGGACTTGATCTGTTCATCTTATTTTTCACTCTTTGTGACCTTATGAAAGAATAGTCTTCAGAGGGGAGGAATCAGCAACCTTTATCCCTGTTGGTCTTTTACTTGTAAAAAATAATATTTCAATTATTTTAGAAAGAGAAAATAAACTATGTAAAGAGAATAAGCACTGTCAGTAAATACACAAGAAGGTAGTTTAAATCAATCATAATTAATCTGGTCATCTGTGTTGGAGAGATGAATAAACAACAGGATATGTAAGTTTGGAAGTATTTAGAGACCTTAGAGCTTGAATGTCCTGTTAGTGTTAGAGAATTGGACAAAGAAAATACTTAAAAAGATAATAGATAAAAAAGGTTTTAAGAACTGTTGACATATACTTCATAGAACCATGAAGCTCTAATGATCTCTAGCAGCGTAGGAAACCACCACCAAAAACTAGGATAAAAACTTCTAAATTAGTCACACTGTCCTATAGCAAAAGAAAAAAAAATCTTAAAATACAACTAAAGGGAAAACAGATTGTCTTCAAAGGAGAGTTAATTAGTCTAACAATGAATCCTCTATCTCAACAATAAAAAGAAAGTAGAAGGATACCCTCAATGTACTAAAAACAACAACAACAACAACAGGAACCTAGAATTCTATTACTTGTGAAGAATGTAATTAACATGGTATATTTTACTCAAATACATTGATTAAACATATTTGATGGAAACTGAATGAATACTCCAATCTGAAGAAATGTCACCAACAAGTAAACAAATCAACCAGTAGGTATATAGAAAATTTAAAGAACACTATTAACCAGTATGTGCTAATTAACATTTATGGAAAACTATGTCCCCAACAGATAATAGGACATATGTTGGTCCATAAAATAAGTCTTGATCAATTTCAAAGGACTTAAAAACTTGAGTATATTCTGTGACACAAATACAATCAGTTAGAAATAAAAATGGGATTTGAAGCAAATTTCAAATATTTTGGAATGGAAAAAAACATATTTAAGTAACCTATAGGTCAAAGATGAGATAGTGAAAGGAATTAGAAAATATTTTGAACAGAATAATGAAAATACAACACATCAGTTACTTTAGGTGCTCATGTAATAAAAGATTTAAAGTAAAGACCAAAATATCTAATTTAAGAAGCTAAGGGGGTAAAAAAAAGAAATTAAACACAAGAAACAATGGGATAATAAAAGGGGAGAATAATAAAAATAAATCCATAGAGGAATGTTACAAATCCAAAAGCTGTTTAAAATTGATAAATGAAACAGGAGAGATAGAGAACATAAATTACAAACATTGGGAATGGATATTTCTACAAATTCTACAAACGCTGAAGGTATAATGAAGGAACATTAAGAACTTCATCTAAAAAATTGCTAATTTAGATGAATGAAATAAGAAAACCTTTTAAATAATATAGTTTACCAAATATGACTTGGAAGTAAATAGAAAGTACAAATAGCACTCTGTTAAATACCTAATTAAAATTTCCAAGAAGAAAACTCGAAGTTCAGATGGCTTCATTGGTAAGTATGTAGGTAAGAAATAGTACCAATGTTTAAAAATTCCCACAGAGGGGGCTGCCTAGGTGGCTCAGTGGGTTAAAAGCCTCTGCCTTCAGTTCAGGTCATAATCTCAGGGTCCTGGGATCGAGTACCACATCGGGCTCTCTGCTAGGCAGGGAGCCTGCTTCCTCCTCTCTCTCTCTCTCTCTCTACTTGTGATCTCTCTCTGTCAAATAAATAAAATCTTTAAAAAAAAAAAAGATGTTTTCCTGTTTTAAAAAAAAAAAATTCCCACAGAGGAATTCCTATAAGAAGAAACACTTTCTAATTCACTTTAAGAGAAACAAATAATATAGGTATCAAAAGCTGATAAAAACACTAGCAAGAGAATTATAAGCCAATATAGTTCTTAAAATTAGAAATAAAAATCCTCCCAAAATGGCAAAACAAATCCAGTAATATATTAAAAGTATAATATACATAAATATGAATAATTCCAAGGTAACTATAACAATCAAGCATCAAAGTAATTTACCAATATTGGATAAAAGAGAAAATGATAACTTTAATAAATTCAGAAAATGATTAAAATTCAGTAACCATAACAATTTCTAATAAAAATTTTGAAAAATTTGATTAAATTAAAAATGAAAGAAGTTTGTTCATGCCCCATAAGGTAAGGAAGTCCTCTCTCAGCATTTATATCCCCATAATGGAAATTTTAGAAAACATAATAAGGCAAACAAATAAAAAAGTAAAATATTAGAAAAGATTCAAAGTTATTATACATAGCAGACATGACTGTCTATAAAGAAAACCCTAATAAGATCTACTAAATATAGAAAAGGTTACAGGATACAAGTTCAATACACACATCAATTATATATTCTAGCACTAAAACTATGGAAAATAGAAATACTGATCACATCAGCATCAATAATAAAATCTGTAAGGATAATTTAACCAAAATGTTTAAGACTTCAAAAATAATAACTATAACAGTTTGCTGAGAAAAAAAAAGAAAAGAAAAAAGTCAAGAGATATTTTTAGTTCATGGACAAGAAAACTCAATCTCATTAAGATATAGATTCTCCCAGAGACTGATCTATGAATTCTGATTTTTTTTAAGATTTTTTTTATTTATTTACTTGACAGACAGAGATCACAAGTAGGCAGAGAGGCAGGCAGAGAGAGAAGAGGAAGCAGGCTCCCCGCTGAGCAGAGAGCCCAATGCGGGGCTCGATCCCAGGACCCTGAGATCATGACCTGAGCTGAAGGCAGAGGCTTTAACCCACTGAGCCACCCAGGCACCCCAATGCATTCTGATTTTTTAAAAAACTCCAAAAGTTTTGGGCATCTGGGTGGCTCAGTTAGTTAAACAACTGCCTTCAGCTCAGGTCATGGTCCCAGAGTCCCGGGATCGAGTCCCACATCGTGCTCCCAGCTCCACGGGGAGTCTGCTTCTCCCTCTGACCTTCTCCCCTCTCATGCTCTCTCACTCTTTCTCTCTCAAATAAATAAATAAAATCTTAAAAAAAAAAAACAGTTTCTTTTTTTCCCCAAAAGTTTTTAAGTAAGCAGCGGATTCTGAAACTTATATCTTAAGCACACAGAATAGCCAAAACATTTTTAAAAAGAACAAATTTGGAGAACTTCCTCATCTTGATTTCAAAACCTACTCTAAGGCAACAGTAATGATGAGAGTAGTCCTGAAGAAAAAATGTCGAGTATATGGAAGGGATTATAGGCATAGAATAGACTAAACTGATTTTTCCAAAAGCCACCAAGACTACTTATTGGTAGATATAAAATTTTGCTTTGTTTTTCAGTAAATGGTGGTAATTAAACAGGACAAATGCATGGGGGGGGGAAATCTGTGACCTCATACTATATACAATTATTAATTTAGATAAATCAAAGACCTCTATAGAAAGACATGAGCTGTATAAAGATTATATTTTTTGCTTTGGGATATATAAATTTTTCTTAATATAGAAAAATAATCATAAATGGAAAAATCAGGTAATTTTCACTTTACCAAAATTAAGTACTTCTGCTTGTCAAAACATCATAAGGATAATGAAAAATCAAGACTTAGAAGAAATGCCACTTCTACAAATTGATCTACCATCTCTCTACATATCATCTATCTATAGGCTGACAACAGTGTGTCACATAAAATCCTACATATCAGTAGCAACCCAATAAACTGGGCAACAAACTTGAAATGTTCTTAATATCACCAATAAGGTATACAAATGGCCAAGTAGCTCATGAAAAGGTGTTATCATTGCTAATCAGGGAAATGCAAATCAAAATTAAAGCTGGGTTTCACTTCACATTGCTATAATAAAGGTAAAAAATGAAACAACTATCAGGATTAAGTACTGGCAAGCATTCAGATGTAAAAAAAATAGTACAACTAACTTTAATAGTTTCTTATATACTAAATATGCAGCATCCTATGACCCACCAATTTCACTCCTAGGTATTTACTCAAGAAAAATGTAACATTTATTTATAAAAGTAATTCTAGAGTAATATTTATTACAACATTATTCCTAATAGGCTCAAACTAGAAACAACTCAAGCATCCATGAAAGGAGAATTCATATACAAATTGTGGTATATCCATGTAGTGGAATACAATTCAGTCAACATAAAAAAGAAATACGGCATATACAATAATATGAATGAATCTCAAAAATGAGTGAAAGAAGGCAATATAAGAAGTATATATTCTATAAATTCATGAGTTCAAGAGTAAGATAAACTAATCTATGGTTACGGAAATCAGGAAGTGGTTGCATACGACAGACGAAATCAAAATTGTGGTTTAGAATACTATTTGAGGAGACAAATGCTATATCTTGATTCAGCTGCGGAATACATGGATGTATGTATTTGCCAATACTCACTAAATTGTATCTTGAGATCTGAGTATTTCACTAAATGAAATCTTACCTTCATTTAAAATATGTTATCAAAATAATTGATTCAACAACATTACCCATTTGTGACTAGTAGATTTGAACAAAGACAATGTTTCCCATGTCCACAGTGACATAATTTGCTAGCATTAATTTATGATACTACCCTAGTTATTTTATAAGCTTTGAGGAAATATAAAAGATATCTTCTCTGAAAAAAAGTGTTGCTAAATAAATATATATACACACACACACACATTGTTCTGGCTCAGATTCAAAGAGCTGCCCAACGCTGCACCATCTTCTCAAGACTTATGTCTTGGTATCCCTCAGTGTTTGACAATATTAGGCACTCAACCATGAACAGAAATAATATGATCTTTGCTATCCCCAGAAATCTGGTACTGTCTATTTTATATAATTAGAATTACTAGAAAACCCAAATCTTAACCCTCTATTTTAAAATAATTGAATGTGTACAAATTTTTAAATTTGACTTACAGGATTATTTAATATGAATTAAGTCCTATACTTTAGGCACATGTAATTATGACTTTAATATTTTTTTTCTTTTCTGTTGAGACTGTATTTTTGTATTCAAGAGATTATGGCAGTTAGGAAAAATAGAGTAATATTGAATACATTGAAAATATATTGAGTATATTGAAAATAGAGTAAATGCAAATAAAACCCCATGAATAATTAAAAAGTAGAAGAGTTATAAGTCACACTCATCTCTTACATTTACCATCAACACTGTAAAAAATTACTCAGATATAGGCAAAGTTTGGTAGTATGTCCTTCATTGTCACACAGAGTCATGGTTTAATAAGTTCACACAAGAATTAAGTTGTTTAGTAAAATATACCTGTGTTGTGCTGTTCACTCTTAGGAGTTTACAATCTTTTGGATAAGGTAATTAATTGAGAGGATGTGCACTGATGGTTGACCCTCAAGATGGACCTAGGCAATCAGGAGGCTCCTCACTCCCTGCCCTACCCTTGGAATGTGCATTTGCCTACCTTCTGAAAGTAGGAACTGTTTTAAAATATGTAACTTTGTGGCAGAGTGAGACTCCTGATCTTAGGGTCATGAGTTCCAGCTCCATGTTGGGCATGGAGCCTACTAAAAAAAGAAAAAAACAAACAAACAAACAAACAAAAAAACCGCAGTCTTGAAAGAGTAAGGTGTTGTTGAAACCATCTGGTCTGTATAGATCAGTAAACTCCATTAAGGCCTCTAAATAAACTTTTAAGATTCTGGCGGGCAGGTGTGTAGATCTAGTCAACTTACAGGTGCCATGGCAAACCTTTACGTAAGTCCCCTTATTTAAATTGTCACCAAACTCACCTGGAGTGATTAGCATCTTTCTTCAGTTTCCCCTTACCCTCTGCAAATGGGAGCCAGTTTCAGAGTTCACCATTTAGAAAAATATATGTCTAAGGTTATAGTTATAATGTCTTCTATAATACTAATCCATTTTTATCTATAATTCAGAAAACATTTCAAGATTGCTTTCCTGGTGAACTATACATACTCTCTTACACAAAAATATCTTGAAATAAGCTTTACCAATTAAGCTTTGATGAACTTTACCCTCATTAATAACTTGACTAAATTTTTTGACTTTGGCTAATTCTATAAAAACATGAAAGTCATGTTTTTAACTTTTTGAAAATAGTGCCTTAATAACACTCATATAGAAATACAGTTCTTAATGTATTTATTCTAAATTTGAGGAATTTATTTTACTAAATTTTCTGTAAAATTTACACATCAATGTATACTTTCCATTTAAGGAGTAAAATGATCTCCAGGTCTTTACAATTTTTCTGTGTGATGCCTTTTGCTCCCTGAACTTTGTTCATGAGAATGTTCTTCAATGCCTCCAAAAACCAATTAGAATAGAACTTCCTTAAATGGCAACATAGCAACCCAAGCATATTTCAAAGTATCAAAATAATTTTAGTAATGTGTATAACCTAGAAGTCAGGTGGGCAAATATGGGAAAAAAGGTACAGCGCCTAGAAATAACAGATGATAGTTTACCCTGAAGTATGCTTTTTCCTCAAGACACTAAAACTTCAGTAAGGTTAAACACATTAAATACCTGAAGTCACTGGAATTATGAGGAAACAGTAAAAAGGCGATATACATATATACATATATATATATATATATATATATATATATATATATATATATATATATATCAAGTCCAAATTCATGTAGACAAATGTAACTGGCATTTGTATTCAATAATGTGGGTTCAGAGAAGCAGAACACAGAAAACACAAATTCACTAGAAATATTTTTTTTTAATTTTTCCTGGAAATGCTTATAAAATTTTGGGTCCAGATGTTGTTTAGGTCAAAAAAGTTAGTTTATGTGTTGGGGAAAATAAGACTATTTACATATCAGTAGCAAGCTATTTAAAAATTCAGTATTTCTTAGCAATTTCCAGAGAATCTTGGGCCATTTCTACAACTTGGGGTTCAGCCAAATATTGTTGTTCTTCTCAGCTCCATCACTCTTATTTTTCCTTCTCCCATTTCTCCCTATCTTACGATCTTCTCCATTTTAATAAGAAGTGCCAGGACACACACACCCCTCTCTCTTGCCTTCCCTACCCTCTGCCTCTCAATGCCTCTCACTCAGCCTTTTATAGTTAGACTATAAGACAGTACTCTGGAGAAATTTAAATTTGTTTTGTGTTGTAGTTCATTTAAAGGATCACCCATTCCTAGAGGGAAAGTGGTTCTGAATTTTCAGTTATATTCATTTACAAGCTGGTGTCCAACCTCCTATCAACACCTTCCCTTCTGTCAGTTTCTGTTCTAAGTTCCCTGAAGGCAAGAAAAATGTTTTATTCACCTCAATATATACATGATGACCTAGTTCACCTAATGGCTTACCACTAGTCATCATTTTTCAGATGAATATGTGGGGTCTTAGTGGGATTAAGTCATTTTCTCAATATCAGACTCAAATACAGTGCTGAGCTGGGTATTGAACTAAGGCAATGTGGGGCATCTGGGTGGCTCAGTCAGTTAAACATCTGCCTTCACCTCAGGTCATGATCCCAGGATCAAGTCCCATAATGGGCTCTCTGCTCAGTGGGGAGCCTGCTTCTCCCTCTCCTTCTTGCTTTGCCTACTTGTATGCACTTGCTCACACTCTGTCAAATAAATAAATAAAATCTTAAAAAAAGAACTAAGGCAATGTGATCCCAGAACTTCTTCCTGTGTACTCTATGCATTTTGCCTACTATAACTGTTGAATGAAAAACATTTTCCATCCTAATACGTATCTTTTCCCTTCTTCCTCAACCCAACCAAATCTTGTCTTGAAGTCTTCATTCTTGTGCATACTCTTTCAACTCATTATGACTTCCTCTCTTTCTGATCTTCTATACTGCTTTTACACACAATTGTGATGTTTTACTGTCACCTATGTTATTTTATCTCCACTGATTCACACAATGCTAAAACTTATATTTATGTAGTACTTGGGAAAATTTTTTAAAGATTTTTATTTACTTGAGAGACAGCACACACAACCACGGGAAGGGGCGGAGGGACAAGCCAGACTTCCCACTGGGCTGGATCCCAGGACCCTGAGATCTTGATCTGAGCTGAAGTCAGATGCTTAAACAACTGATCCACCTAGGCACCCAGAAATTTTCTAATATCAATATACGTTACTACACTGATACTCCAACTAAATTATAATATTGAAAATATATATATATATTATATAGAATGTAGCAAGGTTAAGATACACAGAAATTACTGAGTATTTCTATAGTTAAATGTAAAAAAATTACAGAAATTACTCCAAATAATGATTTATTTGAACAAATTATGTATAAAATATGTAGATCTTTTATTTCCAACTTTACATAAACAACCAATATTTAATTGGGCATAACGCCAACATTTACTCTTCAGAATTTATAGTTGTAATAAATCTAAGAGTGAAGTATTTTTTGGTTACAAGAGTGAAACAAATCAAGTCATGCTATTTTTCTTCATTTCATCTATGTGCTTTGCTATATAAGCAAAAAACATCCTATTTGGATGTCAGAGAGGGAACATGAATAAAAAGCCATTAGCTATAACTGTTCCAAATGTATAATAGGCTGGGATTATGAAACTAACAAAACATCTGTTTTTCCTGTGAGGTTCTGACAACTTAAACTCTAGTTGTGGTGGACTGCTATTAGACACCATTAAAGCCTGTACTGAATGCACATGCCATCTGTCATCATGAAGCTGCATTAACTCATCATTTAATTCCATGCCCTTTTCAAATTGTGCCTTTTAATGTTAACTTCAAAAATTGTTCTAACAGTTTTTAAAATACCATATATCCTCTATGTAACAATGAGAAGTATCTGAGGCAAAAAGTATTTTCTATATGTAGAATAAATGTAGCTTCATCTCTATTGACCTACCCTTCCCTTTTTTCTCCTCATCCCCACCAAAAGAAAAATATTTATCTGCTGTAAGAACCTAATCACAATTATTCACATGCTCATCCCTAGAGAATTCCTAGAGAAGCAGTGTTTGCTTCACAATCTACCCATTTTCTCTTTCACTATATCATGCACAGTAACTTCTTTCTTCTTACACTATTACACATCCCATTTACTTACGACAGTTACAACACCATTCCCTTTAGACTTTATGAACTTCATGTTTTGTTTCTATATGAAAACTTATACCACTTGATGTCAGTGGCAATCTATCCAAAAGTCAAACATAGTGTCTTGTTCTAAGTATGCGGCAAATAATGAAGAGTGATTTATAGATGAAATCCGATTAATCCTAGGTAGCTATAATAAATTATAAAGAAAGAAATTATTTTACTGAATTTAAACATATCTTACGGAAATAAATGAACATAAAGACTAAGAGCAAAGCAATTTTCTAGAACACAGATTTTCTCAGTAAAATTTCACAGACTGTAGACTGTACCTTCTGAATTTTTTTTAAAATAAACTGTTCTGCCTAACAATATTGTGATATTCTAGATTTACTATTATGATGTCTGTAAGTGCTCTAGAAAAGGAAAGAATGCCAATAAAAGACAGAATGGGTGTCTGCTGATATTTTGCATCTTAAATTTATTGAAAGCTTCACTGCTTTAGTGATGTGTAGAATTAATACCCATATTTAAGTCACTGTTTCCTGCTCTGCTGTATACTAAAAATAGTGGAAGGTAAATTTATGTTGTTTTCATAGCATGCCAGATACAAATGTTTATAGGATTTTATCCATAAAATTACGTACCTGTCACATAAATTTGACATAGAAAATGTTGAAACAGTAGACCAACCTGATAGCTAGTGATTTTACATGACTTAGCTTATGTCACCTCTCAAGCTACATAATGGTATTCTAGCTCTTCTTCATTATACTACCTCATCTTAAGTGGTTAATATATTTATAAATATATCATGTTCATCATTATTGTTAAAATTATCAAGCTAATATTTTAAATTGTACATTTTGTTTCTGATTAACAGAAATAACACGAAGCAGAAAACGGTTTCAAGTAACGACTTAAACAAAACTGTTTAACTGATCAATCAAATCAACATATTGAACATTAATCAGTAACTAAAAGGTCAAAAATGCTCTGACAATTTTAAAAGCCCAGGAAAATGAGTATTGTCTTCTCTTCCTAATATCCTTTGCTATTAAAATCATTATTAACTTATTTAAAACATCTATATAAAGAACTATAATGACTTTCAAATTTTATCACAGTAGTGAGCCTTAAACTAAGGCATGTATTCATTACAGGAGATTTTAAAAATTAATGGCATATAGTTAAGATGTTACCAAATTTTTTCATGGTTTCCAGATTTTAACATTAATACAATGTCCAAGTTATTTAGTTCTAAGACTCCTGGAAGTTTCTCTAGTTTCCAAAATTGAAATTGCATTAATATGGCAAAAAAAAAAAAAAAAAAAAAAACCACAGTGAAGTGTTATGGATAGTATCTCCAATTTATATTAGTAACTACTTACAAATATTACTTTTGAAAACTTGGAATTAGATATATCATTTTTTACTAATTTCTTTACAATTCATCTTTCTTGTATATAAGCTTGATTTATTCCTCATACATTTCATCTTTTTCAGTTAAAATTAAGTATTCATTATTTCCAGGCTAACATATTTCCATTCTTCTTGACCTTTGGCTCTAAATAAAAAGGAAAGCAACCCACCTTCCCCAAACACACCTACTAAGCTAAAGCCAAAACCAACACCATGTATATATCAAAAATATATATATATGAAGATGACATTCTATGACAACTTATGGAATACATTATTCCATAATAGTGTTATTTCAAGCCTGAAACATCCATAAATTGAGAAGAGTGTTTTTTTTTAAAACATCTGCACTTGTGTATAAAAAATGCTTACAATAAAATTACTTATCACCTTATTATTACTTAACACCTTGCCTCATCACCATATAGCATAGGTATGTTGAATATCTTAACATATGAAAAAAGATGAAGACTATTCAGTGAGTTGAAAAACCACCACCTATTAAAAAACATATGTGTTTTCTTACATAGCTACACATATCACTAAGAAAAATTTCTACAAATGTATTCATTAAAACTTGATTCACTTATTTTTCTTTGTTTCAAGAATGTGTATTTTTCATTTGAGACTATAGTTGTATGTGTGCATATATACACATAGTTTACTGGCCTTTTCCCTAATATTATACAAAATTTTAAAAATTTTAAAAACATAAAAAAAAGCTTATGGTACCTTCAGGCAAAATAAAACTTGACACCTTTTAAAGTATTCTAACAATTTTAGAAATATGTATATCTTACATCTGTCAGAATTCAGTGTGAGCCCTGTACAGTATTCTTTGCTAATGTTTTATACCAGATCATATGGAGAGTATACAGGATATAGGTTACTTTCAAAATCAAGCCCATTGTGCTGTTTTTTATTAGCCACATGGTTTTCTTGGATGATACTCATCTGGGGGACATTCATTCTTAAGGCAAACATATTAATAAAGAATTTAACAAGAGTGAAAGTGAAAAGTTTGCTAGTGTTTATCTAGCGTCTACCAAATGACATGTAATATGCAATTCAATATACCTTAACTCATTTATTCTACACAATAAGTAATTAATAATATATGCTTTTCATTGGGACACAGTTTTAACATAAAAACTATGTAACTAGATAGTAGCCAACCTAGAATTCACACCTAGAAAGTGTTAGCTTACGAGTGCTATGGAACAGTATTTCCACAATCTTAGTGTCTTAATGCAACCTATTTTTTATTTCCCAGTTGTTCTGGGTCAGTAGTCAGTACAGCTTAGCTGAGGTCTCTTTTTTGGTACTCATGGTCCTGAGTCTCTGAATAAAAGTCAAAATTAACAACTGGGCCCCATTTTCCTTAGACTCAATTAGATAAAAGACCAGCTATGAGAGGAGATCAGTTCTATTCTTGATTAGAAACTTGATTAGAAATCAACCCTTGATTAAACTTGCTTTAATAGAAGGATTGATGTAAAATATTCAATCTCTAAAATCTCAAGAAACTCATAAATATTAATTCCCATGGGTTAAAAATGAATGCTCCAAGTTTGCTTTAAATGATGTTTGTATTACCAAAATTTGGCAAATATTTACTCAGTACTAACAGAACTTTTGTGATGCAGAATTGTTGATTCTAGGAAAAAGGAGCCTAGGTCTCTCAAAGGTTCTGAAATTAAGCTATACAAATAGATCTCCTCTAATAGGAACAAACAATAATATAAACACATTACATTAACGCATGCTTCAAAATTACTCAACTGTATAAACTTTTAGTATTTAATAAACATTCTATGTTGTTACTAAATCAGAATCAACTTCTAAACCAGTAAGTGGATTCTAGGAACACCTGGGTGGCTCAGTCATTAAGTGCCTACTTTCGGCTCAGGTCATGATCCCAGAGTCCTGGGATCAAACCTCACATCGGGCTCCCTGCTTGGCGGGAAGCCTGCTTCTCCCTCTCCCACCCACATCCTGCTTGTGTTCCTTGTCTCACTGTGTATCTCTCTGTTAAGTAAATAAATAAAATCTTTTAAAAAAATAAATAAATAAACCAATAAGTGGATTCTAACTCAAGGACATACCCTTTGACAATTTCTACTTTATTATTATGAACAACATAATATCCCAAAGGTTCCCCATCCAATAAGCAAAGTTTCCAAGAAAATAAAATTCAAAGGAATATTAATTATATGCTAATAAAGAACATATTTACTACAGTATTATAGTTTCATGAATATTTATGCATCTAATATGTGATTTAACAAGTAGAACACTCATAACATTTACATCTGCCAACGTACTAGGTATGTACTTCTTTGCTACCTGATTTCCTTCCTCTGAGGTTGCCATTTCTCTGACCTTTAGATTTATCTATTTATCAGGTCATGATCCCAGAGTCCTGGGATGGAGCTCAGAATCAGGCTCCGTGCTCAGTGGGGAGTCTGCTTCTCCCTCTGCCACCATCTCCTCCTCTTTGTGCAATGTCTGTCAAATAAAATTTAAAAATATATATATATATATAATAAAGTTGTATATTATTAAAATAGTATTAATGTATGTAATCTTGAGAAACTTGTATTTTCCATTCAGTATTCTGATTCTGAGATTCATTCATGCAACAAACAACTAGGGCTAATTCATTTCTGTTTCTGTAAGGTATTCCTTTCTGTGACTATACCAAAATCGTCTCCTATTGATGGATATTTATTTCTAGTTTATTTACTATTATAAAAAATTTTGTTGGTAACATGCTTACAAAATTTATAATCATCAAAGCTTTCTCTACTGTAATGAGATTACATTGTTTGGTAGTAGGATAAACACATAGTTCTATAGATAGTCCCAAATTTTCAAAATTGATTATGCAAAATACACTCTAACAAGCAAAGTGTAAGAGTTTCCATTGGTCCATATTCTTGCCAACAATTGGTAATGTAAAAATTCTTAATGTTTTTGGAATTTGGTTACCAAGTTATTTTGGTGTGCTTATTTAGGTCTTATTTTTGTACATAGCTTATGCGATATATTCATGATTATGAGAAGTTTTGTCACCTCTCTCATTTGATATTTCTTTTTTATCTCTATTTTTGTATAGTTATGTAGATGACAAAGTCAGTTATGTAGATGACAAAAATATTTCTTGAAATTTTGATTCCCATTTTCATTTTATTTTGGTGTCTTGACAAAGAGATGTCCAAATATTTAATATTTTGAAGTTTTTCTTTTATGAATGGTATTTTTTCTGATTTAATAAAGCCAACTCCAATTCATTTATTCTCCTGTATCATCTAATAATTTTCAGGAATTGTCTTTTCCATTTAAGAAGTTCATAGAGAACTGATTTTTGCATACAAAATGAGAACAGTCTTATAGTATTGTTAAATATATAGCATGCCATTTTTTGAATATTTCAATACATTTTTTTGATTAGTCAACTTGTTCCCCAATGATCTACATTGCTATTACTGTGATACAGAGTCTATGGAGATAGAGACCTGTTTAGAGATTTCTACTTTGTCCCATTTATCATGTACTTAGTTACATGTATCATGTATCATGTACACGTATCATGTACTAATTTCTATAATTTTATAATAAGAATATCTGGTAATATAATTACTCCCTTTTCTATTTTCTTATAAATGACTTGGGTCTTCTTATTCCTTGATTTTCCACATTAAAATTACAGAAATTCATTGCAAAAAATTTTGAAGATAGCTAGACAATAATTTTACTGAAAACAGGTATCCTAAGTTTTGATTGGAAAAATAATAAACAGGGGTGCCTGGGTGGCTCAGTGGGTTTAGCCTCTGCCTTTGGCTGCAGTCATGATCCCAGGATCCTGGGATCGATCCCCGCATCAGGCTCTCTGCTCAGGGGGGAACCTGCTTCCTCCTCTCTCTCTGTCTGCCTCTCTGCTTACTGTGATCTGTCAAATAAATAAATAAAATCTTTTTTAAAAAAAGAAAAATAAGAAACAATAATTTAGATAGAACAATTTAGGTAGAACTGAAACCATCATGATATTGACTCTTTTATATTGCCACATTATTCTGCCATAATGTTTGAAGTTTCACAAATATCTCTACAAATATCTTAATATGTTTAAGCCATATCTAAAAACATTATTCTGGCTATTTTTATGCCCAAAGAATTAAATATGGAATGAATATTTTTTCAAAAAGTGGGGCAGCAAAAGTTGGTTATCTATATGCAAAGTATGAAATTGAACTCTTGTCTCACATTATATAGAAAAATTAACTCAATAATCTAAATTTAAATGCTGAAAGTATAAAATTCTTAGAAAAACCTTTAAGTGTAGATTTTCATTTTCTTAGATTAGGCAATACTTCCTTAGATATTATACCAAAACCACAAGCAAGAACAAAATATAAAAATTAAAATTTGGATATTAAAAGAGACCATAAACATAGTGAAAAGATAATTCATACAATGGGAGAAAACTTTTGTAAATCATTTTTCTGATAAACAATCTATATAGGATATAAAAAGATGTATTATACTAAACAACTACATGCAAAAGAATGAACTTGGATCATTTTCTTAAACCATATACCAAAATAAACTCAAAATAAAGTAAAAATATAAATGTAAGACCAGAAGTCATAGAACTCCCAGAAGAAAACATAGGCAGTAGGCTCTGTGATATCAGTCTTAGCAATATTTTTTTGGATATGTTGCTTAAGCGAGGATAATAAAGCAAAAATAAATGGAATTACATCAAACTAAAGTCTTTTTTTTTTAAAGATTTTATTATTTATTTGACAGACAGAGATCACAAGTAGGCAGAGGCAGAGAGAGGAGGAAGCAGGCTCCCTGCTGAGCAGAGATCCCGATGCGGGGCTCGATCCCAGAACCCTGGGATCATGACCTGAGCCAAGGCAGAGGCTTTAACCCACTGAGCCACCCAGGTGCACCAAACTAAAGTCTTTTGTACAGCAAAATAAACCAATAAAACAAAAGGCATTCTACTGAATGGAGAAAATAGTTGCCAATGATGTATCTGGTAAGGGGTTATCATACAAAATATATAAAGAAAAAAATGGAGCTCCTAAACAGACATTTTTCCAAAAACTATATACAAATGCACAATAAGTACATGAAACCATATTCATCACTAACCATCAATGAAATACAAATCAAAACCACGAGATATGACCTTACACCTCTCAGAATGGCTATTACCAAAAAGAGAAGAAACAAGTGTCATCAAGGAAATGGAGAAAAGGAAACCCCTGTGCACTGTCAGTGGAAATAGAAATTGCTGCAGCCACTATGGAAAAGAGTATGGAGGTTCTTTTGACCATTAGAAATAGAACTACCATAAGATTGTGCACTCTGCTTCTAGGTATCTATCTGAAAATGAAAACACTAATTCCAAGAGACATATATGCCCTTATGTTTATAACTGCATTATTTATAATAGCCAGGATATGAAAGCAAAGGACATTCTTTCATAAGTATTCTATAGTTTTCAAGATATCAATCTTTTACTTCTTTAGTTGGATTTACTCCTATGTAGCTTACTGTTTTTTTGGAGTAATTGCAAATGGGATCAATTTCTTGATTTCTTTTTCTACCTCTTCATTATTGGTGCATAGAAATGCAACAGATTTCTGCACATTAATTTTATATCCTGCAACTTTGCTGAATTCATGTAGCAGTTCTAGCAATTTTTTGGTGAAGTCTTTTGGGTTTGCTACATAGAGTAATCATGTTTTCTGCAAATTGGGAAAGTTTGACTTCTTCCTTGCTGAATTGAAAGCCTTTTTATTTCTGTCTGATTGCTGAAGTCTTTCCAGTACTATGTTAAATAGTAATGGTGATACTGGACGGGTCTTATTCCTGGCCATAGGAAAGGCTCTAAGTTTTTCTCCATTGAGGATGATATTAGCTATGGGTCTTTCATACATGCCCTTTAGAATACTGAGGTATGTCCACTCTATCTCTACTTTGTTGAAGATTTTTATCACGAATGAATGTTGTATTTTGTCAATGCATTTTCTGTAACTATTGACAGGATTGTACAGTTCTTATCCTTTATTAATGGTGTATCACGTTGATTTGTGAATATTGAGCCACTATTGGGACTTCATCAAGATGAAAGCTTTCTGCACAACAAAGGAAACAATCAAAAAAACTAAAAGGCAGCCTATGGAATGGGAGAAGATATCTGCAACCAACATTTCTAATTAAAGGATTAGTATCCAAAATCTATAAAGAACGTACCAAACCCAACACCCAAAAACCAAATAACCCAGTTAAGAAATGGGAAGAAGACATGAATAGATGCTTTTCCAAGCAAGACACTCAGATGGCTAAGAGACACATGAAAAGATGCCCAACATCACTCATAATCAAGGAAATACAAACCAAAACCATGAAGAGACACCATCTCATACCTGTCAGGAGGGCTAAAATTAACAAGAAACAACAGGTTTTGGTGAAGATGCAAAAGGGTTCCTCCTCTTACACTGCTGGTGGGAATGCAAACTGGTGTAGCCACTTTGGAGATAGTATGTAGGTACCTCAAAATGTTAAAAATAGAACTACAATCCAGCAATTGCACTACTAGTTACCCAAAGGATACAAAAACACAGATTTGAAGAGATACATGCACTCTGATGTTTATAGCAGCATTATCAGCAATAGCCAAATTATGGAAAAAGCCCAAATGCCCATCAACTGATAAATGGATAAAGAAGAGGTGGCATACATATACAATGGAATATTATGCAGCTATCTAAAACAATGAAATTTTGCCATTTGCAAACTTATGGATGGAGCTAGAGTGTATTATGCTAAGTGAAATAAGTCAGAGAAAGACAAATACTGTATCTCACTCATATGTGGAATTTAAGAAAGTAGATGAACATATAGGAAGGAGGTGGGGAGAAAAAAAAAAAAGAGAGAGAAACAAGCCATAAGAGACACTTAACAACAGAGAACAAACTGAGAGTTGATGTACAGAAGTGGATGGGGGATAGGCTAGATGGGCGATGGGTAATAAGGGAGACACATGTTATGATGAGCACTGGGTGTTGTATGTAATGATGTAATATGTGTAATGTATGTAATGTAATGATCACTGAATTCTATGTCCAGAAACCAATATCGCCCTCTATATTAACTACCTAAAAGTTAAAAAAAAAAGAACAAAAAAAAACCATGTTGTAAAGGGAATTATTCTATAGGAAATATAATGTCTTAAAATTTTTTCTCTTGATTTCTTATATACATAAGTATAATGTCCAAGTACCAGATATTTTATTACTAATAAAATAACCCATTAAAAAAAGATTCTCTCCCTCTACACTTACCTCATGCCCCATTGCACACATGCTCTTTTTTTTAATTTTTTTAATTTATTTTCAGCGTAACAGTATTCATTGTTTTTGCACCACACCCAGTGCTCCATGCAATCCGTGTGCACACATGCTCTTAAGAACAAAGACTCAGATATGGAGAACTGATGATTGCCAGAGGGGTTGGCAGTGTGGGGATGAACAACACAGGTGAAGGGGATTAATAGGTACAATTTTCCAGTTATACAATAAATAAAACATGGGGATATAATATACAGCATAGGGAATATAACCATTATTATTACAAAAACTTTTTAAGATGACATGATAACTAGACTTACTGTGATTACTTTGTTCTATGTATATCTATACATACACATATATATTCATATATGTGTATGTATATGTACACACACACATATATACAGAATCACCATGTTGTACACCTGAAACTAATGTAATACTGTATGTTAATCGTATTTCAATAAAAAACTATTAAAACTTTAAAAATTAAAATGGTCAAATGACCTGAATAAACATTTATACATGGAAGATATATGAATGATAATAAACACATGAAGAATTCACTAGGTTTGGTAGAGTTTGGGAGTTTCTCAAATGATTAAACAGAGTCAATCAAATGACTCAGCAATTCTACTCCTAGGTATAAATTCAAGAGATATGAGAACATCCACACAAAAATTTGTACAGAAGTTTTTATAGCAACATTATTCACAATAACCAAACTGAAAAAAACAAACCAAATGTCTGTAGACTTATGAATGGATAATTATGTGGCATAACTGTATAATAATTACACAACAGTATAAAAAGGAATGAAGTACTTATACCTGTTATAATATGAATAAACCTTGAAATCATTATGTTAACTGAAAGAAGCCATTAAATTATACCCTCTAAGTGGCTGATTTGTATGAGATTTAAATTATATTTCAACAGAACTTAAACATATATGCATTTGCAAATATGATTTCTTTAAAATTATAAATGTATTTGTTTACAAAATGTTTGTATCCTTTGTATATTTATTATATCCAGTTTGCACCATGATTTGAATTTATATCATAAAGATATACTTAGTGAGTACTTTACAATTAGATGAAGTGATATTTTTCTATTGTAAAACCTATTTCTTAGTTTATATCCTTTGTCTCACAATTTTGAATCACCTGGGACAAAATTTCAAATCAAATTCCTCAGAGCAAAATTTCCACTTCTTATAGACCATTATGAAAAAAAGACCCTTGATATCCCAATTCCTCTTCTAAAAACTTACCACCACCACCTTGCCATGGTGTGCCTCAAGATCCCCCCAAAAATCTCATGGCTGCCTGTAATCTTACAGGTCACTGGTCACTCCAAAAGTTTGCTAACTCCTCGGCCATCTTTTATCTCCAATAGTCCATTCCCATCGAGTTCCCACATTCTTAATTATCTCTTTTATTCCATTAGTTTCCAAGTCCCACCAAAATGTTGTTATAATCTTCTCTGAAGCTTCCCTTCATGTTTTTTGGTCTCTCTCTAATTAGGATCACCCTTGAATCTTTACGGTTTTCTTCTACCTTTCTCATAGTGGTAGTATATGTGGTGATGGGCAAGTGTCCCTCTACATTATAGTCACTTACAGATCCATACATCAATTCTTTCAAGTAGCTTGAAAGTTTCATCTCCAGGGTCACTGCCATTAATATCACTCATACCTTGGTTTTTGGCCACTGAAATATTCTGTACATGATCCTTTCAATACTCTGGTTTCTCAAATTTTTGAATTCTATTCTACTAATTTACTTGTCAATCTCTCTGCCTGTACTCATGCTTCTGGAGTTCCATATGTCTTATCATAAGTGCAAACCTTCCTCTAACCCAGCTAAAAGCATCTCTCACTGAACATCATCTCCCATCCTTCCTAGTACCCCATCAAACCTCTACCTTGCTCAAGGAAGTAACTCTTCCTAGTACCCCATCAACCCTCTACCTTGACATAGGCTCCAACCTATTTAATTGTCCCTCACCCTTTTGTTTTTATTTTCCGGTGGCCAATTGCTCTTTCATCCATATCCTAACTCCTTGACCCTCTTTCTTCATCCTACCTCTTTTAACTTGAATACAAGACATTGAGAAAACACTTCGAAGGGATTTTTTAAGTCCACCTAAGATGTTCAGGTATCAAAGAATTCCAGAGCAGCTTTAGAGATTTATTTAATGTCTCCCCATCTGACTGTAATACTCTCCAAAGATAAGGAGATATGGAAGTCATTTACTTACCCAGACCTTGACCTTTGCCTAAACAGCTCAGGTTTTGGCATACTGAATTTCCAGTGAATCCTGTAATATCTAAAGCAGGAAGAGTGGCAGGCAGAGGCAGAGAGAGAAGCAGTCTCTCCGCTGAGCAAGAAGCCCGATGCGGGACTCTATCCCAGGACCCTGAGATCATGACCTGAGCTGAAGGCAGTGGCTTAACCGACTGAGCCACCCAGGTATCCCTCAACTGAATTTTTAAATGAAATTTCTTAATATCTAATTCTGACATTCTCTGATAGTTCACATAATGTAGAATGAAGTCCAAATCAAGCAACATGAAGATTATGAGCTCAAGTAAAGCCAAACAATCTTTGTAAATCTCATTTTATTGATTTATAAAATAGGGATTATCTCACAATGTCACTAAATGGTTATTAAATTGTACAGGTTTACGTCATTATACCTTTGTGAAGTATTTGGAATAGGACCTAGTGCAGATTAATATAATTGCAAAAAAATGGTCCAGTAAGAGTAACTTTCAAGAATATTATGTAACTCCAAGGATCTGTTGATCAAAGAGTTAAAATATTCTTTCAGCTGGCATATACATGTAACACTGGTCAGATGTAACACCTGCTCAAATTGCTATTACACAGATACCACTTGAGATTCAGGATTTGAAATTGCCAGGTCAGTTTTTCAACCTCTAAATCCTAAACTTTGATGGCCACTTTTCTTCAGGAAAAAAGTTACATAGATTTATTGAATGTTAGGCAGCTTGTAAATGAGATAGGCCTATTTCTTGCAACTTTTTTTGATTTGATTTTACTTGACAACTTTTTCACTCTTATCCTCCTGCCATTCCTATGTTCAGGCCAGTGAGTTCTACTTTCAAAACCTTTGAGGTCAACTTTTGAAATAGCAAATAAAATTTTAATTAAGAAGTGAATATATTTAAAGCCTCCAACAAATATCATTAATCAAAAGGTTTTGGTCTACTTTTTCAAAAACAGAGCATTTCACTGGCCTTCAAATTTATGTCCTGATGTCCTAACTATGATTAGAATGACAATTACGTACACTATTTACACATTTGTATTTAGCATAGTATTAGCTAAAATAAACTTCGTCTGCATTCATGTGCTATTGCTCAGATGATTTCATTCAGTTGGCAATCACCCAACATGGAATTAAGTGGAGTTTGATGTCTATGACCTCCATTGCCTGTAAGCCTATCTAACCCAGTCTGGAAGTGAGATAAGATATACTCCAGATAGCCATATAACTACTAAAAAATGGAGCAAGGCTTCTCCTCCCCAAAAATGGAAATTTTTAAACAGAAAACAGCTAGAGTGACAGCACAATAAAACAAAGTGTCGTTTGGCTGCCATCCACTAAACACTGAGCAAAACCCATTAAGAAAGTAAGTAAATGGATCACTCCTCATTCAGCTGGCCCAGACTGGTACCAACTCTAGCCTTTTGCCTATGTTTTCTAAGGATTCATTTCCGTTCCTCTGTGATCTGTTTTGTTTTAGAATGACTGGTATCCCAAAACTACATTTCCGAAGCTATCTTGCCAGCTGCCTTCTGGTTGTTTATGAGTGGGATGCACTAGTGGAAAGTGAGAACGGAAAGAGACAGTTAGCTCTTCTGTGGCTTCTGCAGGCTGCTCATCTAGCTGGACACAGACCTCCAGACCAAAGGGATTTTCCCCCTTCCCTGTTTTACACATTAAACTTCTTTCTTAGTCTTCTGGCATCCATTTCTGCTGAGAAGTCATCTTTTGGGCTTATCACTGTTCTGCCTGTGATGTGCCCATTTCCCCTGGCAACTTTTAATATTTTCTCTCTTTGTTGTCACCAATTGAGACATGATGTGTTCAGGTGTAGTTTTCTTTGTATGTATCCTGCTTTAGGTTCACAGATTTTCTTGGATACACAGGTTCAAATTTTCATCCATTTTCCAAAATTCTCAGCCAGTTATCATTTCAGATATTTTTCTCTGCCCCATGTACTGTCTCCTGTCCTGGGACTCCAGTTACATGCTGATTAGACTAGCTGGTATTGTTCCACAGATGCCACATAGCTCTTTCGTTTCATTTCTGTTTTTCCTATATTTGATTCAGTTTGGCTCATTTCTGTTGACCTTTTATTAATTTCATAAAATCTGCTCTGTCTTTTAGTATACCTAATGAATTCTCCATTTCTGATAATGCATTCTTCCCTTTTAGCATTCCTTTTTTTTATCATTTCAATATCACTCTAATGGAATTCCCTATGTGCTAATCACTGTCCACCTTTTCAACTAGATCAGATTTTTTTTTTCCAGGTCTCTAACTTAAAAAAGCATCTCAACCTTCTGTACCTTTTCTTGGTCCCTTGATAAACTTATTATTTCTCATCTTTCCCAAGACTTAGATTTTCTTGATACTCAAAATATCTTTTTATAACCAGACATAATATATTAAACAGTGTGACCAGTATTTGGAAAACTTTCTGTAAAGGATCAAATAATAGATACTTTAGGTTTCACAAGCCATATAGTCCTCATCACTACTACTGAAGAGCCATTTTAGCACAAAAGCACCCATATAATATGCAAATAAATAAGAATGGCTAAATTTTAATGAATATTTATAGACACTAAAGTTAGAGCTTTACATAATCTGTCCTACAAAACTTTATTTTTAGTATGTAATTATGTAAAAACAATTCTTAGCCAACAGGCAATATTAAAAATTTCCCCATAAGCCATAGTTTGTTGATTTCTTGTAAAGATTAACAGAAATATTTACCCATGCAAGAAGGCATGCTCCTTCTTTCCAATACTGTTTCAATCCAATGTATATTTGAACTGGATCTTTGCCTTCTGGCAACTTTTATAAATTTATAAGTGAACTTGGGGCGCCTGGGTGGCTCAGTGGGTTAAAGCCTCTGCCTTCGGCTCAGGTCATGATCTCAGGGTCCTGGGATTGAGCCCCACATCGGGCTCTCTGCTCAGCAGGGAGGCTGCTTCCCTCTCTCTCTCTCTCTCTCTCTGTGGGCCTCTCTGCCTACTTGTGATCTCTGTCTGTCAAATAAACAAATAAAATCTTTAAAAAAAAATTATAAGTGAACTAAAGCTATCAAATATTTTGAAGATGAGATCAGGATTGATCCCTAAGAAATCTAGAATTTTAATTACCACAAGACTTCAGAAATTCCAAACAGTTTTCAGTTTACCTGTAACTTTCCAATCTATGAAATAGTCTCTTCTTTATAGCTTACATGTCAGTTTTTTAGCTGTTGATGAGTTCTCCTTGCACTCCATTTTCCTACATCACAATCTTACTCCCAGATGATGCAGAGCCACTACAACACACCTGATGGCCCAGAGTATGTTGAATGGAGCTCATTTCTCCTGAACAAACTCCAGCTTCAGGTTTACTACACTATCCACGCAGTGAAGGACTCCAGACAAGAGATGAGGAGCAAAGCACACTGACTCTATGGTTAGAGATCTTTGGTATTGTAATATATCACACAAGACCACATGCATCCGTAATAAAAACTTCACGTCGCAACAGTAAGTTTCTCTTTAACTCCATAGGGTGTTAATGTCTATTTTTGCATGCTGCCAGAATAAAACCAGTTATCTTTTCTTCTGAAAAGGTTGGCTACTTACCAGAATTTTGTTAATTTTTAAATCTGACAGGTGGTTTAAAGCTATATTATTTTTAGTTGATACAATTTCTCATATTGAGTGGGAGCAATGACATTTTGCAACTTATACTCTTCTGAGTAAAACCATTAAATATGGGCTTCTTATTAAGACCTAAGATTCAGACTTTTATTTTTAGCCAGTACAAGTGTAAGGAAAGAAGCAGGAACTGTATTTAACAGAGAACATTAAGATACAGTTCAAGGTTGTGGCAAGAGGGACGAAGTATATAGAAAAGAGATATATTTATGATTTTTTATGTTTTTATGCCAATTACCCAATACATCATGTTCTTTCAATAAAGATTTATGAAGCATGTTAGGAAAAAAAAAAAAAAAAAAAAAGAACCACCACCACAGTCTCATGAGACCAAGAATCAGAACCAGGTTCACATGTGACAGACATACGTTTTCACATTACCTGATAAGGAATTTTACATAATTGTGATTTAAAATGTTAAAGGCTCTAATGAAAAAAAAATCAGACTTTACACAAAAAGAGAAAACTGAAAAAAGAGTATCAGAAATCAAAACACCAACATAAATGAAGAATGCCTTTGATTGGGCTTTATTAGAGTGCACATGGCCAAGAAAAGAATCAGAGCTTGCAGACGGGCTAACAGAAACTTCCAAAATACAAAAGGTGTAACATATGCATGATTTAAATATCAGATAAAGAAAAATATCTGACAATAATGACCAAGAATAATAACAACAACCACTGAGCTAGAAATCCCAGGGAACACCTAGTAGACAAATGCCAAAAATCTACATGCAGGCATATATTTAAATTGTAGAAAAATAAAAACAAAATCTTGAAAGAAGCTAGGGGAATGAGGAACATTACTTTTAGAGGAACAAAGATAAGAATTACATTAGACTTCTCATCAAAGACCATACAAGAAGCAAGAGTGGAATGAAATATTCAACATGTTGAATAAAAAAAATCCCACCAACCTATAATTCTGTGTCCAGAAAAATTAATCTTCAAAAATAAAGGGAAAATACAAGAGTTCTCAAACAAAACTCCGGAAATTTGCCACCAATAGCTCTGCCTTGCAAGAAATGTTAAAAGAAGTTCTGCAGAGGGGTGCCTGGGTGACTCAGTTGGTTAAGTGTCTCTTGATTTCCGTTCAGATCATGATCTCAGGGTTGTGAGATGGAGCCCCATGTTGGGCTTGGCATTGAACACGGAGCCCATTTACAATTTCTTCTCTCCAGGATGCCTCAGTGGCTCAGTCAGCTAAAGTGGCTGTCTTTGGCTCAGGTCATGATCCTAGGGCCCTGGGACCAAGGCCCACATCCTGCATTGGGCTCCCTGCTCAGCAGACAGCCTGCTTCACCCTCTCCCCTCTGCCTGCTGCTTTGCCTACTTGTTCTATCTGTCAAATAAATAAAGTCTTAAAAAAAAAATTCTCTCTCCCCATTTGCCCTTCCACACCACTAACTTATGCACACTCTCTAAAAAATTAATGTAAAAAAAAATTTTTTTTAATTTAAAATTTTAAAAAGTTCTGCAGAGAAAAGGAAAATGATACACTTCAGAAAATTCAGTTCTTTTAGGCAAAATTTTAGGGACAGAGAACAAATCAGTGGTTTCTAGGAGCTGAATGCCAAGGAGGTAAGGACAGGACTGATAACAAAGGGGCCTTAGAAAAGTGTCAGGAGAGATGGAAATATTCTGTGAGTTGATTGTTGTGATGATTACAGGACTATATGCATATATCAAAGTATATGTGTACCTGAAAAGGTTGAATGTCACATCTCTAAATATTACCTCAAACTTTATTTTAAAATGGTTGACTGATACTAAACTTGAGTTTTCTAGTACCTTAAAATAACTATATAAATATTAGATAATAGCAAAAGTAACTCCAAATCAAAATAAGAAGGTCTTAATTGGTGTCCAAATGTATACATATTAATGGTTAATGCCTGTTCATGGGAACTCTTGTCTACCTATGAATTAAATGTAGAAAGTTAAAATTTTTTAGAAACTTAGATAGCTTAACATTTAAGGATCAGATAGATTATACATATTTTTAAACTTATTTGTAAAATTACTTTTTGAACATCTGTTAAGCTTATTTGAAAATATAAATAGTATATCATACCACATTTTTCCCCATGAAGTCATTAAGTTACAATATTCTATGTCTTAATGCTTAACAAGTATTGATTTTTTTCCTGATTTTTTATGTTTAGGTTGAGTCAGCCCTTAAAAGACCAGTATTCTTATTTTTAAGCATATTGATTAAACTGAAATGGCTCTTGCAGTGGGACTATGGAGAATTTAGTATTTTGAAGTAAATAATAAATATTTGGTCTCAAATCTTAAGCCACTGATACCAAATAGCTCAATAAATTGAAGACATTATAAAAAACACTGGAAAGAAAAAAGAATCAGTTATGGTTTTCTCCTGAATATCCAGTATTCATGCAATGGATTATCAAAGGTTTAATTTGCTTCTAAACACCTTTTACTTGATAATGAACATTATGATATAAAATTGTTTAATAAACAGTTGTGTTAGTAGTTATTCAGAAAAACCCCAAGGCAAGTCAGACTTACTATTCTATTTTATGGATTAGGAAATTTACCAAAGCTGGAAAACAACTTAAGTTGAATATTAAATCAATGGCAGAATAAACTACTGAACTCAAGCACTCGGGCATTGTTTATTTCATTACACAACAAAATATCTTATATTTTGCATGGAATAAATTTAAGTAATGTATCCTGCTAGGTATGTATTAGTTTTAGGAAATATTCATTGTCAGAATAAACACTAATCCATTTTTAAAAATGAATAAATCTCTGCATTGAAATAGTTTATCAAGAAATAGATTCTTACAGAGTTTGAGAAGTTCAAGTTTCTCCTTTTTTTTTCTCAAGAGAAAGAGAAGCTACTCCAAAAGACTAAAAGCACTTGTGAAAAGCAATACGAATACTGCAATCCCAAGAGAATCTTTGGTGTAGCAGTTAACATAAACTACCTTAAGAATTACTAGTTGGATTTGTGGTAGATAAAAGTAATAGAACTATAGCAAAAGATATAATTAACACAATGTAACTGTCAGAAACATTGTGAAAAAGAAATTTAAATCGACTTTAAAGCAAATATTTAAGTGAATTGAAAATAAATAAAGTTACCATAAAAGAAAATCAGAGGCCAGTACGTAAAGCTTATTTTTGTCCATGTACTGTTCTATTTACAATAGCACCAAGAACCATAAGATACCTGGGAATAAACCTAACCAAAAGGGTAAAGAATCTGTACTTGAGGAGCTACAGAACACTCATGAAAGAAATTGAAGAAGACAGAAAAAGATGGAAGAACATTCCATGCTCATGGATCAGAAGAATAAACATTGTTAAAATGTCTATATTGCCCAGAGCAATCTATATTTTCAATGCCATCCTGATCAAAATTCCACCGGCATTTTTCAAAGTGCTGGAACAAAACAGTCCTAAAATTTGTATGGAACCAGAAAAGACCCCAATTGCCAAGGAAATGTTGAAAAAGAAAAACAAAGCTGGCGGCATCACATAGCCTGATTTCAAGCTATATTACAAAGCTGTGATCACTAAGACACCATGGTACTGGCATAAAAACAGACACATAGATCAATGGAACACAACAGAGAGCCCAGATATGGATCCTCAACTCTATGGTCAACTAATCTTTGACAAAGCATGAAAAAATATCCAGTGGAAATAAAACAGTCTCTTCAACACATGATGCTGGGAAAATTGGACAGCTATGCATAGAACAATGAAACTCGACCATTCTCTTAACCATACACAAAGATAAACTCAAAATGAATGAATGAATTTTTATCTCCGTCAAGATAAAAATCTTCCGCACAGCAAAGGAAACAGTCAACAAAACAAAGAGGCAACCCACGGAATGGGAGAAGATATTCACAAATGACACCACAGAAAAGGGCTGATATCCAAGATCTATAAAGAACTCCTCAAATTCAACACCCAAAAACAGATAATCACATCAAAAAATGGGCAGAAGACGTGAACAGATATTTCTCCAAAGGAGACATACAAATGGCTAAAAATGTTCATCATCATTAGCCATCAGGGAGATTCAAATCAAAACCACATTGAGATACCACCTTACATCAGTTAGAATGGCCAAATTAACAAGACAGGAAACAACAAGTGTTGGAGAGGATGTGGAGAAAGGGAAACCCTCTTACACTGTTGGTGGGAATGCAAGTTGGTGCAGCCACTTTGGAAAACAGTGTGGAGATTCCTCAAAAAATTAAAAATAGAGTTTCCCTATGAACCTGCAATTGCACTACTGGGTATTTATCCCCAAGATATGGATGTAGTGAAAAGAATGGCCATATGTACCCCAATGTCAATAGCAGCAATGGCCACAATCACCATTCAGCAGACGAATGGATAAAGATATGGTCCCTATATACAATGGAATATTATGCCTCCATCAGAAAGGATGAATACCAAACTTTTGTATCAACATGGACGGAACCGAAGGAGATTATGCTGAGTGAAATAAGTCAAGCAGAGAGAGTCAATTATCATATGGTTTCACTTACTTGTGGAGCATAAGGAATAACATGGAGGACATTAGGAGAAGGAAAGGAAAAGTGAATTGGGGTAAACCACAGGGAGAGACAAAGCATGAGAGACTGTCGACTATGAGAAACACACTGCGGGTTTTGGAGGGCAGGAGGGTGGGAGAATGGGAGAGCCTGGTGGTGGGTATTAAGGAGGGCACATATTGGAGGACTGGATGTGGTGCATAAACAATGAATCTCGAAACACTTAAAAAATAAAAAAAATAAAAGTGTCTATGAAGTTAAGGACCAACACACAATTATGTGCTCTATGGCCTAAACCAAGTCTCTATTTGTAATTTTTCAGGCTCTCAAATTTCTTTAACAGTCTGGGTTCTTGTCTTTAGTATCCTCCTTACTGCTTCTCCACATAGCCTTTTTAGAACTTTCAATCATTCCTTTTTTAAAAGATTTTTATTTATTTTATTTGACAGAGAGAGAGAGATTACAAGTAGGCAGAGAGGCAGGCAGAGAAAGAGGCGGAAGCAGGCTCCCTACTGAGCAGACAGCCGATGTGGGGCTCTATCCCAGGACCCCAAGATCATGACCTGAGCTGAAGGCAGAGGCTTAACACACTGAGCCATCCAGGCACCCCAAACTTTTAATCCTTCCTTAAGCCACACCACCTCTTTCACATCATGTCCAAAAATGAATATCCACTGGGATCTTAGTTCTCCAACTCAGAAAACCTAAGGAGTAGCCATCATAGTTTATAGCTGTCTTTTATTCTCCAGTTTTAATGTCAATACTACAATTGCCCCCACACACACACTTAAGGCTTAATTCTTCTACCAGTGTTTTCCACAGACTCTGCTGTATCACCATAAAGAGTATAATTCTTCAGTATCATATACTTTATGTGAACACAATTTCCTTCCATAATTAGAAACAAAAGTAAAATGTTCTACCACTTTGATTTCTCAGTATTTCATCATTCTATTTTCCTTCCTTGTAACTTCCGGTAAGATAGGCTGCTGAAAAAAAGTCAAAGTTTTTGACTGCAAGCAACAGAGATAAATTCCTGCTATCTTAGGCAATACCAAGAACTCCTAGAAAGAAACAGGGAGCTCTCAGAATTGAGAAATGGTGAGGTCCTGAAAAATAAGTAGAAAACATACCCAAAATTACAGCTGATTCTTTATAGCTTTAATCTGTGTGGCTTTTTCTCCTTTGAGATAAGCACTCGATGGCTTCTGTTTTCAATACACATCACTTCTATCAAAATTGAAAATTTAATCTAAGATGTACACATTTATAAAACGTTTTATTATTTTTTATTTTTTTTATTTTTTTTAATTTGCCAGAGATCACAAGTAGGCAGAGAGGCAGGCAGAGAGAGAGAGAGAGGAGGAAGCAGGAGGAAGTAGGCTCCCTGCCGAGCACAGAGCCCAATGCGGGGCTCAATCCCAGGACCCTGAGATCATGACCTGGGCCGAAGGCAGAGGCTTTAACCCACTGAGCCACCCAGGCGCCCCTATAAAACTTTTTTTTAATACAAAAGAAAAGACTTACAGCTTCTTTATCTAGACTCTAAATCAACTCTATAAGCCACCATCTACATTAAGGTAAAGAACTTCTATAGAATTTTAAATGGTTTTCTTCAGGCTTCCTCTTCAACTGTGAAAAAGCTTGTTTTTGGGTCACTACAATACAGTATGTTGTATGTGGGGGAACATGTGTAATTTTAGACTTTGCAAAATACTGATATCATTCAACTATATTCCAATTACACATGATCTAAAAAAATTAAAGGGGGGCGCCTGGGTGGCTCAGTGGGTTAAGCCTCTGCCTTCGGCTCGGGTCATGGTCTCAGGGTCCTGGGATTGAGCCCCACATCGGGCTCTCTGCTCAGCAGAGAGCCTGCTTCCCTTCCTCTCTCTCTCTGCCTGCCTCTCTGCCTACTTGTGATCTCTGTCAAATAACTAAATAAAATCTTTAAAAAAAAATAAATAAAAAAAATAAAAAAATAAAATAAAAAAATTAAAGGAACACATTTCCTATCGAAGACCCTATGTTGCCTTATCTTTCCCATTTGTTTGTAAACCTCACACAAGCCCAAAGGAAAGAAAGGAAGAGTCTCTTCCTTTCTATTATTTATTTAATAAACTTATACAGTGCTTATACCACTTGGAAACACTGGATTTAATACTATATGAATCAAGTGAACAAATGAGCCTTATATTCTGTTTCAGATAATGATTTCTGTCTTTCTAGCCATACTTTGCACAAATGAATGTTCTCATAATTCCTAGGACTCCCAACTTTGTCAGTAATCCCTTAGATTCAAGTCTAGTTCTTTTAGAACCATATTCCCTTTGGCTCCCATGTTCTTTTAAAACTGCAAGTGAGACAGTTAAACTTATTTAAAACTTCTTTGAGCCTCCCTGTTTACCTGCTGGGCAAAACAGATGTTTTCTCACTACAAGGATGCCCATCATCTGCATGATATTTCATTAAACTTCATCACATGCCACTCTTTGCTTTGTAGTTAACCCTCTGGTAAAACTACATTGAGATTAGATTTGTGCAAACACCCTGCCAATTTCCCCTCTTTTTTCCTAGACTTCATCCCTACTCATCCTTCTAGTATCTTGACCAGGAAGTCTCTCCTGACTATGCCTGTCCTAGCTGTCCCTCAACTGCCTCAAAACTTCTGTGCATATAGCTATTATCATGATTCATACTGTTTTATAAAGAGTATTTACCTATTTGGGAGTCTGCCATCAGATCATTGAAGGGGTCTTATTTTGCATGCTCATATGCAAATTAAAGACTCTCACAGAGCCAGTGAAGTGTATTTCCCAATTTATGTGAATTCAGAGTATACTTTATTTAGGGGGTCCTGATGCTAAATTTATATGTGCTCTTCTTTCAAATTCCAAGTTCATATTTTTAATTGTCTTAAAGGAATATTTATCAGTAATTCTGTCACTTCTTAATGAAATGTTTTTTCTAAGATACTCATATAACTCCCTTGTTTCCTTCCAAATTTTGCTCAAAATTCTCTTTAGCACAGACGTCTTTGAATCACTACATGAAGTAACATCCTTCACCTCTCTATCCTCTTCATCTAGATTTTCTTAATTACCACCTCTATTTTTTGTTTATAGTCTTTCTCTTCTCACTCCAGTATAAGCTCCATGTAAATAAAGAATTCACCTTGGGGGCATCTTATGTGTCCCGCTTTGTTAACCATGTTTAGTGAAAGCATGTTCTTAAAAATTAAAGCAGTATAAAGTGAAAGACCCTCCTTAGTTTTCTTTTATACTAGATTATCACTTTCTATCACAATTGTGAAATGTAACGTTGCAGAAATGCCCAATAACTAACATCCAATAATTGTGGAATGCATCCCTCAGTATGCCAAAAGGATCTCAAACCTATGCAGGTCCAGAATTTAACTCATCTACATTTACTCTTCACTGTCAAATGAACATCTCCTCTTAACATCCCTCTTTCTCAAGGCAACATTATTTGCTAAGGCATCCAGATGGAAACCTTGGAGAATGTTCCTGTTAGCTGTTTCTGACTGCCCACATCCTAAGTAGAATTACTTGCTGATGAAATATGAACTTAAACATCCCCAGTCAAGTGGGAAACAAAGTATAGATAAATATTTGATATTGCATACTGTGCAAGAAGGCAATCCTGCAATTAAAAATCCTGATAGAAAAAGAGATAGAGTGTGGCATATAAAAAGGAAATGTAAGATGAGTATCTTAATTTTTACTTCTTCAAATCTGTGTCCATTTTCCCAAACACAGCCATGGAGATGAAACCAAGAGAACAGCCAGTCTATCCTTCTGTCTGCTGCAGGCCAAATGGACAGTACACCATTGAATGGGCATTATCTCCCAGTGAAGCAATGTCACCCTCTAGTGATAAATAGCTAAAGATGTTCTTCAAGATCTTTTCATAATATAGGTCAATACAGAAGTGTTCAGAGAGAGGGACACCCACGTGCCTCAGTCGGTTAAACATCTGCCTTCAATTCAGGTCATGATCCAAGGGGTCCTAGGATCAAGACCAGCATTGGGTTCATCACTGCTCAGTGGGGAGTCTGCTTCCCCCCGCTCCTTGCTTACTCTCTCTCAAATAAATAAAATCTTTAAAAATAAATAAAAAGAAGTGTGAGGAGAAAAAGTGCCTATCCCCAAACAAATACAGTGTTTCCTAAATTTTAATTTTCCTTTAATGCACTGCTCTGAATAGACAAACTTAATCTCAACCTGTACATAAATTCTCTTCAAAGAAAGAGGCCATCAGGTTATTCAAGTAGTCATGCTCTACCTAAAATAGAAGATTAACTTTATAAGAACTATCACTGTTCCTTTATTTTTATTTCTGGAAGCAGTAAAAATGGGCTATTCTGTTATAGCTTTCCTAAGTCTCTGAAATAGAACAGGAAATTAATGAACCTTAAAGACATACTGCTACCTAGACGAAAGAGGAAAGTATCTTCTATTCTCTGCCAGATTATCTAACAACATTCATCAAAATGTATATAATGAATTCTAGCTAAAACAAAAAAGATGACCCAAATTTAAACAAACTCTTTCCCATTATATCCTCCAATGTATTTAATGTTTAAAAATACAAAAAAAAAATTGTTCCTTTAATTTTATAATTCATACATAGCTAGCTAAGTGGTTCCCAATTAGATGCCAGGCAAAAATGGAAACTAACTTCAGCAGATGTAAATATATGCAAAAGGCATAAAATAGGGTCTGGCACATGATATTCCATCATTACAAGACCATATTAAGGGCCATATTTGTAGTGGAGATTTTGCTTTTTCAAAGTTCTAAAGGTCCCTAAAGAACATAATACAGTGGTCTTATCAGTCGGAATGGACTAGGTTAGGCTCTAATGATAAATAACCCTGGGTTTACACTCACAAAGTACTAATTATACTATTACATGTACACCCATACAACTCTGCTGGATGTTGTTTTCACATCCTTTGCACAGGAGTGGATTACTATAAATACGATCTCTAATAGTTCTAACCATGCAAATTTGAAACTTCAAAGATTCACATATTTATTAAAGTAAGACAAAAATGGGGGAAAGAAAGATATATTGTCATGGATCAGCTGATACCTGGTGATACCTGGTGATCAGGTATCAGCTGATACCTGATCCATGATACCATGGATACCTGATATTTAATACACTGGAGTAGCTAATATTTATCTATTTTATAGATGTGGAAACTAAAGCCAAATATTATAAACAGTATTTATAACCTCACATAGTATAAGATCCTTAAATTTATTTAAACTTACATGGCAAAATGATACGAACTGAAGATTGGCAGCTTTCCAAATCCACCTATAAAAATGATAAATATACACAGATTTGTACTTAGATATACTGGTATCCTAAGGTTCAACAAACAGAATTTCAATGAGATGATTTACATTTTTAAAAAATCAGGTTATATACAACTCTTTCTCTCCTGCCCCACTACCTACTCCTTCTTCTCCCTCCTCATAACCATGTATGTTGAACTGAATCAGAAGGTTAGCAAAAAATAAAGACTCTCTGGTTATGAGCTAACATGCAGGAGAGAAGACAGCCTGAGAAACCATTAATTTGGGAAATAGTTCAGAGTTTCAGGGCACAGAACTACTCTAAAGAAAGGGAACAAAGATGCCAGGAATGGAAACCATAAAATTTCAACCATACTGTCACACAGATTTTAGCAATGCAGGATACTCACCATCAGCCATAAAGGCAATTCCTTAGGAAAAAGTTTGATTACTTATCGAATAGTT
The DNA here is from genome assembly GCF_002288905.1 of Enhydra lutris kenyoni. Lineage (NCBI taxonomy): Eukaryota > Metazoa > Chordata > Mammalia > Carnivora > Mustelidae > Enhydra > Enhydra lutris. The sequence goes on along the minus strand of NW_019154109.1, from coordinate 13,695,744 downwards.
ATTTCTCTGTAAGTTGGCTTTACATTAGTTACAATAGTTTGAATTTCTCTGTAAATTGGCTTTACATTTGGGGATCAGGTAAAATTCTCCAGCAAAGGTAAATCAGGTCTTCAAAAACAAAACTAAGATATGGGCCCTAGGTGACTCAGTGGGTTAAGCATCTGCCTTCAGCTCATGATCCTGGGGTCCTGGGATCAAGCCACACATCACACTGAGCTCCCTGCTCAGTGGAGGGTCCGCTTCTCCCTCTCTTCTTCCTCTCCCCACCTCCCACTTCTGTTCTTTTCAAATAAATAAAAACCTTAAAAATAAACAAACATAAAAACAAGAAGATTCTGTCCTGAATTCTCACATCTTCTGGTCTTCAGGTATTGTCTTAAGTTTTTTTTTTTTTTTTTTTTAAACACAGTCTAAATATACATTTCAAGTAATATATTAATTTGTCTCATAGATATGTATACATTTTATGTAGATTACCACAGACTTTATCCAATTTGTATAAGTAAGGAAATGATCATAGTAATAATGCTAGAAAAAATCAAGGTCACTGTTTAACACTTAATTTTATCTGATGCCCAGAGTTCCATTTGCTTTTCCAATATTTCCATTGAATCTTTTATTGGTTAAAAGAAATCAAAATTTAAACTGCTTATCATTCTCTAAAGTTAGATATCTGCTGTTTTACTAAACTTCAAAAATGACTATCAATAATGACCAAACTATATAACTACAATTAGTATTCTAATCAATGTCACTTTCAAAGCTATAAATTTAGTCTGACATTTTTGAACATACTCATGAAGTTACATACCATAATTCTTGATACTGTATGTTTTGCTTTCTACAGTGTAAGTATATGTGGCATACAGAATCATGATTTTGACAGAATCATGATTTTGATAGAATCGTGATTTTTTTTTAAGATTTTTATTTATTTATTTGACAGAGATCACAAGTAGGCAGAAAAGCAGGCAGAGAGAGAGGAGAAGCAGGCTCCCCGCTGAGCAGAGAGCCTGATGCGGGGCTCGATCCTAGGACCCCGGAATCATGACCTGAGCCGAAGGCAGAGGCTTTAACACACTGAGCCACCCAGGCGCCCCGATAGAATCGTGATTTTGATAGAATCATGATTTTGATAAATTTTGATCCCATGGAATTGAAATTCTATCTATTGATTCCTTGGTTTTATACTTTTTTCCCCCATATTCCATTAAGGATTTATTTCCTTAAAAGAATTACTTTTATGCATTTATTTGTTTTTATTCTTTTTGTTGTTACTTCTATACCAGGGTTTCTCTTTATAAAATGAAAGTGAGGGGTGCCTGGGTAGCTCAGTTGGTAAGCATCTGACTTTCAGCTCAGGTCATGATCTCAAGATCTTGGGATCAAGCCCCGTGTCAGGCTCCAGGCTCAGTGAGGAGTCTCCTTCTTCCTCTCCTGTAGCCCCTTTCCCCCGCTTATGGTCTCTCTTTCTCTCAAATGAATAAATAAAATCCTTTAAAAAATAAGTATAATAAGGGCGCCTGGGTGGCTCAGTGGGTTGAGCCGCTGCCTTCGACTCAGGTCATGATCTCAGGGTCCTGGGATCGAGTCCCGCATCGGGCTCTCTGCTCAGCGGGGAGCCTGCTTCCCTCTCTCTCTCTCTGCCTGCCTCTCTGTCTACTTGTGATCTCTCTCTGTCAAATAAATAGATAAAAATCTTAACAAAAAATAAGTATAATAAAATAAATGTGATTCTTCTATGGAACTTGGTAAAGAGTTTTATTCTATAATCATAGTGGGGATATTTTTGTCAATTCCATGGACTTTGAGTAGTACATATGCTTTCGTGCCATAAATCCTAAGACTAAATTGCAGTATCCCCCCAAGTGAGATGAAATGGATTTGAATTGGACACCAGAAAAGTAAACTGCTGTGCTATTTGTTACAGCTGGCCAACTTTGCTCAATTGAAGCAACAGGGATGTGTTGAAAACCAGGCTGTTTCCATAAGGTCATTATGAAGCTCAGTCATGGAATTGCCAGTAGAAAATTTCAGAGAATTCTCCTATGGAGCTCAGATGCTTCATTCCAACTAAGGTAGCAATCTTCTATATATTCACTGCTAAGCATAGCAACTTTTGTTATCTGAGGAATTTAAGACCTTGACATAGGTTATACTGGCTATAAATTTTGATTTTCTTTTAATTGTATAGCTTGTTGTCAAATATAAAGAGAACTTTATTTTTATAAACATTGTAAGAGCATATTTGCCTGCAAATAGGTTTTTTGTTTTTGTTTGTTTGTTTTTTGCCATTCATTAGGAGAATATAAGGAAAGAAAGCATGAATCACTACAAAAAAAGAATTAGGTGTTTAAAAATTCTTGAAGAGTTTTCATTATGGCACCAGAAAAATAAACATTTTCTCCATACTCTGTGATATGTATTTTTCCCAAAGACTAAAGTGATCAAATGTTAAATTCACAATACAAACAGAGTTTAGAAATTTACAGTAAAATTACAGCCTGCTAATTTGGATGTATAAACTGGTATCCATTGTTTCATTGCAGAGACTAGGAAGTCTAACCATAACATTCATTTAAACGCTTTTTTATGATTTTAACTATATTCCAAGCTAGACAACATGAAGACCTACTACATGAACCAAGAGTCACATTTTTGAGAAACTCAGTAGGTAAATATCTAAAAAATTAAAGGGTATAATTAAATGAGCACTCTTTTATAAAGCTCTAACTACAGAATTATAGGTAAAGTTGTTTAGATGGCGTGCCTTTTTTTTTTTTTTTTTTTTTTTTAAACCCCTTCCAGCACATCACTGTTTGCCTTTCCATTGCCTTTTAGGTCACTGTTTATAGTAACTGAGCAAGTATGAAAAAACGGTAACTAGAGCAGTGAGCAGATGGCTAACACAGTCCCCTCCATTCAACTCCTGCTAACATAAGAAGTCTGCTCAAGACTACATGGTAAATAGTGTTTATCATAGGTGGGATCATTAGCCCTTTAGCCCCTTCATTAACTCTTTGACCCCTACAGTTCAGCATTAATGAAACCATAACTTCCCATTCCTGAGGCCTCTGTACTATTCCTAGAGTTCCCTAGTAATGGTGTGTGTGTTTACTGCAGCTACATTACAGAGCTTTGTACTGCATGCCCCTAGCATCAGCCACACACAGTTGTGGGTCTTTGACACATACTGGTAAAGTTCTGCAATGAACTGTGCTTATTAGAGCCCACCAGGAAGGCAAGCTTCTTAGTATAATTAGCTCCCCTGAGAACAATGGCTGCCTTCACAGCTGGAAAGCTAGAAGAAATTTATTCTCAAGTATGGAAAACACTGAAAAGGCACCTGTAATTAAATTTCCTTCTCTCTTTCGTATTTGTAGTTTAGTTTTGTTTTTTGGGTTTTGGTATTTTACTTTTCATCTCCACCTTGATTAGCAAAGTGTACCTACGTAATTTGGCAATTACAAATATAAACTGCTGAAGGTCACTTCTTAAGTGATATATTACTAACCTTGCTTTTATCTTTTAGTGCCACTTCAGTAGATAAATATTATAGACATATACACACAAGACATGAAAAAAGCTTAGCTGTTTAGAACCTTCACTATGTAGACAAAACACTTAAATGGATTAATTTTTGTATAAGACATATTTCCACCGAAGCATGGTCTTGACTATGGTCTGAGGCCTTTCTCCTATTACTTCTCATTTCCTTTTGATATTTTTCCCTTTTCTTCCTCTGTCTGCTGTTTTTCACTCTATCATCCCACTACAGCCTTCTTGCTGATAGCTGACAGTCCGTTGACTTTTGTTATGAATATACCAATTATCGTTTTAATGGTTTCCAAGTTCTCTCAAGTGGTAAGGTAAATTGTGTAAGAAATGCATAGCAGGTGCTGGCAACAGCATATTATCATAAATGTGAGTAACTACAATTCCATTGACTTGATGGCCTCAGATTACATTTCACATTCATATGGGAGAATGAGATAGGGTTTTATACCATCCATTCTAATGAACGAATATTTATCTAGTAGATGACCGTCTCTTGAGGCATTACATGGGTTTATATATGGACCTGGGATTGTTATGAAGATCGATCGAAGCAGTCCTTAGTTCATTTGTCTAGCCTTGAGAAAAGCATGTTTTGAAGGTATCTGGGGAACAGAAATGCTAATAACTATGGTAATTAAAATTATCTTGCAGTTGGAGTTCTTTCATAAACATCTTACTGAGTCAACTATGAAAACAATAGAAGGCAGTCTGTTCAAATAGCTGACACTATAGCCTAAGAATCTCTGAATCTGGGATTTTCAAAAAATCTACAATAAAGTCAAGATTTTTTACTCCCTAATTTTCCTGTTCCAAGGCTATATTTGCACAACACAATCAAACCCTGCTGTTTCAATCAACTCAGTGAGGGAAAAAAAAAGTCAGGAGAACCAGATGTTTGGGATTTTGTATATGAAACAGCTGGCTGATTGTCTGAACTTTTCATTTTTGAACTAATCTTGCTGTCATAATATAGAAACATCCTGAAAACTGATTTCTTTGCTTGTGAAATGTAAATAGCTCCCTTTAGAGGCATGGTATGGGGTTAGCTACCTTAGAATTAATAGGAAGTGGTTTAAATTGAGTAAAATTCCACTTACAGATAGTAAGGAAGAAAACACAAATGATGTTCAAGGAAAATTAAATTAAGTTTCAACAGCCCAGCTACAAATTTTATCTTAAATTCTCTTCAGCTGCACAATGTCTTACTGCAATAAAGAATTAACTACTAATTTTTTATTTTTAAAAGATGATGAAAGTTCTTCTAGTTATGGAATTATTTGAATCTTTGTCACATTAAAATTTAGGCCTAATTTTAAAAACTCATCCTAATTTTTAAAATTTTAAAAAACTCATCCCTTTTACTATTACAGTTTTGTATTTAAGCAGGATTTTATATATCTCAACTAAAATGATTTCTTAAAGAATTATGCATTTAATCTCTTAAATAAAGCAATTTTAACACCACAGAAGTCTTATGTTAGCAAATTACAAAACTATACACAATTATGTACATGGCAAAGACACAGTAAGGTTAAGTAAATGTTATCACTAGCTTTTCTAACAGACTTTTCTGGTCTACAAACACACAGTGCATTCTATTTTCTGAGTCTTTGCTCTAATTTTAAGCTTTATATTTACCTATGTATTTACCTAGTCGGTATGTACCTGTCCCAAATGAACTAGTGAAATAGGTATCTGGATATTTCAATGCAATATTTTGATTCCATCATTCAATGATATAACAATAAAGTATTTATTGAAAAACTGTTATACAAAAGGTGTTGTGTCAGGCACGTTTAGAATATAAAAGTATGTGCATAACACCTGTTTAATAACAGTATAAGGCATTAAATAAATAAAATTTGCAATGCAAATAACAAATGCTTGTAATTTTTAGAGGATGATTATCTTATGCTAGAGGCAAGTAAGAAAGTGCATACTGAATAAGCTAGTTATTAACAATGAGTATAATTTGGAAAAGTGGCAATGAGGTGACATTACTGGTAGACTGAACACAGGCACACTGGAAAGAGAGCATGATCAGAAGTGACTGTTAGATCTATTTGTAGCACCAGTAGCACCAATAACAAAGAACATGGGTCACCGATAATTCTTGAAGCATAGAATGCATTTAGTAAGCAGACAGAATTCAGTGCAATATGTATTTTGTATGATAAAGAATATATTACAATTCTTAATGTAAAACTCATTCTTTCCTTGTTGGCTGTTATAGCTTGAATTGTGCCCCCCAAGCCCTAACCACTCCACCAAAAAAGGAAAAAAAAAAAAAAAAGAAAGGTGTGCTGAAGTCTTAACCCTGAGTAGCACAGACCATAATTTTATTTGGGTCATTGTAGCTTTAATAATTAAATTAGAATGAGATCATGTTAGAGGAGAATTGACCCTAATCCAGCATGACTACTATTCTTACAAGATGATGGCCATGTGAAAAAAGACACCTAGGAAGAATGCCATGCAGAAAACAGATTGGAATTAGGCAGCTGAAAGCCAAAGATTGCTGAACAACTATTAGAAGTTAGGAAGAGGCAAGGAAGAGTTTTCCTACAGGTATTGTGGGAGCATGGACCTGCCAGCACCTGATTCCAGGCTTCTAGACTCCAAAGATAATGAATTATTATTGTTTTAAGTGACTCAGTTTGCAATACCTAGCAAACTAATACAAATACTAGCAAACTAACACCTAGTTATGGCAAACCTAGCAAACTAATACACTGGCTATACAATACCATACCAAAGGTTAAAAAAAAGTGTGGCAACACACATCCCTTGCATATGGCTACAGGGGCTTAAGAAATTAGAATTAATTTTCTTGTTGGTTGTTTTCACTTAGTGCTCTTTTAATTCAATTCTACGTTGGGTCAAGAGACATAACTTGATAATTATCAAAATGTTACATAATCATTCAAAAGACATTGGCTAACTATAAATAACATGTGTGCCTTATACTACCTAAAGTACCTGTATCTAAACATAAATGTATGTTTAAACATTTATGTTTAGATATGTGGATAAACATAAATTGGTATTTGAATTTAGGTTTATTATGGTACTATGGCAAAACAACAAGAAAATATTAAAGTTGATTTATGGAGACGACATCTTTGCTTAATAAAGATGTTATTAAAATTAAATACTTAGTTCAATTGGTAGTCCCATCAAAAAAAAGGGGAGGGGGACATAAAACACAGATTTAAAAAAAGTCTAACAATGGGTTAGAAAAGAAGTCTTGGGAGAAATAAGATACAGATCTGTAAAATTAAACACTAATTTTTTCTTTCTTTCAAAATTTTATTTAAATTCAAGTTAGTTTACATATAGTATAGTATTAGTTTCAGGGGTAGAATTTAGTGATTCATCACTTGCATATAACACACAGTGCTTATTACATCAAATGTTCACCTTAATGCCCATCACCCAGTTACCCCATTCCTCTACCCACCTCCCCTCCAGCAACCATCCATTCATTCCCCTGCCGACAGCCCCTCCAGCAACCCTCCATTCATTCATAAGGAGTATTATGATTTACCTCTCTCTCTTTATTTTTCCTTTCTTTCCCTTATGTTCATCTGTTTTGTTTATAAAGTTCCATAGGAAAAATCATATGGTATTTGGCTTTCTCTGACTGACTTATTTCACTAGGCATGGATATACCCTAGTTCCATCCAGGTAGTTGCAAATGGCAAGACTTCATTATTTTTGATGACTGAGTAATATTCATGTGTGTGTGAAAAAAAACCTGTGTGTGTGTGTGTGTGTGTGTGTGTGTGTGTGTTCGTATGTGTGTGTATGCACACACCTCATTGCCTTTAACCATTTATCAGTTGATGGACATTTGGGATTTTTTCATGTTTTGGAAATTGTGGATATTGCTGTTATAAACAAGGGTGCAGGTGCCCCTTCAAGTCACTATTTTTGTTTCCTTTGGATAAATACCTAGTACGACAATTATTGGGTTGTAATGTAGTTCTTTTTTTAACTTTTTGAGGAACGTCCATACTGAGCACTAATTTTTTTAAGCATTCACTTCAAATACAGAAAGAACTGGGTGAAAAGGAAATACTAGTTAGTATTGGTGATTCATATTTAGGACAAATCAAAGCTGTATATTACCTCCAAAATTCTGTTAGTAAATATAAATTTAAAGTGATTTTTATGTAACAATCATTCATTGGTAAAAAGTGTATACATGACACAGAATAATAAAAACCTTAAAAGAATCTGAATTTCAGTAAGATTAAAAGTTTTTAAATGTTTTCAGATTGAAAGTAGTAAGTTCTGGTATATGCAACAGAATATTACTTGACTTTATAAAAGAACAAAATTTTGCCATTTTGGACAACATGGATGGACCTTAAGGACATGATGCTGAGTGAAATAATTAAAAGAAACATTCTATGATCCCTCTTATATGTGTAGCCCAAAGCAAAAAATAATCTAACTTTGTATCTAAAGAAAATAGAAAAAGAACAAATTCTAATGTTAGAAAAATGGAAATAGTGATATGAATAGAAAGAGACACTTAAAAAAATAGGACAGATCAATGAAACAAAGAGTTAGTTCTTTGAAAAAATTAAATAAACCTTTAGCCAGAATCATTAAAAAAAAAAAAAGAAGACTCAAAATAAGAAATGAAAAAGTAACAACTGATACCACAGAAATATGAAGAATTATGGGACTACCATGAAACATTATTTGCCAGTAAATGGATAACCTAGAAGAAGTGGATAAATTCCTAAAAACATACAATCTCCTAAGACTGAATCAAAAATTTAAAAATCTGAACAGACTAATTACTAGTAACTAAGATCAAAACTCCCAACAAAAATCCAAGATTGGATGGTTTCACAGGTGAATTCTACCAAACATTTAAAGAGTTAATACCTATCCATCTCAAACTATCCCAAAAATACAAGAGGAAAGGAAACATCCGGATTTAACTATGAGAGCAGCATTACACTGATACCAAAACCAGGTAAATACACTACTAAAAAAAAAAAAAGATAACTATAGGCCAATATCCTTGATAAACATAGATGCAAAAATCTTCAATAAAGTATTAGCAAACCACATCCAGTGATACATCAGAAAAATCATATACCATGTTCATATGGGATTTATTCCTAAATACAAAGATGGTTTAATATTGGCAAAATTCAGTATTAAACACTACATTTAAAAAATGAATCATAAAAAACATATAATCATCTCAATAGATGCACAAAAATATTTAACAAAATTCAACATCCTTTCATGATAAGGAAAAAAAAAACTCTCAACAAAGTAGGTTTAGAGGAAACATAGCATAATATAATAAAAGTCATATATGACAAATCAACAGTCAAATTACACTCAATGGCAAAAAACAGATTTTTTTTTCCTTTAAGATCTGGAACACCACAAGTGTGTCCACTCCTAAAACTATTATTCAATGTAGTACTAAAGTCCTAGTTGCAGCAACCAGACAAGAAAAATAAAAATAAAGTTTCAGGATACAAAATTAATATACAGAAACCTACTGCATTTCTATACATGAATGATGAAGTAGCAAGAAGAATCTAAGAAAACATTAAAAAAACAAAAAACAAAACAAAACAAAACAAACAAACAAAAAAACCCAAGAACAATTTTAACCAAGGAGGTGAAAAAACCTGTACTCTTAAAACTGTAAGACCTGGTAAAAGAAATTGATGACACAATGGAAAGATAGAGCATGCTCATGGACTGGAAGAATATTGTTAAAATTGCCATAAAAACTCCTACTACCCAAAATAATCTAGAGAATCAATGTAAGCCTTATCCAAATACCAACAGCAAAAATTCACAAAATTACAAAAAATAATCCTAAAATGTATAGGACTCCAGAAGATCCCAAACAGTCAAAGCAATCTTAAGAGAAACACAGCTGGAGGTATTATAATCTCAGATTTCAAGCTATACTACAAAGCTATAGTAATCAAAATAGTATGGCACGGTCACAAAAACAGACACATTGGTCAATGGAATAGGGTAGAGAGCCCAGAAATAAGCCCATATTTAGAGGGTCAATTAATTTTCAACATAGAAGGCTAGAATATACAAGGAGGGAAAGACAGTCTCTTCAATAAATGGTCTTGAGAAAACTAAATATATACAAAAACAATGAATCTGGGCCACATTCATGGGTTAAAGACCTAAATATAAGACCTGGAACCATTAAAAATCCTCAAAGAAAATATAGGCAGTTTACTCTTTCAGACATTAATTCTGGCAACATTTTTATAGCTACATCTCTGACAAGAAAAATGAAAGCAAAAATAAACTACTGGGACTACAATAAAATAAGAAGTTTTTTCACAGCAAAGGAAATCATCAACAAAATAAAAAGAAACTACTGAGGATCTTTGCAAATCATATCTCTGATGAAGGCTTAATATATAAAGAACTCCTACAAAATATAGAGAGATTTAGAAAATATATATCTTTATATATTTATAAAATATATAACTACGACTCAGCACACACACACACACACACACACACACACACAAAAGATTAAAAAATGGGCAGAGGAGAAAATTTTTGCAAAAAAGACAGAGATGTCCAACATCCATAAAAAGATGAAAAACATCACTAATCAATGGGGCAATGCAAATCAAAATCACAATGAGGTATTACCAATCAGAATGGCTATCAAAAAGATAAGAAATAGCAAATGTTTTTTAAGTATATGGAGGAAAGGGAACCCTTCTGCACTGTTGGTGGGAATGTTAATTGGTGCACCACTATGGAAAACAGTGTGAAGTTTCCTCAAAACGTTAATACTAGAAATATCTTAAGATCCAGTAGTTCTACTGCTAGTTATTTACCTGAAAAAGAAAGAAAACTCTAATTTGAAAAGAAATATGCACCACTATATTTATTACAGCATTATTTATTATAGCCAAGATATGGAGGCAACCTAAATGTTCACCAATAGATAAAGATGTGGTAAACACACACATAAAATGGAATATTACTCAGCCATAAGAATGAGATCTTGCCATTTGCGACAACACAGATGGACCTAGAAGGTATAATATTAAGTGAAATAAGTCACACAAATTCCACATGATTTCACTTATATGCAGATTTTAAAAACAAACAAACTCGTAGATAAAGAGAAAAACTGGTGGCTGCCAGAGAGGAGGAGATGGCAGGGAGAGGCCAAAATGGTTGAAGGGGTATAAACTCCTAGCTATGAATAAGTCACAGGGATGAAAAGCACAGCATAGTCAATAATATTGTAATAACTTCAGTCATAGATGGTAACTACAGTTATGATGAAGATTACATAATACATAGAATTTTTGAATCACTATGTTGTATACCTTAAAGTAATATAACATTGTATATCAACTATACTCCAGCAAACAAAACAAAAGAAAGGTTAGACATCAGAAAAAAACAACAAAAATAACAAACTCATAGATACAGGAATACACTGGTGGTTAACAGAAGCAGAGAGATAGGAAGGGTGGGAGAAATAAGTGAAGAAGGTCAAAAGGTATTTGAGAGAAAATCAGTTCATTTAAGTAATTAAACTTGAGCAAAGCTACAAAGGGAAAAATGAACTCATTATGTTCAGGAAGATATAAGGAGGAGATTTCCTGCTTTATTTGCTTTTCTACACTGGATTGGTCCTAGCATTACCATCCATTATTTCACCAGCTATTGGATGGCCATTTATGCTGTTAAATTTTGACAGGAGATTGTAGAAGGGATACACTATACACATAACTTCATTATTGCAAAGAAATATGGATATCATGGCACTTTTTTTCCTGTCTAGAAACTAAATGTTATTCCTTCATCACATAATAAATAGAAGACACTGTTAGATGAATAAGCAAGCAGTCCTTTTGATTTTAAGATCAAAATCTAATGAGGGAAAACCGCCTGCTTTTTCCTCTTGTTATGTCTCCCAACCTTACCACTGGGGAATTGTGTTGTTAATTTCTGTATGATTTATATGGGCATCTGTGCTTCATAATCATGTGCATATTTTTTTAAAGATTTTATTTATTTGACAGAGAGAAATCACAAGTAGGCAGAGAGGCAGGCAGAGAGGCAGGCAGAGAGAGGAGGAAGCAGGCTCCCCGCGGGGCAGAGAGCCCGATGCGGGGCTCGATTCCAGGACCCTGAGATCATGACCCGAGCCGAAGGCAGAGGCTTTATAACCCACTGAGCCACCCAGGCGCCCCTCATGTGCATATTTTTTTATTTCATTTGCTGTCATGACATCCTTAGGGTTTCAGATAGAATTTCTTAGAAAGAAGTCACTGTTGGCAAAGAATTATTTTAAATAAACACCAAAATAGTTGTTTATATATTTGTAAACAAAATCATAGAACTAGAAGTATGAACTGAACTGATGTTCAGATTTGGCATCCATTTACTTAGGAATTACCTCCCACTTGATACAAATCAAGTTTTCTAACTACAAGAAATAAAAGGTGGATGGTTATGTGTGTTCGTATTTCTATTCTCATATATTTTTTTAAAAACTCTTTAATGCTCTTTTGTGTTCCCTATTCAGTAATTCTCTAAAACGGTGGTTCTCAGACTGTCATCTCTAGCAGAGATGTAACGACACGACCTCTATTGTTTGCTCCTGATTCCTTCTCGATAACTCTAGGATTGCAGTAAAAGAAGCACTGTCTATAATCACTTGATAAATGACTTCTGTTTTTGAGGATCCCTCTGCACAACATTGAGGATCCTGTAAGAGAAAGTTATGGTACATTGTTCCCTTGCTATCATTTTCAACAACCTAAAATTATAGTATTAAGAGAGATCCTGGGATGCAAAATACATTTTTCAGTCACTGAATTATATGCTGTATCACTTGTCTGCTTAATGAGAAACAGGTGGCTCATTTTCAATTGCTACCATTTATTCCTTTGACATAAACTTGTTTTCCTTACATTCATGGTTCTTTAATTTGCTTGTTATAATATTGCTCTCTGAAGGTAAAACTAGAAATTTCAAAAATGGTTGGTGTGAACTGCTTGTTGTACATCTGTGATAAAGTGTTCTCAACGCTACATAAACTTTCATAAGGAAAAATAGAAATAGGTAGGAAAAGTAGAAAAATGAATTTCTAAGATAGCAAGGTGAAACTTAAACAGAGAAAATTAATTTCACATATTTATTTTAATCTGAAAAGTAGAAGAATTCAGAACTCCTAATTCTATTTATCACAAATTGACATGAATGCTATCATGTTAAATATTTTTATAAGCACATCTAGGAAGTTAAAATATGCAATGCTCACATAAAGATAAACTAAAATTTTAAAATACCTACTTTAACATAATTAATTACTATCAATTTTAGGGTGGAGTTTTAATGTACAAAATATACCATAAATCAATCATGAAGCTCTTCAAAAAATGAACAAAATGAAAAAATTAATTGCAGAAGTTGTTTTGCTGATGATAACATACATTCAAATTAAGTTAAGGCAAAAGTCACATTATAGGCAAACTAATTGCTTAAACTTGATTTTTCTTTTACTTTCATTGATAGCTTTTGCATTCCTTGAGAATACCATATCTTACTTATTTCTGAATTACAAATGCCTTTTATTTATCAGGGCAAACCTTTTATCAACTCCCTCCTGTACTAAGTTCATAGGTATAAAAATAAACCAATACCTGCCAAAGGTCTCACATTATTCACAAAAGCGATTCACATTAATTTTTTTTTAAGTATTTATTGTTAACTATGGTAACTTTTATTTCATTGAAAAAGCCTTAACAGATTTTAGACCAAATCTTACCTACTGAGAGAAAGATGTTTATACTTATTGTAGATTTTTCATAATTATTTCAAAAGTATTTTTGAGCATAAATCAACTTTGGAGCAAGTTTTACTTTGTTTTTATTTAATTCTAATTTTTCTCAATCTTTGTCATCTTAAACTCGGTATTCAAATTTAGGTCTCAATGTATCTTCCAAAACTGAGGGCAATAACATGTGAAGGGTTGTGATATGGATCTAGATAAAGTCCAGGAAAATTGCATCTTACATAGAAGTTAGGTTCTAATGTTAGTCCTTATGAAAAAAGCAAGTCTAATAAAACCTACTTTTGGGAATACAACCTTTAAATTTCTCATAAGAATATATATGGTGCTAAACATATAATCCTTATACAGAAATACAATATCCACCTGTAACCTTTTAGATCAAAAGGCATTTGAGTTCAAAATAGTTTGTATATTAGAAAGCTAAAATGTTCATGTATCTTTTAAAGTAATACTTTAAGTTGGTCTCTCCCAGCACCTTGTGATCAGGCACATTAATAATTCCAAAATGTAATTGTGTGTTGGGAGTCATGCAGGTATCTATGGGAGAGCTATCAAGGTTGACATGGAGCAGGGAATATTTTGGTATTCAAGGAAAAATCAGAGACAAGGTGCCCGTGCCAGTGTAATCAGATAGTAGGCTGAGGGAAGAGGTGGTCATGAAGTTGACAGTGGGCCTGAACTGGACGGCTATGTCAGCAACAGAACAAACTGTGCCTGTGACTCAGTGTAATAGGAATCACCGTGAGCTTTGAGTGTGGACGGGACATCTGACTTATATTTTAAAATAACTCGGGCCTCTATACTGAGATAGACTAGCATATGGGTGGCAAAAATAGAAACGGAGATCATTTAGGTGGACTTCAGAAAAATTAAAGTGGGAATTATGATTGCTTAGATTATGTTAGTGGCCATGGGGTTTTGGGGAAAGAAAATAGGGTAAAATTGATAGAATTTGCTGATAGATTAGATGTGGACTAAGCTGGGTGGGGTGGAGAGAGGGAAGAGTTTCACTATGGATTTTTACTTGAATAACTCAAAGAATAAGATTTCCATTTACTGATACGGGGAATACAGTAAGTGCAGCTGATTTGTAATATTTTTTAAAAAAAGTTAAGACTGATTTTGGCCATGTGTAGTTTTATTTTTCTAGATATACAAGGGATGATATATAATAGGCTGCTGAGTGCAAAGATCAAAACAGAGTTTTACACTGGGGATATACATTTGGGAGTCTTCAGTGAGCTAACAGAATATAAAAATCACAAAACCAAATGATGTTATAGAGAAAATGGATGATGACATAGAACAGAGAGAGGAATAGGTCTGAACACCTGATCTTGGTCTAACATTTGGATATATTTGAGAATACCAGAATCCAACAAAGAGGACTGAGAAAGAACAGGATACGAAACAAGACAGAGGGTTGTTCCAGGACCTAGTGAAGAAAGGGTTTCATTAAAGAGGGTGTGAAAATAATTGTAGGAGAAATCAAGGAAAATAAGGACTAGAAATGACCTAAAGCAACATAGAAGGCCATCATGAAAGTTATTTCACTGTTAAGTGGTAGATGTGAAAGTCTAAGCTGAAGGAAATAAGACCATACAAAAATTGGAGAATACAAACAGAAAACTTAAAGATGATTGGTTAGATCACAATAATGGAATGGTAGTTGGAGGAGAACAAATGCAGGGGAGAACAGCCCCCCACACCCAGAGACGATGAAACAGTATACCAGGGAGTATGATCATGATGGGCATGACTCGGCAGATGAGGCAATTCATAATATACGACAGAGATGGGAGAATTCCTGACTCAATTTCCCTAAGATAGGTGGGAGGATATAGGATCTAGTACACGAGTAAAAGAATTGACCTTGCTGGGAATATAAACAAACAGCTCATCTGTGATAATAGAAGGGGAGGTAGGCAGGTAGGTAGAGGATGTTAAGATGGCAGTTTATGGAATATGACTGAAACAATTTTCCCGGAGAATTAATAAGGAAAGTAGTTAGGTCAGGACTGGGGAGGAGATTTTGAAGACTTGTAGAGAGAGGAAAATATAAGAGTCACTTAGTAGAGTGAGAAGTTGAACAGCCTCAGGATATGTGGTGAAGCTGAGAGTAACAGAGATTAAAGAAAGAACTGTGGGCATCCTAACGCATTTCTCCAGTAAGGTTAGGTGCCCAAGTTGCAACAGAAAGTAGGCAGAGAGTCAAATTTAACAAGCATTTAATTTTAACAGGTAAAAAATTCATGAGACACAGAGCTGGAAGGTATATAAAACAGAGTGACACTGTGATGGACCTTTGACCAAATGTGGATAAAGAACATTTTTTTTAAGATCTTGTTTATTAATTTGACAGAGAGAGAGATCACAAGTAGGCAGAGAGGCAGGCAGAGAAAGGGGGAAGCAGGCTCCCTGCTGAGGAGAGAGCCCGATGTGGGGCTCCATCCCAGGACCCTGAGACCAGGGCCTGAGCCAAAGGCAGAGGCTTAACCCACTGAGACACACAGGCGCCCTGATAAAGAACATTTTAAAAGACAGAGAAGAACCATGTAAAAGCGATATATTCAATGAATTGTACATAGCAAAGTGGAGAGAAAATTATGGTCATTCTACTAGCAGGCATGGTCCTGAAAGATATGAAATGGTGGGAAGAAAATGCTTAAAAATATATTTATGAACAACAGCTACGATTGGAAATAAATACCCAGGCTATGCCTTTCATAGACTGCTGAATTAAAATGTATGAAATCAAGTATTTTGAGGGCAGAAATTTAAGCAAGTCAAACAGTTATTCATCTTAGCATTTAACACTTAAGAGAAAGGGTATTAGAAATTCTTGATGTAACAAAAATTTTTGAGTCATAGCCATAAAAGCCAGAGAAATGAGTAGGAAAAAAAGAACATAGAGTCATTTAATTTTTTCTTTCATTGAATCTTCATTTATCATCACCAAATGCTTTAACACTGGTATTATGTAGTACGAAGGAAAACAGAAACAATCAAAACAATTACAACACATTATGAATTTTCTCCTACAAAAGGTACACATGCCAAGTCTAAATGTGTGGGGGCCAATTATATAGAAAAGAGAGTTCTCTTAATCAGTTCCCATAGGAATTAAAATATTAAAGAAAACTTGAAGCTAAATACAGATATTTTGAAACTAACTGTAACTACAACTGACTAGAATGTAGCCCATTAAAAGATTTTTTGAGGGAACAGTGTATTCTTACTGACACTGTCTAGAAATGCTGCCTGATGGTAATAACATGCAGACCAAACATAGTGTTATTTTTTAAATCCTCCACAGACAATTCACCTCTTATTACCTGTACATGAGGTATAATGTTCTCATCACTTTACTATTAATATGATCAAGAAATTAGAAGTACCCTGAATATACTGAAATCATTCATAAAGAAGATTACTGCTGGAGAAAATAACAATGAACTGGGCTCAAAATCAAGGATAGACGAGGAGTTTAAGTGGCCATAGAGATATCTGCAACAAGGATAAGTGAGTGGTAAAATGTCATCTCATGAGCTTCTGTGCTGTACATTTTGAGAGAAAGATTTGTCATGTCTGAAAATGGCAATGAAAAGCAAAATAGACAATTCTGTTCTAAGTCCAAAGGACTGTGAACTAGTGAGTACTATAGGAGATAAAGTCACGGTTTCTTGAGAGGACTACGGAGGAGGAAGTATCATCAGGAGAGTACCAGCATCTGGCCTTCCAGATGTGTGGGATGGTGCTCACCTGTATCTATTTCTCTAAGTCATATAGAAAAGGCACAATATAACATTAAATATATATATATATATATATATATAATAACTTAACACTGTCACCTCTATCTTATCCCACATGCTTTTCTAAACACCGCCACTCCAAATAAGATGTCAGAGTGTGTATGTGTGGCTGTGTGTGAGAGGGGGTAGTTGATTTCTAAGATTTAAATAGAAGCCACAATGTACTAGCTACTTTCGATTCTCCATGAAATGATACATACTTACCTCCATTTTATTCAAGAAACAATAGACAGCTGAAGTCCTTTATTTTTCTCAAAAATTACACTGTTCCAGTGCCTCTCCTACATGCAAAATATCACATGATCCAAAGTCCAGAGATGCTGGAGTTCTTGCTTCAATTGCTTGCTAGGACAAAGTTCTACACTCCTTTAATATCAGATATACCACGTCATAAAAATATGAGGACAAGTGACAAGACCCTTCCTTTGCAGAATCAGTTAAATTCAACTAGATGATATCTAAATATTTTGATAGTTTACCATTTTCAAGGTTCTATGCTAAGTGATTCAAATCGATCAAATGTGGTCTTCCCTACAGCAATCCTTTGAGGAAGATATAAGCAGCTCAATTTGCAGATAAGGAAAATAAACCCTGGAAGTGTCAAGTAAACGGCCCAAGTTCATAGGGCTGGCCGAATTGCAGACCTATCTTCAAAATGTATGTTATTTTATCTTAAAAGCAAAATAAAAATTACACACTAACTACTAAACATTCGATATGGAGTTCCACAGTAGCAATATTTTGAGTATCTGCAAATTGCTCCATTCTACAAAACAAAGCCCTCAGAGAAAGTGGGTAGAAAGCAAAATTACTCCAAAACCCTACTTGAATAAACACAATAGTGCAAAGATCAATAAAGACATAATCAAGATTCATTTTTAGAGTTCATATATCAAAATATTAGCAAAATTTTTCTTAGTAGTCTATAACTCCAAGATCACTTGAAAAAAAAAAATACCAGTTTCCCACTCCATATTTAAAATACTGACAGTCTCATATCATTCTCCCAGAAGACTTAGGTCTTAAAAATTACTGGCCCTAATCAAAGTCCCACCTCCCTAATCTTCAATCAGGAATGGGTAATAACAAATGTAACTTTATTAAGAAAAATAAAATTTAGGGCACCTGGGTGGCTCAGCTCGATAAGGGTCTGCCTTCAGCTCAGGTCATGATTCCAGGTTCCTGGGACTGGCTGTGTCTGTCCCTCTTCCTGTTCAGGGTGGAGTCAGCTTCCCCCTCTCCCACTGCCCCGTGCCATGTTCCTGCTCTCTCTTCCATGTGCTCTTTCTCAAACAATGAAATATTAAAAAAAAAAAAAAAAAGAAAGAAAGAAAGAAAGAAAAGAAAGGAAGGAAGGAAGGAAAGAAAAGAAAAAGAAAAAGGAAGTTTGTGCTGCAGGAAAAAAAAAAAAAACCTTCAAATCACATCAGTACAACAAAGTGATTCAAGAGGCTGAAACTTAGTTCTCCTATTCCCCCAAGGTATTAAAAGGAGTTACTTTACTTCTCTGTGTGTCAGGGATATATACGCCTTTGTCTCCCATAACATATTGCAGGTGTATGGCATACAGAGCTTTTAAAATCCTACATGTATTCATTTAAGTAAAGACAGTACAGAGCTTCATGAATAATAGTTGCTGAATATACACTTGCTTAATGATATCATATATATATATATATATATATATATATGGTGTATAATATATAGTGTATAGTGTAATTCTACCATGAACCCCATTTTAAATGTGATGGTATAAAAGCAAAAAAAAAAGAATATATATTAATATACACACATATACACATAGAATGTATTTTAAAGCATATAACATATAATCTCATGTTCCAGATTGACTTTTTTTAACGGCCCATAAGCCGGACACTTCTCTATGATGGACAGTTACACTGGAGATTAAAACTGACAATGGACCTCCCTCATTAACTTTACAGTGTCAGGAATAACTGTCAAGACAACACATAAATAGGGAAAAAAAGGAGAGAGAGTGACTGGATGGTGTGAGGAGGGAGGTCCGCCGTTTCAACATGGTCATCATTGAAGACTCGTATTAGCAAAGATAGGACCCTCCAACCTGAAGGAATTGCAAGAACAGTTTATGTACAGCTAAGCAAAGCCACTGGAGATGAATCAAGGTTCAATAGGTGCTGAATCTTTGCCACCCCCTTTTTTTTAATGAAGAATGTCAGAATAGATTGATCTACAAAGAGATTTTTAAAGATTTTATTTATTTATATGACAGAGAGAGAGCACAAGTAGGCAGAGAAGCAGGCAGAGAGAGAGGG
Organism: Enhydra lutris kenyoni; assembly: GCF_002288905.1. Taxonomy (NCBI): domain Eukaryota; kingdom Metazoa; phylum Chordata; class Mammalia; order Carnivora; family Mustelidae; genus Enhydra; species Enhydra lutris. Next base: position 13,676,227 of record NW_019154109.1, on the reverse strand, counting down.
GGGAAGCAGGCTCCCCGCCGAGCAGGGAGCCAGATGCAGGGCTCAATCCCAGGACCCTGAGATCATGACCTGAGCCAAAGGCAGAGGCTTAACCCACTGAACCACCCAGGTGCCCCCAAAGAGGAGTTTTTTAAAAAGAAATAAATTAGAAACTTTATATTAACTGAAAAATAGCACAACCAGTACAAATAAGAAAAATCCTAATATATTTTATTAACTGATACCATTTTATATTATTTTTCTATAGTTTTCAGCTGCACACTGTTAAATAGCTCCTATATGGCAATGATTATCTAAGAGTGACAGGTTAATTTTTCTAAGCACTGTTGACCAAAATTTACTTTTCCTTACTGAGGGATTAGAAAACTGCCTTTCATTTATAAAATGGGTAGGAAAAGCATCATGTAATTTTTTTAGTATTACTATCAAACTTTTGAGGACTTCTATAAAGTTCTTTTTATATGTAAATTATTAAATCTCAGGGCATTTTAATTTTTCTTGTAAAGTAGTTGTAAACTTATTTGAACTGACAACAATCCATGTCATTGATATGTGGATTCACTATAGTGCTATATTAATAGTCATTATCTTTCTTAATATCAGTATTTCATGTTAAATCAGCATGAAATTAATTTTTTCCACCTTCTATGCAAATTATTCTCTTCTTCATTAACTGAATTACCAAACAACTCAAGATTCTATCCATCACTTCCTTTCAAAATGTATTTCTTTGGAGGGACATAATATTTTTTTCTTTTTCATTTTGCTTCTTGATATCAAAATAATTCAACTGATTTCTTTTTTTTATTATGTTATGTTAGTCACCATACAGTACATCATTAGTTTTTGATGTAGTTTTCCATGATTCATTGTTTGTATGTAACACCCAGTGCTCCATGCAATCCATGCCCTTCTTAATATCCATCACCAGTCTTACCCATCCCTCTACCCCACTCCCTTCTAAAACCCTCAGTTTGTAACTGACTTCCTTACTCATACTTTTTACCTTCCTTTAGAGACTGTAAATTTTTGTTTTCTCTGAGTTTCTCTATAATGATTGTTTAAATATGAAAGTACTGCCTATATACATTAAGTCAAGAGTCTAATTTCTTACTTTTTTGGTGAAATGTTTCTAAACTTTCAAATACATTTAAAGCATTATCAACTTTTTTTTTTTCAATATGTGTTTGAGTTTATAAAATATCATTGCCCCAATGCTGCAGAGCCTGACTGGCATGATAATCAAATTTTTTAAATGATATTGAGTAGGTATCTAGAGGCACTTTTGTTTTTTCACAGTCACTTCAACATACATATATATATTCAAGTTATTGTTACCTGTTCTTGTGCACGAATACATTTCCAAGAACTTTCCCATTAGAGATTGCATTGACATAGCTGTCACTTTCAATGATGATAAAGAAAAAGGTTTCATATAAATAGGTTTCTGAAACCTCACTATTGTCACCTGACAGGAGCAGATAGGTGAAAAGGTAAGTTGGCATGGCAAAAAGGCAACCGCCCTAAAGACTTGTAGTTGAATTATCTTCCTTTTTAGCAGGTGGGCATATTGTCCAGGGCCTTAGGAAGGAGCTGTACAAGTAAGGAGCAAGTGAGGAGTTCTGAAATTTCAGATTCATTGGCTGCAAGAAATCCAACACTAGAGGCCACTGAAACTGGAACAGAGTAAAAATGTGGACAGGATTTGAAGGAGACAAAAGAGAAAGGATCTTGTGGAACCTCAGGGTTTCAGAACTGATTCTAAGGCAGCCATTAAAGGGCTGATAAGGAATGTTATTTTACCTATTAACAGGATTGCTTTGGCTGCTTGATTTTGGAGGGAAGGGAGAACTCCTGAAGCCTAGTTAGGAAGCTATTTTAGTAATTCAGGTGTAAGACAATGATGGCTTACACTAAGATTTACCAGTAATATGGAGGTTAAAAAAAAATGCTTGCACTGGGGCAATACGTTGAAGGTAGAGTTGAAAGAATTTAATGTATCTGATGAATGGTGTTAAGGAAAGAAACTAGAATGATGCTAACATCTTTGATCTCAGAGAATAGATATGTTCTTTCCGAGACTACTAAGAATGAAAAAAAGGTTTTGGCCATGTACATTTTGGGATAATTACTGGACATTTAAGTGGAGAAGAGTTTGAGTAGATAGATTACCGATTACCTGAATCTGGAAGTTGGCAGAGAATTTAGGAGGAGATAAACAGGTTTAGATGGCATCAGTTTTGGAACCTGATGATGTTCCGTAAAGAATGAGTATGGGCAGAGAAAAATATAAGAACTGATCCTGAGACACATCAGTAAGTAGAAATCAGGAGATGGGAAAAATAAAATAAAGGCAGGGAATCCAGAAGCCAAGAGAAGAAAATGTTTCAACAGTGTGTATTTAACAATACATAGTTGAGGGGTGCCTGGGTGGCTCAGTGGGTTAAAGCCTCTGCCTTCAGCTCAGGTCATCATCTCAGGGTCCTGGGATCAAGCCCCGCATCAGACTCTCTTCTCAGCGGGGAGCCTGCTTCCCTTTCTCCCTCTCGGCCTGCCTCCCTGCCTACTTGTGATCTCTGTCTGTCAAATAAATAAATAAAATCTTTTAAAAAAAACAAAAACAAAAACAAAAAAAACAATACATAGTTGAGACTTCATAGGCACAACACTTGTGCTGTCACACAGGGCCCTCTGCTTTTATTACTTCCCTGCATTAGTCAACCACTAATGCTAAAAATGATAGATGTTGGTCACAAGGTATAATCTTTCAGTTAACACAAGGATAAGTTTTGGTAACCCAATATACAGCATGGTGACTACAATTAGTACTATATTATATATTTGAAATCTGCTAAGAGTAGATCTTAAGTGTTCTCACCACATACACAAAAATAGAACACTATGAGGTGATATGTTAACTAATGATTATCATTATCTATATTCAGACTGTCTCCGAGGATGAGTACTGGAACAAAAGTAATGTACAAAGAGAGGAGACAAATACAAGGAATCATGAGGAACAGGAAGTTTCTAACATCTCCAGCTACTGCAAACATTTGACACAGCCCAATTTCTACAGCCCAAATTAACATAAAACCTCACACTAAAGGTATTATTTACCTCAGCCTCCACTACCCAATAAAATATTCTTGGTTTTCTTAAAAAATTATAAATAAAAACATGTTCTAAGCAGGCAAAACAAGTATAAGACCTAGATTTGCAAATGACATGATTTTGTTATTATCAGATATAAAATTAAAAATAACTACAATTAGCTCTTCTCCCCAGAAGTTTTTAACTCTCAGAGCTATTTATGTCGAGCCTCTAGGAGCTCAGCTACTACACTTCAGGTTTTCCTACCCTAGTTCTCCTTCAGTGGTGATTTCTGCTAGAGTCTCTACTGTGGTTGGATCTCCTGTTTGCTTATTACTTCTTGGTTTACCTTTTGAATTTGCCAGAGAACAAACTGAAGCAACCTCCCTAAGAAAGGAGTGTAAAAGAGGTTGGATCCACTGTTTGCTTGTTACTTCTTGGTTTACCTTTTGACTTTGCCAGAGCACAGCCTGAAGCAACCTCCCTAAGAAAAGAATGTAAAAGAGTATTCCAGGGTGCACGTTGCCTGGATCATAGTTGATATATTCAGCTATACATCTCCTTAACCACCTCTCACCAAAATGACTAGGAGGAGGAACACCCAACAGAGGAAAAAATCAGACTGTGCCCTCTCCATGTCAGAAAGGGAATTCAGGGTAACAATTATCCAGGCAATGGCTAGGTTGGAGAAAACCATTAGTGACAACACAGAATCTCTAAGGGCAGAAGAGAGAGCCACCAGGGCAGAAGTTAAAATGCTATCAATGAGATCTAATCTAATCTAAATACTCTAACAGCTAGAGTAACCAAAGCATAAGACAGAATTAGTGATCTAGAGGACAAAATGATAGAGAAAAAGGATCAGAAGGAGGCATGGAACAAATAGCTTAGAAGCCATGAAAACAGAATTATGGAAATAAATGACATCATGAAATGTTCCAACATCAGAATTATTGGAATCCCTGAGGGGATGGGAAAAGACAGAAGAGTAGAAGATATGGTTGAAAAAATTTTGGATGAAAATTTTCCCAGTCTGCAAAATGTAACAAGTGTTCATGTCCTAAGGCAGAAAAATAACAACAACAACAACAACAACAACAACAAAACCCAAGGTCAATGAATCTAGAAAGACCTCGAGGCACCTGATTGCGAACCTGACGAATCATAAGTTTAGACAAGAGCTTCTGAGGTCAGCTAGAGAGAAGAGTTTCCTTATTTACAGAGGAAAGTCCATCAGAATAACATCAGACTTGTCCACAGAAACCTGGCAAACCAGAAAGGGCTGGCAAGACATATTCAGGGCACTAACTGAGAAGAGCATGCAGCCAAGAATACCTTACCAGCAAGGCTGACATTCAAAATGGATGGAGGAAATAAAGAGCTTCCAAGACTGCCAAGATTTAAAAGAGTGTGACCACAAAGCCGGCACTACAAGAAATATTAAGGGGGGGTTCTATAAAAGAAGAAAGAACTCAAGGTGACATAGAACAGAAATCTACAAAGACAATCTATAGAAACATGGACTTCACAGACAACATGATGTCAATAAAAACATATCTTTCAATAATCACCCTCAACATGAATGGCCTAAATGCTCCCATAAAATAGCACAGGGTTGCAGATTGGATAAAACAACAGGACCCATCCATATGCTGTCTACAAGAGAGCCATTTGGAACTTAAAGATACATCCAGACTGATAGTGAAGGGATAGAGAAGCACCTTTCATGCCAACAGGCCTCAAAAGAAAGCTGGGGTAGTGATTCTCAGGTCAGATAAATTAGATTTTAAACTGGACTACAGTCAGAGATAAACTGAAGACTGTAGTCAGGACACTACATCATTCTTAAAGGGTCAATCCACCAAGAAGTTTTAACAATTGTAAACATTTATGCCCCCAATATGGGAGCACCCGACTACATAAGCCAACTGTTAATCAAGATAAAGAGTAATAATGATATGAATACGTTAATAGTAGGGGATTTTAACATGCTACTCTCAGTAATAGATCATCCAAGCAGAAAATCAATAAAGAAACAAGAGCTTTTAAAGACATATTGGACCAGATGGACCTCATAGATATATACAGAACATTCCACCTTAAAACAACAGAATACTCATTCTTCTCAAACACACCTGGAATTTTCTCCGGAATAGACCATATACTGGGTCACAAATCAGGGCTCAACCAATATCAAAAGATTGAGATTATTCCCTGCACATTCTCAGACCACAGTGCTTTGAAACTGGAACTCAACCACAAGAAAAAGTTTGGAAGGAATTCCAGCACTTTGAAGCTAAAGACCACCCTGCTTAAGAATGTTTGGATCAACCAGGAAGTCAAAGAAGAACTTAAACAATTCATGGAAACCAATGAGAATGAAGACACATCAGTCCAAAACCTATGGGATATGGCAAAGGCAGTCCTAAGGGGGAAATACATAGCCATCCAAGCCTCACTCAAAAAAAACCTTAAAAATCCAAAATACACCAGCTCTCTTTACACCTTAAAGAACTGGAAAATCAACAACAAATTAAGCCGACCCCATGCAAAAGAAGGGAAATAATCAAGGTAATAATCAAGAGCAGAGATCAATGAGATAGAAACTAAAGATAGAGTAGAACACATCAATAAAACTAGAAGTTGGTTTTTTGAAAGAATCAATAAGATTGATAAACCACTGGCCAAATGAATCCAAAAGAAAAGAAAGAGGACCCAAATTAATAAAATTTGAAAGAAAGGGGAGAGATCATATCTAACACCAAGGAAATAGAAACAATCATCAGAAATTATTATCAATAGTTATATGCCAATAACTTAAGCAACCTAGAAGAAATGGGTGCATTCCTGGAAACGTATGATCTTCCAAAACTCAATCAGGAATAAATTAACAACCTGAATGGGCCAATATCTAGTAATGAGATTGAAGCAGTGATCAAAAACCTCCCAAAAAACAAGAGCCCAGGACCTGACAGATTCCCTGGAGAATTCTACCAAACATTCAAAGAAGGAATAATACCTATTCTCCTGAAGCTGTTTCAAAAAATAGAAACAGAAGGAAAACTTCCAGACTCTTTCTATGAAGCCAGCATTACCCTGATCCCCAAACCAGGCAAAGACCCCATGAAAAAGGAGACTTTCAGACCATCCTTGATGATTATGGATGCCAAGATTCTCAAAAAGATCCTAGCTAATAGGATTCAACAGTATATTAAAAAGATTATCCACCATGACCAGGTGGGATTTATTCCTGGAATGCAAGGGTAGTTCAACATTTGCAAATCAATCAATGTCATAGAACAAATCAATAATAGAAGAGAGAAGAACCACATGGTCCTCTCAATTGACACAGAAAAAGCATTTGACAAGATATAGCATCTGTTCCTGATTAAAATTATTCAAAGTATAGGGATAGAGGGAACATTCTTCATCATCATAAAATCTATCTATAAAAAAACCCACAGCAAATATCATCCTCAATGGGGAAAAGCTGACAGCCTTCCTTTTGAGATGAGGAACATGACAAGGATGTCCACGCTCGCTACTGTTGCTCAACATAGTACTAGTAGTCCTAGCAACAGCAATCAGACAACAAAAAGAAATAAAAGGTATTTAAACTGGCAAAGAAGTCTAACTCTCTCTCTTTGCAGAGGAAATGATATTTTGTATGGAAAACCCAAATACTCCACCCCCAAAATACTAGAACTCAAACATCAATTCAGTAACATGGAAGGATACAAAATCAATGCACAGAAATCATTTGCTTTCTTTACACTAACAATGAAAATATAGAAAGGGAAATGAGCGAATTGATTCCACTTACTATAGCACCAAGAACGGTAAGATACCTGGGAATAAACCTAACCAAAGGGGTAAAGGATCTGTACTCAAGGAACTACACAAAACTCATGAAAGAAATTGAAGAAGACACAAAAAGATGGAAAAGTATTCTATGCTCATGGATCAGAAGAATAAACATTGTTAAAATGTCTATACTGCCCAGAGCAATCTATACTTTCAATGCCATCCTGATCAAAATTCCACTGGCATTTTTCAAAGTGCTGAAACAAACAGTCCTAAAATTTGTATGGAACCAGAAAAGACCCCAAATTGCCAAGGAAATGTCGGGAAAAAAAAAAAAAAAAAAACAAAGCTGGCGGCATCACATCGCCTGATTTCAAGCTCTATTACAAAGCTGTGATCACTAAGACACCATGGTACTGGCATAAAAACAGACACATAGATCAATGGAACAGAATATAGAGCCCAGATAGGGATCCTCAACTCTGTGGTCAACTAATCTTCGACAAAGCATGAAAAAATATCCAGTGGAAAAAAGTCTCTTCAACACATGGTGCTGGGAAAATTGGACAGCTACGCATAGAACAATGAAACTCAACCATTCTCTTACACCATACACAAAGATAAACTCAAAATGGATGAAAGACCTCAGTGTGAAGCAGGAGTCTATCAAAATTCTAGAGGAGAACATAGGCAGTAACTTCTTCGACATGGGTCACAGCAATTTCTTTCAAGACATGTCTCCAAAGGCAAAGGAAACAAAAACAAAAATGAACTTTTGGGACTCCATCAAGATAAAAATTTTCTGCACAGCAAAGGAAACGGTCAACAAAACAAAGAGGCAACCCACGGAATGGGAGAAGATATTCACAAATGACACCACAGAAAAGGGCTGATATCCAAGATCTATAAAGAACTCCTCAAACTCAACAACCAAAAACAGATAATCACATCAAAAAATGGGCAGAAGACATGAACAGATATTTCTCGAAAGGAGACATACAAATGGCTAACAGACACAGGAAAAAATGTTCATCATCATTAGCCATCAGGGAGATTCAAATCAAAACCATATTGAGATACCACCTTACATCAGTTCGAAGGGCCAAAACTTACAGGACAGGAAACAACAAGTGTTGGAGAGGATGTGGAGAAAGGAGAACCCTCTTACACTGTTGGTGGGAATGCAAGTTGGTGCAGTCACTTTGGAAAACAGTGTGGACTGAAGGATGGCAGGGAAGTAGGAGGAGGTGCCGTTTCAACCTGTACCCTAAAGTGAGCTGATTACCTACCAAAGAACTCCGATCACCCATGAAATCAGCCTGAGATCAGAATTATACACGCCTGGATCTCTACAGGGGCAGAAGACGCCAGTGGGCAGGTAAAGTGGAGTGGGAACGTCGGACTGATATGGGAAGATAAACAAAAGGGGGAGGGAGCCACCGGAGGCGACCGATTGGAAAGTACTACCTCAATACGAGAGTGTCCTGTGTCTGGGGACCAGCATTAACTTGGAGTCTGGTTGAAAGCACTCAAAAAGAGCAAAGGATTGTGGGGGGAAATTGTGGGAATCAGGGCGGTTAGGGACAGGGGCTTAAGACCCCAGACCCAGGACAGCCTCCCCTGGCCCTGAGCCAGAGAGAGTGTGGCAGAGAAACCAGGTCTTGGTCCCTGAGCAGCCAGCGCGCCCAAGAACACGTGGGGTCTGGCTCCCGTGAGGGGCTGGGAGCCTCGCCAGACCGCAGAATGCCGCACCGTGCAATCAGAGCCTGAGACACATGCGCCCCACACCCTCCCCTGAGAGAGGTGTGTGAAGGAGCCAGCCCAGAGCTCTCAGACCTGGAAAGACCAGGCACTCCCAGCCCGGGCCAGCGGGAAAATCTCAGTGTGCAATCACTGCTTGGAACCTCTCTGGCGGTCTGGAGCTGCCCAGACAGCCACCGCTGCCGTGGTTTTGGGTACAAGCAGGAGATCCTGCGTCCCCAGGGACCACGACTCAGAACCTGCTCTGCCAGTGGCCGAGGGGGAACTTATGTTCTCTGGAGACCCAGAGGGGAACAGACTGAGGTTTCTCTCTGAGAGGGAGGTCGGGGTGCAGTTTGCTTTCCTCTAAACCTCCCAAAACCATCAAAAGCTGTCAAGGGGAGAGAAAACAAATGAACAAACATAAAAACCTCCAGAGAACAAAAGCCTGAAAAACCGGTTTCCTCAGAGCCCATCCCCTAACTCAGGGAACATCATTGACTGAAAACCCATGTGGCAGGCCCCTCCCCCAGAAAGCCAACCAGGAAAGGGGAAAAAAAAAAAAAAAAGGATGACAAGAGAACAACTACCACTGCTTCATAGATACAACTTTTATTTTTTAACCTATTTACCATCACAGTGAGCTGTCCAGTACATCAAATTCCATAATAACCTTCTAACCTGAACTTTTTGATACATACACACGTGTTTTTCTTTTGCTTTTCTATTTTTTTAATTTCTTTTTTAAATTTTAGTTTAGTCTAGTTTATTATTTTTTTATTTTTATTTTCTAATATTCATATAGAGTTAAACTTCAAGGTAATTCCCTTTCCCCAATGATTGCTACCCCTATAGATAAACCAGTTTTTAATCCCCCTTTATCTTAGGAAAGTTGAGTCCTTTAACAAAGACATCAAGATACATCCAGGAAGAATCAAAATAACCATCCTCGCCGACACTGAGAATTTATAACCACTCTCCCATCTTTTTCTTCCACCAGCGTTTCTGTATATTTGTGTTTCTCCTGATAGTATATAAATCTTATACTTGGGGTTCTTTTTGACAAGGTTCTTCCTTTTTTTGGCTTTTATATATGTATATATATTTTTTCTCTTGTCATATACTTTTATCAGTCTTTTTGTTTGTCTGTTTTTATTTGTACACTTCATAAATCTTACCTTGGGGCCCATTTGGGCTGAGCCTTCTCTGTTACCTTCCCTTTTTTTCCTGTCTCTCTCTCTCTCTCTCTCTTTTTCTTCTTTTTCTTTTCTTCTTTCTCTTGTTTGGGTGGGGAATCCTGATTGCTCAGAAGCGTTCCAGGGTGCACCTTGACTGCACCACGGTCAATACATCCAGCTACATCCGTTCAGTCATCTTTCACCAAAATGACTAGGAGGAGGAATGCCCAACAGAAGAAAAAGAGAGAGGATGGGCCTTCTACAACAGAGCTAATGAAAAACAGTGTGGAGATTCCTTAAGAAATTAAAAATAGAGGTCCCCTATGACCCTGCAATTGCACCACTGGGTATTTACCCCAAAGATACAGATGTAGTGAAAAGAATGGCCATCTGTACCCCAATGTTCATAGCAGCAATGGCCACAGTCGCCAAACTGTGGAAAGAGCCAAGATGCCCTTCAACGGACGAACGGATAAAGAAGATACGGCCCATATATACAATGGAATATTATGCCTCCATCAGAAAGGATGAATGCCGAGCTTTTGTATCAACATGGATGGACTGGAGGAGATTATGCTAAGTGAAATAAGTCAAACAGAGAGTCAATTATCATATGGTTTCACTTCTGGAGCATAAGGTATAACATAGAGGACATTGGGAGTTGAAGAGGAGAAGTGAGTGGGCGAAATCGGAGGGGAAGAAGAACCATGAGAGACTGTGGACTCTGAAAAACAAACAGGGTTTTGGAGGGAAGAAGAGTCGGGGGATGGGCGTCCTGGTGGTGGGTATTAAGGAGGGCATGTATTGCATGGAGCACTAAGTGTGGTACATAAACAATGAATCCTGGAGCACTGAAAAAAATAAGAACAAAAATAACTATCATTAATATTTTAAAGTGCCTAATAGAAAAATTATCTTCAAGACAGTAAGTTAACATAAGTAGAGAGATGGAAATCCTAAGAAAGAATTAATAGGAAATGCTAGAAATAAACAGCGGAATAGTAACACATGACTTTGATGCCAATATAAACTGGAAACAGCTGAGGAAAGACCACTGATGTTGAAGATAGGTTTACCGAAACTTCCTAAAATGAAGCATAGAGAGAAAAATAAAAAAAAAAAAGAAAGAAAGAAAGAATGAGAGAACATCTAAGAACTATGTGACAATTTCAAAAGATAAACATAATTGGAACACCAGAAGAATAAAGAGAATGAAGCAGAAGTATTTGAAATACAAGAGCTGAGCAAGCCCTTTCCAGCATTAGTGACAGACAAAAAACTAAAGATCCTGAAAGAATATCAAGCAGGATAAACAAGATCCCACATCAAAAAACAACAACAACAACAACAACAAAAGGCACCTACATTCAGGCATGTTATAGTTAAACTACAGAAAACCAAAGACAAAAGCAAAAAGAAAATCTTGCAAAAGCCAGGGAGCTGCCGAAAAACAACTTACCTATAGAGGAACAAGGTTAAGAATGAAATCGGACTTTTCTCAAAAGCCCGAAAAACCAAAGGTACAATAAAATATATAGCGTGTTGGGGGAAAAAAAATCAACCTAGAATTCCATATCCAGTGAAGTTATCAAGGAAAGTGAAGTAGATACAAAGAAGAGAATACAGAAAAAAGAAGAATAAAAACAAATGCAACTAATAGAACACACTTACAAATACAGTAGATATCAATCCAATTATAACAAATATATTAAGTGTAAATTTTTTAAAGTTTCTAATTAAAGACATTATCAGAGTGAAATAAAAGAAGGACCCAACTATATACTGTCAACAAGAAACCCATTTTAAATATACTCTGAAGTGATAAAATCAAAACACATGCTATCATAACACACACACATACACACAAAGCTGGTGTAACTAACTTCATAAAAAACAGGCTTCAGAACAAGAAAAATTACCAGGAACAAAGAGGAGCACTACATAATAGAGAAGTAAATTCTCCAACACATAATATTAAGAATATCTTAAATTAAAAATACAAATACAATATCTTCAGGACACAGTGAAAATAGTATTTACAGGGAAACTTAAAGTACTAAATTCCTGTTAGAATAATTGTGTAAGAATGAAGAATCACAGACCTACACCACTGAAACAAGTACATTATATGTTAATTAAAAAAAATTCTTCTTAGAACAAAAGACAAATCAATCAAAACTCTAAGCCTGAATTGTAAGCAAGTAGAGCAGAACAGTTTAAGAATAAACCAAGTGGAAGAAATTAACAGAAAACCAAGATAAGAACAGTATGATGACTCTACATGGAAAACCCAAAAGACTCCACCTCAAAATTGCTAGAACTCAGGAATTCAGTAAAGTGGCAGGATATCAAGTCAATGCACAGAAATCAAATGCATTTCTATATACCAACAATGAGACAAAAGAAATTAAGGAGTCGATCCCATTTACAATTGCACCCAAAACCATAAGATACTTAGGAATAACCTAACCAAAGAAGGAAAGGATCTATACTCAGAAAACTACAGAATACTCATGAAAGAAACTGAGGAAGACATAAAGAAATGGAAAAACATTTCATGCTCATGGATTGGAAGAACAAATATTGTGAAAATGTCCATGCTACCTAGAGCAATCTATACATTCAATGCAATCCCTATCAAAATACTTTTTTCAAAGAACTGGAACAAATAATCCTAGAATTTATACAGAACCAGAAAAGACCAGGAATAGCCAAAGGAATGCTGAAAAAGAAAACCCAAACTGGTGGCATCACAATTCAGGACTTCAAACACTGACAAAACTGTAATCATCAAGCCTGTATGGTATTGGAACAAAAACAGGCACAAAGATCAATGGAACAGAATAGAGAACCCAGAAATGAACCCTCAACTTTATGGTCAACTAATCTTCAACAAAGCAGGAAAGAATATCCAATGGGGAAAAAGACAGCCTCTTCAACAAATGGTGTTGGAAAAATTGGACAGCCACATGCAGAAGAACAAAACTGGACCATTTCCTTACACCATGCACAAAAAGAGACTCAAATGGATGAAAGACCTAACTATGAGACAGGAATCCATCAAAATCCTAGAGGAGAACACAGTCAGCAACCTATTTGATGTCAGCTGCAGCAGTTTCCTGCTAGACAGGTCTCCAAAGACAAAGGAAACAAAGGCAAAAATGAACTATTGGGACTTCCATCAAGATAAAAAGCTTTTGCAAAGCAAAGGAAACAGTTGAGAAAACCAACTGACAATCAGCATAATGGGAGAAGGTATTTGCAAATGTCTTATCAGATAAAGAGCTAGTATCCAAAATCTATAAAGAACTTATCAAACTCAACAACCAAAGAACAAATAATCCAATCAAGAAATGGGCAAAAGTTATGAACAGACATTTCTCTGAAGAACACATCCAAATAGCCAACAGACACAAAAAAATGCTCAATATCACACGGCATCAGGGAAATACAAATCAAAACCATGAGATACCGCCTCACACCCAGCCAAAATGGCTAAAATTAAGTCAGGAAACAACAGATGTTGATGAGGCTGTGGAGAAAGGGTAATCCTCCAAAGTGTTGGTGGGAATGCAAGTTGGTGCAGCCACCCTGAAAAACAGTATGGCAGTTCCTCATAAAGTTGAAAATAGAGCTATCCTACCAACCAGCAATTGCACTACTGGGTATTTATCCTAGTGTTCTGAAGGGGCACATGCACTCAGTGTTTATAGCAGCAATGTCCACAATAGACAAACTACTGAAAGAGCCCAGATGCCCACCGACAGATGAATGGATTAGGAAGATGTGGGGTGGATAAACACACATACACACACACACACACACACACACACACACACACACACAAAATGCAATATTAAGCAACCATCAAAAATGAAAGCTTTCCATTTACAATGATGCGGATGGAAGTAGAGGGTATTATGCTAAGCAAAGTAAATCAGAAAGACAATTTTCATATGACCTCACTGATATGTGGAATTTAAGAAACAAGCCACAGGATCATAAGGAAAGAGAGGAAAAAATGAAACAAGACAAAACTAGAGAGGGAAACTAACCATCCAAAACTCTTAATCATAGGAAACGAACTGAGGGTTGTTGGAGGGGAGAGGGGCGGAGGGATGGGGTAACTGGGTGATGGAGATTGAGGAGACCATGTATTATAATGAGCACTGGATATTATATAAGATTAATTAATCATAGACCTGTACCCTTGAAACAAATAATACATTGTATGTTAATTAATTGAATTTAAATTTTAAAAAATCACCCAAACACAGAATAAATACAGTATAATCATTACATACCTTGTGAAATTATACAAGAATCTACTAGCGTATTATGAATAAATCTTGAAAACACTGTTGAATGAATAAAGAAAAAACTATATTTTCATTATCTCATAGTTCATATGTTGAGAATAAAATCAAATAAATGTCTAAGTTTTAGCTGCTTAAACAAAAAAAAGGAAAATAGCATAATGGCATCAAAATTGCTTCTCTGAAAAAATTATAAACCTCTACCAGATAAAAAAAAAAAAAAGACCCATATTACTAATATCAGAAATGAAAGAAGGATCCTATAGATATTAAAAGTATAAAGGAATATTATAAAAACTATGCTCACAAATTTGATAATTTCAATGAAACAAAAATTCCTTGAAAGAGACAAAGTACTACATTTTATATAAAGACAGATGACCTGAACAGCCCCACAATTAAAGAAATAAAAATAAATAATAATGTTCCAAAAAAGGAGAACCAGGCCCCAATACCTTCATGATGAATTTTAGCAAACACTCAAAACTAACTCTCCACAATCTCTTACATAAATTGAAGTGGGGAGAAAACTTCTGGATGCCAGCATTGCACTAATACCAAAACCAGGTAAAATACATTAGAAACAAAATCTACAGACTAATATTTCTCACAAACATATGCAAAATTCCTTAATGGAATATTAGCAGAACAAATCCAATGATACTGTGAGTGCTGTGAAGTGTGTAAACCTGGCGATTCACAGACCTGTACCCCTGGGGCTAAAAGTACATTATATATTTATATTAAAAAAAAATCCAATGGTATTGAAATTAAATTAGATTTATTCCAGGTATGCAAGACTGGTTCAACATTTTTAAACTCATGTAATCTACTGCATCAAAAACTAAAAAAGAAGTCAAGATGGCGGAGAAGTAGCAGGCTGAGACTATATCAGGTAGCAGGAGATCAGCTAGATAGCTTATCAAACCATTCCGCACACCTACAAATCCAAAAGGATATTGAAGAGAAGAGCAACAATTCTAGAAACAGAAGATCAACCACTTCCTGAAAGGTAGGACTGGTGGAGAAGTGAATCCAAAGCAATGAGAAGAAAGACCGTGGGTGGAGGGGCCGGCTCCCAACAAGCAGCAGAGAAATGGAGCACAAAATCAGGACTTTTATTTTTTTCTTTAAGATTTTATTTATTTATTTGACGGACAGAGATCACAAGCAGGCAGAGAGGCAGGCAGAGAGAGAGAGAGGAGGAAGCAGGCTCCCTGCGGAGCAGAGAGCCTGATGCAGGGCTCAATCCCAGGACCCTGGGATCATGACCTGAGCTGAAGACAGAGGCTTTAACCCACTGAGCCACCCAGGTGCACCTAAAATCAGGACTTTTAAAAGTCTGCTCCACTGAGGGACATCACTCCGGAGGCTAAACTGGGGAGAAGCCCACTTGGGGACAGTGTGGACTCAGGTCCCGCGGGGTCACAGAAGGATCGGGGATGTATGAGTGTTGCAGAGCTCGCAGGTATTAGAGCGGAGAAGCCAGCTATAGAGACAGAGCCATTGAGTGAGCGCTCAACTCGGGGTTACCTTGAACCGTAATCCATGGCACAAGCCACTGCTCTGTGAGTGGACCCCCCCCCCCCCAAGAGCTTAGGGATCTGTGGGGTTTGGAGACTCCAGGTAGAGCTGTGTGCCAGAGACAGAGACGCCTGGTCACACGCTGGGTGAGCTGGAGCACAGCAGGAGGCCGGGGAGACGGGAGTGATCGATCACTTTTCTCAGAGGGCACACTGAGGAGTGGGACCCCGAGCTCTCGGATCCTCTGGGCCAGAGATTGAGAGGCCACCATTTTCATTCCCATCCTCCGGAACTCTAGAAAGCATTCAGGGAACAAAAGCTCCCGAAAGTGAACCCGAGCAGATTACTTAGCCTTGCCCCTGGTAAGGGTGGTGCAATTCTGCCTCAGGCAAAGACACCTGAGAATCATTACAAGAGGCCCTTCCCCCAGAAGATCAACAAGAAATCCCGCCAAGACCAAGTTCACTTACCAAGGAGAACAGCGGAATTCCAGAGGAGGAGAAAGCAAAGCGTGGAATTCATGGCTTTCTCCCCCTAATTCTTTAGCCTTGCAAAGTTAATAATTTTTTTTATTTTATTTTTTTTCTTCTAATTGTTTTTAACTTTTTTAACCAAAGAAATACATGGAACATTCTCCAGAATAGATCACATCCTGGGTCATAAATCAGGTCTCAACCGGTATCAAAAGATCGGGATCATTCCCTGCATATCTTCAGACCACAATGCTCTGAAGCTAGAACTCAATCACAAGAGGAAATTTGGAAAGAACCCAAATACATGGAGACTAAACAGCATCCTTCTAAAGAATGAATGGGTCAACCAGGAAATTAAAGAAGAATTGAAAAAATTCACGGAAACAAATGATAATGAAAAGACAACAGTTCAAAATCTATAGGACACAGCAAAGGCAGTCCTGAGAGGAAAATATATAGCGATACAAGTTTTCTCAAGAAACAAAAAAGGTCTCAAATACACAACCTAACCCTACACCTAAAGGAGCTGGAGAAAGAACAACAAAGAAAACCTAAACCCAGCAGGAGAAGAGAAATAGTAAAGATCAGAGCAGAAATCAATGAAATAGAAACCAAAAAAACACACAATAGAACAAATCAACGAAACTAGGAGCTGGTTCTTTGAAAGAATTAATAAGATTGATAAACCCTTGGCCAAACTTATCAAAAAGAAAAGAGAAAGGACCCAAATAAATAAAATCATGAAGGAAAGAGGAGAGATCACAACGACCACCAAAGGAATACAAACAATTATAAGAACATACTATGAGCAACTCTACGCCAACAAATTTGAGAATCTGGAAGAAATGGATGCATTCCTAGAGACATATAAACAGGAAGAAATAGAAAGCCTGAACAGACCCATAACCAGTAAGGAGATTGAAAGAGTCATCAAAAATCTCCAAACAAACAAAAGCCCAGGGCCAGACGGCTTCCCGGGGGAATTCTACCAAACATTTAAAGAACAACTAATTCCTATTCTCCTGAAACTGTTCCAAAAAATAGAAATGGAAGGAAAACTTCCAAACTCATTTTATGAGGCCAGCATCACCTTGATCCCAAAACCAGACAAGGATCCCATCAAAAAAGAGAACTAAAGACCAATATCCTTGATGAACACAGATGCAAAAATTCTCACCAAAATACTAGCCAATAGGATTCAACAGTACATTAAAAGGATTATTCACCATGACCAAGTGGGATTTATTCCAGGGCTGCAAGGTTGGTTCAACATCCGCAAATCAATCAATGTGATACAACACATTAATAAAAGAAAGAACAAGAACAATATGATACTCTCAATAGGTGCTAAAAAGCATTTGACAAAGTACAGCATCCCTTCCTGATCAAAACTCTTCAAAGTGTAGGGATAGAGGGCACATACCTCAATATTATCAAAGTCATCTATGAAAAACCCACCGCAAATATCATTCTCAATGGAGAAAAACTGAAAGCTTTTCCGCTAAGGTCAGAAACACGGCAGGGATGTCCGTTATCACCACTGCTATTCAACATAGTACTAGAAGTCCTAGCCTCAGCAGTCAGACAACAAAAGGAAATGAAAGGCATCCAAATCAGGAAAGAAGAAGTCAAACTATCACTCTTCGCAGATGATATGATACTGTATGTGGAAAACCCAAAAGACTCCACTCCAAAACTGCTAGAACTTGTATAGGAATTCAGTAAAGTGTCAGGATATAAAATCAATGCACAGAAATCAGTTGCATTTCTCTACACCAACAACAAGACAGAAGAAAGAGAAATTAAGGAGTCAATCCCATTTACAATTGCACCCAAAACTATAAGATACCTAGGAATAAACCTAACCAAAGAGACTAAGAATCTATACACAGAAAACTATAAAGTACTCATGAAAGAAACTGAGGAAGACACAAAGAAATGGAAAAATGTTCCATGCTCCTGGATTGGAAGAATAAATATTGTGAAAATGTCTATGCTACCTAAAGCAATCTACACATTTAATGCAATTCCTATCAAAGTACCATCCATTTTTTTCAAAGAAATGGAACAAATAATCCTAAAATTTATATGGAACCAGAAAAGACCTCGAATAGCCAAAGGAATATTGAAAAAGAAAGCCAAAGTTGGTGGCATCACAATTCCGGACTTCAAGCTCTATTACAAAGCTGTCATCCTCAAGACAGCATGGTACTGGCACAAAAACAGACACATAGATCAATGGAATAGAATAGAGAGCCCAGAAATAGACCCTCAACTCTATGGTCAACTAATCTTCGACAAAGCAGGAAAGAATGTCCAATGGAACAAAGACAGCCTCTTCAATAAATGGTATTGGGAAAATTGGACAGCCACATGCAGAAAAATGAAATTGGATCATTTCCTTACACCACACACGAAAATAGACTCAAAATGGATGAAGGACTTCAATGTGAGAAAGGAATCCATCGAAATCCTTGAGGAGAACACAGGCAGCAACCTCTTCGACCTCAGCCACAGCAACATCTTCCTAGGAACATCGCCAAAGGCAAGGGAAGCAAGGGCAAAAATGAACTATTGGGATTTTATCAAGATCAAGAGCTTTTGCACAGCAAAGGAAACAGTTAACAAAACCAAAAGACAACTGACAGAAGGGGAGAAGATATTTGCAAACGACATATCAGATAAAGGGCTAGTGTCCAAAATCTATAAAGAACTTAGCAAACTCAACACCCAAAGAACAAATAATCCAATCAAGAAATGGGCAGAAGACATGAACAGACATTTCTGCAAAGAAGACATCCAGATGGCCAACAGACACATGAAAAAGTGCTCCATATCACTCGGCATCAGGGAAATACAAATCAAAACTACAATGAGATATCACCTCACACCAGTCAGAATGGCTAAAATGAACAAGTCAGGAAATGACAGATGCTGGCGAGGATGCGGAGAAAGGGGAACCCTCCTACACTGTTGGTGGGAATGCAAGCTGGTGCAACCACTCTGGAAAACAGCATGGAGGTTCCTCAAAATGGTGAAACTAGAACTACCCTATGACCCAGCAATTGCACTGCTGGGTATTTACCCTAAAGATACAAACGTAGTGATCCGAAGCGGCACGTGCACCTGAATGTTTATAGCAGCAATGTCTACAATAGCCAAACTATGGAAAGAACCTAGATGTCCATCAACAGACGAATGGATAAAGAAGATGTGGTATATATACACAATGGAATACTATGCAGCCATCAAAAGAAATGAAATCTTGCCATTTGTGACGACGTGGATGGAACTAGAGGGTATCATGCTTAGCGAAATAAGTCAATCGGAGAAAGACAACTATCATATGATCTCCCTGATATGAGGGAGAGGAGATGCAACATGGGGGGTTAAGGGGGTAGGAGAAGAATAAATGAAACAAGATGGGATTGGGAGGGAGACAAACCATAAGTGACTCTTAATCTCACAAAACAAACTGAGGGTTGATGGGGGGAGGGGGGTTGGAGGGGTGGGGCTATGGACATTGGGGAGGGTATGTGCTATGGTGAGTGCTGTGAAATGTGTAAACCTGGCGATTCACAGACCTGTACCCCTGGGGATAAAAATATATGTTTCAAAAAATAAATAAAATTTAAATTAAAAAAAATTAAGCAAGCCTAAGTATACATTTAATAATATACCAATTTTAATTATTAATTTCAATTTTGACAAATGCATCATATAAGATATTAAAAGGGAAACTAGGTATGGGGCATCTGAAATTCTGCACTATCCTTGAACTTTTTCTGTATATCTAAAACTTCTAAAGTTAAAAGCTTATTTAAAAAATACATTACAGGATCTCAGTCAGTTAAGCATCTGCCTTCTGCTCAGGTCATGAATCCAGGGTCCTGGGATTGAGCCCTGCATTGGGCTCCTGGCTCAGTGGGGAGTCTTGCTTCTTCCTCTCCCTCTGCTCTTTCCCCTATTTGTGTGTTCTCTCTCTCTCCCTATCTCAAATAAATAATAAAATCTTTAAAAAAATAAAAATAAAACATTATGTGCTTATTCAATTTACTATATAGAAATTTTTTTTTTTCAATTAAAAACTGCTTTCTAAAGTTCAAATTATTTTTAAACACAAAAATCTACCTGGTCAGTGTATGTGCCTGGTATTTATTAAGCTACACATTGAAAAACAGTCAGGTATTCAGGAGAAGATCTATAGATTTATTTAACAAACAAACTAAAAATAAGATAGTTCCTGAAAAATGAGATACTTACTGTCTGCTATACAAGTACATTTGTGAGTTGGTTGAGATGCACATTTTTTTCATATAAACACAAAGTTCAAAATAAAACTGGATTGATAAAAATGATTAAATATATAATATGGTTGAAATATACATGGGTAACAAATTTTTATCAATATTTTTCAATACTTATTCCATGATCGTTGCCTTTTTAAATCATTTTGAATGCAGTTACTCTAGATTTATTTCTAATTTCAAAAAAGCTTTAAGAAAACATAGAAGTCCTTGTAGAAATGCCAAAGGAGTTTCCCATGAACTTAAGGTTTCTGACAAATGAAATCTTTACAGAATTGTCATTGTGTCATATCTAAATGGAATTTTAACACATGGCTTTTGAAGATACATTTTTGTGACTAGAAATACCCTTACACAACAGGAGCCACATTTATGTCATAGGAAATAAAAAGAGGCAAAGAATTGTTTAAAATGTGTATTTACATATAAACACTATAAGCATTGTAGGCATTGCATATGGAAGATTAATCTGAGAGCAATAAAAGTAGTTTGTGAAGAAAAGTCATGAATCTAATAAGCTGTACTAACTACCACAGAGATTTTCCCAGCATAATTTAGTAATTTCCCAAAGCAGTGTTGTTGAACATATCAGATTACTGAAGACACTGGAAAGTTGATTTCTATGAGCTGATTATTAAGGCATCTGACAAACCTAGGTTGAAATCTTAGAAAAAAAAACAAATCATATTTAAGTTGCACAGATTTTGCAGCATTAGATCAGTCAGAATTCTTAGTTGCAAACAAAATAACCTACTCTGAACAACCACCAGAATACTGAAGATTGGAAACACAAAAGCTTCAGGGAAGGCATCCAGGGACCCCACTCTTTTTTTGTTTTTTTAAAGATTTAATTTATTTATTTGACAGACATAGATCACAAGTAGGGAGAGAGGCAGGCAGAGAGAGAGAGAGAGAGGGAGGAGGAAGCAGGCTCTCTGCTGAGCAGAGAGCCCGACATGGGGCTAAATCCCAGGACTCAGATCATGACCTGAGCTGAAAGCAGAGGCTTTAATCCACTGAGCCACCCAGGCGCCCCCACTCCTGCTACTCTTTAAGAGGCTCCCATATCCGTGCTCCCAAAGATTTCATGCTCATTGTCTTTTTTTTTTTTTTTTTTAAGGGGATGTGTATGTATTCAAGAGGGGTGGGAGGTGGGTAGAGGAAAAGGGAGAGGTTGAATCCTAAGCAGGCTCCATGCCTGGTGCAGAGCCTGATATAGGGCTGAATTTCACAATCTTGAGATCAAGACCTGAGCAAAATTAAGAGTGGGACACTCAACTGACTGAGCCACACAGGTACCTCTCACCATCTTTTTCAAATAGCCCCCTCTACATGAAGTCTCATGATGGTATACCTGCTTAGATAGTGACAAGACAGGCTCAACTAATGAATTCTGACCTCTACCCTGGGAGTCAAAACTCAAAGTAAGGACTTACTAAAAACCTAGGATCATATTGTTCAAGAAATATTAGGCAACCATAAGGATGGCCAATGTCTACTATACTTTTTAGTTAGTTTATTTTATGAACATTGACTACTTGGTAATGCTGTTAACACTATATATATATAGTATTAAATAGCATTACCAAGATAGTCAAGTTTCCAGATGCTATATATATAGCTATATATATATAGCATCTGGAAACTTCTTAACACCATGACTAAAACATATTAAATACTCAAAACATGGATATTATCATTGGTCTGTAAAAACTTTTATAGAAACTTTAAAACATTTCTTATAGTCAGCCTAGTCCTGCTACCTCTATCAAGAAAATGACTATAACCAGGCAATTATAACTGCACAACCAATGATGCTTATTAATAGGGATTAAAAAAAAAAATCACTGGCCAAAAAAACTATCATGTTCAAATGACCCCTTTGTAACATTAAAATCTATGGGCATTCTTGCTTTTTGCAACAAGCTCTGAGATTGGATATTGTGAATCCTGCCTTGAGAGATGGAACCCACATAACAAATCAACAGTCCAGCTTTCACAGAAAGGGCTAAAAGCTACATTGAGCAAGGGTTAGTTGCTAAAGTAACTCATTTGGAGGTCTATTGGGAACTTGGGTTTTCCTTAGATCCTTCTGCCATAACTCATGGCATTTTCCATTAACTCATGACTTCTCTCATTTCCTCAGATTTCTATAATTTAACAAAGGAACTTTTAAAATTTGAAGTAGAAAATAATGGAAACCAAATTTTTTTCAATTATTCAACTTTATTGTTTGTTTTTGATCTCTAATGTACATTTTAGGGAGCTTAAAAGAAAATCTTTGGAACTGTCAGTGACTATTTAAAGTAAGTACCTTCCTAAATAAATGACTTGTCAGTTTGCATTAGAATTGCTTGCCTGATTAAAAAAAAAAGAGAGACAGTAATTAAGTATTTGCCTGTTAATCTAGCTGTTATTTAACAGTCATTAATGAGAATGGTTTATGGGTTCAAGAGGTCTTCTAATTTTAAATTAATTCTATTGCTAAAAGCTAGACTAGACTTTCAGAATATTCAAAACATTCCAGGAAGTAAATGAATCAACAACCATTGAATGAAGAGCATATCTTTCAAAGAAGAAGTTTATATTTTCTGCTTTTTAATGTAATTCTATGTAGACATTGGTGTTACTTTTACAGTTGGAATGAGAGGTCTTCTAAGAAGTAAAATAAAATGAAAAACATAGCAAGAGTCTTCCTTTATCTTGTCCTCAGGCCTTTGAATTCCCTAGTTGCAATAGATTGCTCTTATGCTTTGGCTAGAAAGAAGAATTTAAAAATCCTGCAATGATTATTGTATTTTTATCTGTGAAAGACAAGATCACTGAAGGTACCTAAATACACAAACTGTTAAATTAGGACACTTTGGATATGAACTGTCCCCAAAATGTTCATCTCAATCTTTAGTAGAAGGTGTTTGAAAAAATAAAAATACTCCATAACATCAAAATCTAAGGGGTATGAATTGATGAGGATTCAAGGAGGAGTCAATATCTCAAATAGAAATTAGGATAGCTTTTCTAATTTTAATCAGTATTAATCCCACCACCATTATGTCTGATAAGTAGTTTCATTTTCCTTGCATATTACAGTTTGTCATTATGTGTTATGTTTAATAATTTATAACTTAGGTGGGAAGATGAACATGAGGCCCTGATATACATCATGATTTTCCCCAGCCCTATTCTTATACTTAGTATTATACTTAGCTTTAGTCAATGAATTTTGTGGTTGACTGTACATATTTGATGTTTGAATTGATGGAAAACTGTACTAAAAAATTAGAGACAAAAGGTCAAGATTAATATTAAATTTATTGAAATGGAGGGCTTAGTTGGTTGCCAATGACTGGTATTTTTCAAGAGAGAGGCAGAAGAGAATAACCTCAAGAAAAGATCACTTTTATATCCGTTTTATAGATTAATAGACTGGTAATGTCTATATCAATGAGATTTTATGAAGTCTAAATTCGATCATGAATAAAAAGTACTTAGGCCATATTATACACAAACAAAAGTTTTTACCTTGAGAATAGTAATATACTCATTGATCTCATAATGAGGTCACTAGATTTTCATTCAATTAACATTAATTTTGTTGATCTGTCATTTCACATGGCATAGTACATTCATTATCTTGTTGAGATGTTCCATGATATATAATAATGGTTAATTTCCTGCATCATTTCAGATACACTATAAACTGGAAAGAGAGGGTCCCACTCTCTCACATAGAAACAGACATTACAAAGTAAGAATGTATTAATTTCTCAACTTACTTTTTAAAAGAATGAGTGAAAGTTAGTCACAAATTGCAGAAGCGGATGCACAGCTCAATAGTTTCCTTTGATCTTACCAAGTTTCAGAAAGAACTTTTTTTTACAAATATTTTAACCTCAGACAATATTACAATCACTGGGACTTCCTAAAAGTGCGGCACATGTTCTAGGGAAAAGTCAAATCATGCATCACCAACTTTTTTATCTGCCTGGAGAAAACTGGTACTATTATCACTTTGTTGGAAGTGAAGCCTGATATAAAGTCTGGGGAATAACAGGTGACATCATCTGATGACCACTTCAACTCCTAGTAAATCTTTGTGATATTCAATGAGAATGAGATAATATCAAAATATCTTACATCTGTGTAATATTTTCCCTTGTAGAAATTGTACTTTTATGCGAACTCTTTCAGATTGGGTTTAACAGACATTTGACTGAATATATTCTTGGTATAATGAATTGTGTTAGAACTATACATACTCATGGGCAATGCATAGACTCCAAGTTCAAGAAGATCATATTTTGGAATGCATAAAAGAAACAATGGAAAAACACTGTGATAGGTGCTTACAGATAGAGTTGTTTACAGATGAATTATAAGAGACCCCATGTTAGAAACATCCAATCTTCTGAGAGATAAGCAAAGACTTATCAGTAGTGGCATGTCTATACTAAATGTAGAAGAAATAGGACATAGTCTGACAAAGTGGGACCTAGATAAAATTCTAGCACTATAAGGTTAACATTGCAATACTACACGAACTAAGAAGACATGATAGTTCATAGAAGTAAAAGGACAGAAAAAAAGGGAAACCAAAAAAAGGGGATTCCAGAATGACACAAAAAAGCTGCTTATAATATAATCCCCGTTTCTATGCTTTACATGATTTAATCATTTAATACATCTCCCTAATGACTGTATAGGTACAATCATTATCATCACCATCCTTTCCCCCATTTTACTGCGAAGATCTGAGACACAATGGGGCACCTGGGTGGCTCAGTTGGTTAAGCATCTGCCTTCAGCTCAGGTCATGATCCCAGAGTCCTGGGATCGAGTCCCGCATTGGGCTCCTGGCTCCATGGGGAGTCTGCTTCTCCCTCTGACCTTCTCTCCTCTCGTGCTCTCTCTCACTCTCTCTGTCAAATAAATAAATAAAATCTTTATAAAAAAAAAAGATCTGAGACACAAGAAGATTAAGTAGTTTGTCCATGTCACACAGCTAAGTAGTAAATGAGTCTTCATACAGAACCTAGAAAACTTGAATCAAAAATCTCCTCGCCACTACTCTATATGGGTTATCTAGTGTAAGATAAAGCTAAAAGATGAGAAGAGTGAACAAAGAAACAGAATTTAGATACTGAACATTTCATTAACCATGTTAAAAATCATTTGGATTTAATTCTATAAATAGTGCAGACTCAAGCCATTATAAACTCAGGAATTCAATGCTCATTGAGTTAAATCTCTCTAAATTTGTAGTCTGGAAAGTAGATTGCAAGAAGGCTATACCACAAAGTAAGAACATAAAAAATTGCTAATGAAATTTAAGCAAAATAGCTACAGATACCTGCAAAGAATAGAGAGCTGTGGAAGGAGCCAGGTGATATTTAGAAGACTGAATCTATGTGATTACTTTAAAGGTATGTTGGGATTTAAGAAAAAATACTCCCAAGTTTCAAACTTCATAGGATAATAGTTTTATTTACTGGGATGATAGAAATGAGTTCACTTATAGATGTATTACATTGAAGATGTCTGAAATTATTAAGTGTAAATATATATGGGGAGCTGGTTACATGGGATATGAAGCTAATAAAGGTTATCTGGGGTGAATAGGTACCAAATGGTTCATTTGTTTGTTCAAGAACTACTTACAGAGCATTTATTCTATACCACAACTAGTATCCTAGCAACACAAGTACAGCACTAAACATGATAGCTAAGGCCTTGTCTGCCACAGAGAACTAAAGATGAATAGTAATTAAACGAGTGAGCAAGGTAATTACAGGTAATGGTTAGTGCTATCAAAATACACAAGGTTATATTTAGATTGAGTCAGAGCAGTTACCTTCATATCGAGTGGTCATAGAAGCCATCTCTGTGAAAGAAGCCTTGGAGGAAAGCTGTGCATGATAAGGGGTGCCCGAGTGCTCCGCTGGTTAAGTGCCAGAGTTAATTATGACTCAGGTCATGATCTTAGGGTCATGCGATCAAGCCCTGCATAGGGCTCCCCACTCTGCAGGGAGTCTGCTTGAGATTCTTTCTCTCTCTCTCAAATAAATATTAAAAAAAAAAAAAAAGCTGTATGATAAGAAGGGACAACAGAGTGAGAATACAGGTGTTGAATGAAGTTAGAGAACTAGATTCAGGCCTTGTAAAAATGGTAACTTTGTGAGCTTTCCAAATTATTTAAGCCTTCTTAGCCTGACCTTCCTCAGTTGTAACATAAGGGTGATGATAAAAATGCCAACTTAATTAAGAGATTAAGCAAGTTAGTTCATGTAAACCATTTAGCATAATTTTGATAAATATTTCATGAATATTAACAATTATAAAATAGTAATTCTATTACTATTGTTTTACTTAGCTCATCAGGCTGGAAAACATTTTTTCTCAATCACTACTTACAAGTAGATATTTGCATACAGTGGCCACTCTATGTATCTTCCATAAACATGCAGTGTTGTTGAAAAAAAAACTGATTAAGCATGTAGAATTTAGAAATATAAAGTATCAGACTCACCTTTAAAGCACAGAGAAGACATAAAAGATTTGGAATTGAGAGTCATATTATATATAAACTGGAATCCCTCATTATACATAAATCTACCCGTTACCGTATTTCATTAAGTAAGCCTGAGTAAACATTTTAATGTGTTTTCTAATGACTTCAGTGGCAATTAGACTTGTTATTCATTGTTTCTAAAGACCTCTGTGATCCAGGAGAATATGAATTGCTTCCTTATTCAGCAGGTTGATAATGACTTCATTTCTTTTAAAGTATTTCATTTTAAAAATTATTTACTGTTCTCTGCTTATAAACAATAGCATAAGTTTGGCTTTTATCCAAAGGAAGGAGTACAGGGATCTTTGATTCTCAAGACACTATTTTTTTTTTTAATTATTTATTTGACAGAGAGAGATCACAAGTAGGCAGAGAGGCAGACAGAGAGAGAGGGGTTAGCAGGCTCCCCGCTGAACAGAGAGCCCAACATGGGGCTCGATCCCAGGACCCTGAGATCATGACCTGAGCCGAAGGCAGAGGCTTAACCCACTGAGCCACCCAGGCGCCCCAACACTATTTTTTAAATAGCAGGAAAGAAATAGAATAAGTTTTTTTCAAAGAAAAACATAACTTAAGCCTAACATCTTCTGTAGTTGGGTGTATAGATGTGTGAGTTTTATGTATGAGTAGTATATGTATAATCTTTGCTCAAAATGTGTTTTCCATTTCTGACAGGTGAAATATACAATGCCAAAAGATGAGTCATTTGAATGGCTTTCTCAAAAATTAAATCTCAATTCACTGAAGTTGCCAAGTAACTAGTTTTACTAAGGTCTAAGCACCCTATTCTAATGCTCTAAGAGAACCATTCATGGCTATCTGTAGTCTGAATCTAAAAATAGGAAAGCCTGTAAGTGATACAGAGTATAACTTCACTATTATCCTATGTTTACCACGAGTGCCATAAAGTCAAGGACCTGGCATGTAGGGGTCCTTGGTAAACATCTACTGAATGAATTCCTATCATAGTAGCCACTAGTTTCTTTCTCCCTCCTGCCCCCAGCTTCTATTTCTATACATGGCTGTACTTTTCACCAATAAAGATGGGTCTCCTAGTTCATTTTTAAGCAGAAGATCCACAATCCTAGTCAAATTTTAACCTCAAAGATACTAAAAGTCAGTGTCTTCAAAAATCATTTTGGCATATAGTATGCATTTAAAATTGCATTTTTCTTCTCTTCCTCCCACAGCTTCTGCTTGACTTGTCTGAAGCAGACTGAATCAAAATTATAATTAAAATTAACTTATGCAACACCCACAGATGCAACTTTAAGCTAGAAACTCATATGACCTAGTTCAAGAGTAACAGTGGGCAGTAGCCTGAAACAGTCTATGAACCATTTGCCACATAGAACTAGTCTAAAGTATCTTAGTTTACTTATCCTCCAATTCACAGTTTTAACTGTTGCTATGTTGGTAACATCGTCCAGTTTCTTTCTGGTCATTAGAAGCAGCATATAATGGCAACAGCATGTACTCTAGGAGCCAGATGACCTGGGTTTATGTCATAGCTCAACAATTTAGAAGTTCTGAGGCCTAGGGCAAAAAATCTTGTCTCTGCCTCCATTGCGTTATCTATATAATGGGAATGGCAATAAATATGGCTTCTCATACTTTAGTTTTAGCTTTTAAATATAACACTTAAGACTAGTGACTAGCCCAAAGTACCATGTAAGTATGAGTTATGACCCATCTCTAATTGGACTGTTTTCTTCCTTTTTAGCAGAAGTTTATAAATCTCTTACAAACTAGTTTTATCACAATGCTTTCAGAACTTTTCAACAATTTTTTAATAAGATAACTAATTTGTCTTGGAATACAGTTCATTTGAAACTCATTTGTTTCTAGTTGTTCAACAACATGTTTTCCAAAATACATTTGAAGTTAAATAGTTTCTAGATACATTTTCCATTTTGGCATTTCTTTTCATGTTAAAAACTTTAACCTCAAGGAAAATAAAAACTTAATTTCCATTCCTCTGACTTTAGTGTGAATTTGGGCCAGCAGATAATTAGGTTAGGAGCATGGTCCAGGATAACTATTTAATTTTAATTTTTTTTAAGATTTTATTTATTTATTTGAAATACAGAGATCACAAGTAGGCAGAGAGGCAGACAGAGAGAGGGGGGAAAGCAGGCTCCCTGCCGAGCAGAGAGCCCGATGCGGGGCTCGATCCCAGGACCCCAGGATCATGACCTGAGCCAAAGGCAGAGGCTTTAACCCACTGAGCCACCCAGGTGCCCCAAATTTTTTAATTATTTTTCAAATTAAAATCTAAGGTACCTAATAGAAATCATAAACAGTACTCTGATAAGATGTTTAATAATGAATTATTAAATAGTTATTGTTCTAACACCTTATCTTTCCACATCCTAGCCTGTCTCTAATAAATTATTTTCTTGATGTCTTTTAAGATTGAATTTCTGCCCTAAATGCAGAAATATTCATATTTCATGAGTAATTTGACAAGAAACTTTACATAATATTCTAGGTCAACCTGGCAGGATAAATATGTATAAAGAAGATTTACCTGTGTGTGTTTTTAGCCTTCCTATAAGGACTTCATATCTCCCTCCAGGGCAGACATTGCATCTGCTATGTGCATAAGGCTATTTTATTCAGTCCCTGGATTTACTATGTACCGTCACTTATAAATAGCATTTGAAGTTTTATTTTGCATTCTCTTTCATCTGTATGAAAGTTTCTTTCAGGAAACATCAAATGCAAACACTTGTCTTTGGTGAATTCTATATTACATTTCAAAAATCCATATTTCTCTCAAAATTTGAGAAGTAATTAAAGTCAGTATTTTCATACTTATTAGTAATTATCTGAGTTATATATATTTTACCAAAAACTATCCTTTGTCTGGGAAAATCTGTTCTTTGTACTCAAGGTTTTAGAGGATATGCAAAAGAATGTTGAAGTAGATGCTTGACAGGGAGTTCAACTAAACTTTAAGTATCCCACCCATTTTCCATTCATATTCAATCTGCTATTTCACTTAAATATGAAGTATAATTTAGTATTCATATTTCTTAATTAAAATAACAAAAATAACTTAAAATTGGTGAGCATTATAAAATAGTTTTTGTTAATCTAAACTAATTTTAAACTAATTTAAAATATTGGTAGATTCCAATTAAACTGTTATCTGAGGATGAATATTAAATTTTAAGGTAGATTTTTAAAAAATTTTATTTGAAAGAGAGCATGAGAGTGAGCGCACGCGAGAGAGAGAGAGAGAGAGAAAGAGAGTGTGCACGAGCATGTATACACCCATAGCTCACAACTAGTGGAGAGGGACAGGGGGAGATGAGAAGCAGACTCCCTCCTGATCAGGGAGCCTGATGTGGGACTCAACCCAGGACCCTGTAATCATGACCTGAGCAGAAAGCAGATGCTTAAGCAATTGAGCCATTCATACAGCCTAAGGTAGATTTAAACATAAAATGGAAACATGACCTCATAAGGTGTTGAAAATGCTTCAATTTCTCTTCTCCCAAAATCTACTATGCTAATAATCTGCTTAAGTTAAAAAATAAAGTCTAATTTATATTATTTTTTCAGGGAATGTTACAATATCAAAATTTATTAATATACACAGTAGCAGAGTCTTCCTAAGAAAAGCCTTGATCAACTTTGTGATAAATGTAACAAGTTTATTTCATAAGTTCAACTCATTTTAACTTTAAAAAAATTTTTTTTCCTAAACTGTGTGATAGGTTCTAGAGAGAAAGAGCCTTTGCCCTCAAACAGTGCAAAGGATGTCAGTCTTAGGGAAAATGTAATTGTTCCAATTATGTAACAGACTAGCATATGTAAAAGTTACTTTTTGAATATTCTAAGTATCATCTAAAATATAATTTAAGGGGAGACTTTAAATAATTGACATATCCAATTAGGCAGAGCCATAGTTTATCTTCTATAATATTTATTCAAGAGAACCAAATCCTCATATGGGTTTTGTTGGGTAATAAAACTAGGAAGAGTCTATATTCTTTAGAGTACTTTGTAAGTTGATTTTTGTATATGTATTATATGGTATAAAGATCTATGTAAAATATGTAGTGCATGTTTTTAAAAAATATAGTCTTTGTTAAAGTAAAATATGAGACAGGAAGTTTTCTCAATAGGGCAGAGATAGTGCTCCACTTGAAATGTAAAGCAGATTAAGTCTTATTTTTCACTCACCTCCAGGGGAAGCTCTCAAATTTGCATTTTCATTTATTCACCTTAAAGTGGTGCAACAATATGAAGACTGGGAGACTAAAAAAGGTCAATGCTCCCATTAAGGAAACACCTTGAGAAGGTGCACTTCAACTGGTATGGAGAAACTATCATTTGAGAAAATGAACTAACGTGGACAAATCTTGCGTTGAAATTATTTTAAAATCTACTTGTATTTAGTAATATTTGCTTTTGCTTAATTGTAGCCATTTTTCATAAAATAAATTCCAATGGTTCCACGGGACAAATAATTTAGAAAATATGAGTTTTAGCTGGATAAAAGGTCCTATAAAATACTCAAGTTCAAAACAACAAAGTATCTCATTCTACCATCTGTTTTGCATGTAACAATTGATATCTAATGCTATATCATACAAAGACACAACCATCTGTATATTGTTCTTCTAATACATAAAATGTAATAAAAGGTTAAACTTATCTTAGTAGCAATATTAAAAGGTTCTCACACATCAGTGGGATAATGAATATGCTTGAACAAAAACTGCCACAAGTATCTGTACCCACTCCCTATAGTGCCAGAAATGTCCACCTTACAACAGTCTCCTCAGAGTCTAGTTAATTGGGCCAGGTATACTTGGATTACTTGGAAACCTATTTCCTTAAGCTATATCTCAGACCTATTGCTTCACATTATCTGGTGAAGGTGTTCTAGACTCTACATCTTATAAACATTTCCCAGTTGATTTTTTGTCAAGTTTTATTAGCCCTACCTTTGTTTTTGCAAGTCAACTTTCATGTGAAAGCCCCAATACTCTCTTAAGAAATAGGCAATAAGCTGTAATTACATCTCAAACCTGTGTGATTTAGTTAGAAAAGTAGCTAGTTTCCAAATACACAGATGCCTGGATTACTTTAGAAAGCAGTTACAAAGGAGAGGAAAGAGAGGGGGTTGGGGGGGTTGGGTAAGCCTGGTAGTGGGTATTAAGGAGGGCACATATTGCATGGGTGTGGTGCATAAACAATGAATGACAAGCACTGGGTGTGGTGCATAAACAATGAATCTTGGAACACTGAAAAAAATTAAATTAAAAAAAAAGAAAAAGAAATTTTCCTTAAGCTTTACCTAATTTTTATTTCTTCTAAACAAGTTCCAAAAGAATCAGGAACAAATAATTTAGGATTTTTTTTTTCCCCCAAACCACTGACCAAACACACTCAGGTCCAAAAAGAAAAAGAAAAAAGAAAAACACAATAAGATTTATAAAAATGATTTTTTTATTTTATTTTATTTTATTTTTTTTACTGTTTGGTAATACAGCTTTTCCATTAATGCAGGATGATGCAGGATGTGCTCTACTGTGAGCTTGGTCTGAAAAAATAATAACTGACAATTTTAAATGATAAATATTTTACTTTTCCAAAACTGCATTAGAGTACTTGGTATTGTACACTGTCAAGTGTTGTTATTTAAATTAAGGTATGTCACATTCATCTTGTGGTTTGATTTGCATTTATAGAAGAAAATTAGACTGTGGTATGACTCCTATGCTCAATCAGTTTTATTTGGTACTCATCTAGTGAATCCCGGTTTGTAAGTTAGCACAGTGCACATACGTCAGGGCATAATTAGCATATCATAATACTTTCACATGGAGACTAGCTCTCATTCTTCCTTCAAATATAGTTTTATTATTTTAATTTGGTTTGTTCATTGATAAGTTGTTGGATTTTTCCCCCTTTTAGAATTTAAAGCTGCCTTATTATCCTATAAATATTTTCTGCTTAAATTGAATTTTTAAATGTTCACCTCTAAATACAAACAGGAACAACCTTTCACTTTGTTTCAAATACAAACTTGCTATAGTTTGCAAGTTTTAATAGCCATAAGATAAACAGCTGGTTTATTTACATGGTTATTTCTCTTTACTGATAATGTAATAAATTTGGAATCTTATTTGTAAAAGAAACCCTATAAATTGAAGTTTTCTTATAACACTAAAGCCCACAAAAATAAACATAAAGTACCTTGTTTTAAGATTCTAGTAGGATGCCCAGCATGGTAGTAGAAAGCCTGGATTCTGGAGCCAGAGATCCTATGCTCAGATTTTGATTCTACTAGTTACTAGTTGGGAGAAGACACTTGACCTTGTAAGGGCCTATTTAGCCAGAGCGATTCCATCCGGTTAAACAGTGATTTTGTTGTTTATGCAGTAATACTTAAACTGTCCCTGCCCCCCCTGCCCCCAGGGGACTTACTTAAAAACAAGTCCCAGAAACCAGTCCCAGGTAACAAAGCCCAAATACAAGGGTGGGTCAGGCCAGGTGAAGGTATCCAATCAGTGGGGGTGCATACTGTCTCCCTAGCTACCAAGGAGTACGGGCCCCACCCTTTGGGTGCCTTTGGGCGCTAATTCTGACCAAGGTGATGGGCTAGTTCAAATATCTACTATAGGGTAAATTATAATTCAATTGGTCACTTATGTGGGACCTAGCATGACTGTGCAGCTTTCTCTGTGTGTTACAATCTCATTGGCCACCTGTGCATGGCCAGGCCCAACCACATGGCCTTTGCCCTTAAAAGCTAGTCTGTAAGGCAGAGAGAGGTTGCCTCTTTGCAAGAGACGGCCCCTGTTGGTCGGTTTGATTCTTGATGCTTGGCGCGAAAATAAAACTTTGCTTGACCTTCGCTTTGTATCAATCTCGTTACTTTGATCACAGACCCAACAGACCTCTGTGTCCCTCACCTCAGATTCCTCAGATGTAAAATGTATATATGTTTTCTAATAGGTATATATAATAGTATTTTCCTCATGAGGTTATTATGACTATTTTAAATTAAAAATAATGTCTGACACATAGTAATGGCTACATTCTGATGTCAAGTGAATCAAAATGTTATCAAAATACAGAATTTTCTACATACTATAAAAAAAAAATTTGCAGGTACCTGTATTAAACACTTTGCTTCAAAAGCTTAATATTATCCCTAGGCATAATTTGATTTTTATTGTTGGTTAATTCATGTAAGGGAAAACAATTCATATTTTGGTGGAATTAAAACTTGTTTCTATAAAACAGGTGTGAGTAATTATAGCAAAGTTTTCCTAAACATCTCCCCATTTCCCCATTCCCTAGTCTCTGACAACCACCATCCTACTATTTGTATGAGTTTAGCATTTTTAAGATTCCACACTAAAATGAGATCTTATACTATTTCTTTTTCTGACTCCTCTCAGTCAGTTGAATGCCCTGAAGATCCATTCATGTTGTCACAAATGAAAGGATTTCCTTGATGACTAATATTCCATTATATGTGAGTGTGCATAGATAGATACATAGATAGATAGATGATTTCATTTTTTTCATCAGAGGACATATCATTTCATGTCTTAGCTATTGTGAATAATTCAACCATGAACGCAGAGGTGCTATGGTCTGATAGTATTTTTATTTCTTTCAAATAAATACCCACAAATAGATTTGCTAGATCACATTGCAGTTAATTTTTGAGGACCATCCCTACTATTTTTTTATAGTAGCCGAACAAATTTCCATTCCAACCAAGAGTGCACAGTGTTCCCTTTCTTTGTAATATTTCATTGTGGTTTTGATATCCATTTCCCTGAGGATTAGTGATGCTAAGCAACTTCTCCTGTACCAGTCTGCTGTTTGGATAGCTTTGGGAAAAATGTCTATTCCATTCTTATGCCAATATTTTGGATTCATTTTTTGCTATTGATTCTTAAGTTCCTTATATATTTTAGATATTAACCCCTTATAAGATACCTGGTTTACAAGTATTTTCTCCCATTCCATACATTTCCTCTTAGTTTTGCTGATTGTTTTCTTTGCTGTGCAAAACATTTTAGTTTGATGTAGTCCGACATGTTGATTTCTGCTTTTGTTGCCTGTGCTTTCAGTATTCTATATAAAAAAAATCATTGTCAAATGTTAAGGAGATTTTTGCCTATGTTTTCATCTAGGAGTTTTATAGTTTCAGGTCTGACATTTAATTATTTAATCCATTTTGAGTTAATTTGTGAATGTTTTAAGATAGGGTTTCAATTTCATTTAACATAAATACCCAGTTTTCCCAATGCCCTTTATTTCCTCACTGGGTATTCTTGGCTGTCCTTTCCCCATTGACTATTCTTAGTTTCCTTGCCGAATATTAGCTGACCTTATATGAATAGGTTTATTTCTAGGTTCTCAATCCTTCCATTATTTTACGTGCCTGTTTTCATGTCAGTGTATTTCTGTGGTACCCAGCTGTAAAGTCTCCTCTTTTGAAACTTCCATCATAATTTTTTCCAAACACTTCTCTATATGCATTACAGAGTGACCCTTCTGTGCATTTACTGAAATAACACTTCAACACATTGAACATGTAGCACTCTTACAAACTTCTTAACATATGTTTTAAACACTTCTCAAAATGCATTTCAAAATGGTCATCACACCCATTCCCTGAAGTAGCATTTTTTTTTTAAATTGGGAAAATTGTATTTGGGTTTTTTAATACCTCAATTGTTTTTATTATTGAAATAACTTCAAGAATTTGAAGGATGATACATTTTCTCATCTACTTACCTTGTAGGTTTCACAAGAAGCAATATGGTTTCCTGTAGTGATTGATATTTTTTTAAACAGTGTTACTAAGATAATTAACTTATCTGCTATTCCCTCTTTTTCTCTTTCTCTCTTTCCAGAGATACCATTCTGAAGTTGGTATCATCCTCAATGGCATTATTTTTTAAAAATAAATCCTATAATGGCATTTGTTATTTTATGTTTTTCATTGAGATATTGATAAAACATTTTCAAAGTTTAGGGTGCACAATGTGTTGAGTTGAAGCATTTATATTGCAACATGATTACCACCACAGTATTAGCATTCTAACTTGAGAAAAAGAGACAAAAGGTTTTAGGGAGCATTAGTGAGAGAGTTCAGATGAAATTAAGTTTACTTTGAGGGGGATAACTTGTCATAAATGGTTCTAAGAAAAGAATTACTCAAGTATTAGCAACTGTTGGTTAGGTATTCTATTAAAAAGGAATTGGAAGGAAGAGTTAGGATGTATGGTCATGTGTAAGAGAATAGCAAGAGCAGTGGGTACCAAGTACATGCAAGATCCACAGTGGAAAATCTTCCATTTCTCAAGTATCTCTTATACATGTAATAGGGCTATGTACTGCATAAAATCTATAACTGCCAGAAGTCAGTCTACCTGCATATTATTTCAGCCTTTTTGTTAGAATGTAGTTTTACAATTTAAAAACAAGCTAAATTCTTTTTCAAAATTTGATTTAAAAAAAATTATGACTCTTTAGAAAAGAGTGCCTTTTATGCTAATTCCCACATTTTCTAGAGGGAGGTTAAGACTTTTTTCTCCAAGAGAAAAGAGTAATACTTGCCGAACACTTCTCTTACTTGCTTATTCATTGATGAGAAGCAATTTTTTAATTGGTGATACAAAAATAAAGTACTGAGCAAGAAGAGCTAAGTCCTTTGTTGACATTCACGCTCTCACAGAGGAGATGGACCAAATAAATTGTAATGTCCACTCCAGTCATATACTTGGTAAGCTTCCCATACTATGTTCTGTTCTATAAGGGAAGCAGCCTGAAATTGTGTCAAGTGTAGGAGGCATAATTTTGATTTTGGGTCCAAACTCTGTTCTCCAGTTTAGTTTTACTAATTACCAAGCAGATATTTTAGTCCCTATTTCACACCTGTGTCTAATTCTATGTTGTTTCAGAACCCATGAGGGAAGGTGCAGGATTAGTTGACTGCCTGCTCATTTATCATTTTTTTAAACACAGAATTCATTTTTAATGAACCATATTACTGGCTAGTGTTCCATGGAAAACGCATTAAGGATGATTTAGTAATCTGGAGAAATATTACACAGATCAGTAATTTTAAAAATATTTCATGGAATTTTGATTGCCAATAGAAGGTTGGAAACCTACTCGACTAGGCAATAAGCATCACAATCAAAGATCTTTGATTAGTGACAAGCAGTTTAAAGTAATGACATGTACATGAGCTCCAGAGAAAGCAGAGTGGATTCAAATTCTGGATCCCACATTATTAGCTGACAAGCTGTACCTTCCAGATAAGTCACATAAAATTCAATACATTTTACTGAGTTGCTACAAAAGCACATATAAAAGTCATTCTATAATACATGAATGAAGAATATATGTACAAACAATGCTTGACAGAGTGGGAGCTGAATAAGTAGTTCTTATGCTATTGTTTTAATTAATAACAGTAAGTAATAATATGTCTGATGGGTTCCCATTGATTCCTTTTTAAACATGTTATACACCAGTTTACTGATGTTTTTAGAACACTGCTAGAAAATCTTGGCAGGGGATAATAAATATGTCAGTAACAATTAAGTTTTAAAATGTAATCAGCAGCTGGAATAAGCCAAAAAAAACCCGAAAAAAAAAACAAAAACAAAACCAAACCAGATAAAACATACAGAAGTTTGTAAAACAGCATTTGGTCTTCACAATGTAGTATAAAAGTAAAATCACTTAACTGCCTAGTTAAATATAAACACAATATGAGTAAATGATGCCATATAATGACTTTGTGACATTAGATTACCATAATAGAAGTAGTCTTCAAATATAGCTAAGCAAATGTCCTGAAATTTTCTGTGCTACCCAGACCATATCTGGTTTTAATATTAAAATGAATACTAGGGCGCTTGGGTGGCTCAGTGGGTTAAGCCTCTGCCTTCGGCTCAGGTCATGATCTCAGGGTCCTGGGATCAAGCCCCGCATCGGGCTCTCTGCTTGGCAGGGAGCCTGCTGCCCCCTCTCTCTCTGCCTGCCTCTCTGCCTACTTGTGATCTCCCTCTCTGTCAAATAAATAAATAAAATCTTTAAAAAAAAAGAAAAAGAAAAAGAATACTAAAAACTGGGGGCACATTTCAAGAAGAGTCCAAGATGATGACAGAATACAAATGGAGTACATGAAGACCAACTGAAATGTATGGAGCCAACTTAGGCAGGAAAAAAGATTAATGAATTTCATTAGGTATCTCCTAGATTCTTTAAGAACTGTTATGTATAAGAAGAGCATGTTCAATTTACAATGACATCAGAAGTTAAAATAAGCACAATCAGGGGAGTCATAAGAAAATCAGATCGAGGTAACTATTTTGAATACACCAGAGCTTTTTATAAATTAAACAAGTTTTCTCCACTGAATGCAGGGTTCAAACCTAAAACCAGCATGCTGAATATAATTAGTATAAGGACTCGCTTTCCCACAAATAACTTGAAAAGATGGACAAATATACAAAACAACTATTCACAGAATTGGGAAGAAACCAGAACAGGGATGCAATTCTTCACAGCAAGAAAGCACAAGACATGAGAGCCATTTTACTCCAGATTTATTCCTGACTGCATTTTTTAAAGTACTTCCCAAAGATTTAGAAACTGATATATAACATTACTCTCACATGGTTAAAAGATGTCAAAAAAGATGGCATCTAATAGCAGTTTACAGGAGAAGGGAGCCAAAGAACAGAAATTCAAATATATGAGCAGAGATTTCAGAGGCCACTCAAGGATAGGAGAAGTTACAGTTCAAATTCAGCCAGAGTGAAAACTCTATAGCAGACAACACAGTTCAGCTGAGATCCCAGAAAGGCCAAGTCCTAGGAATAGGAATCAGGTCAACAGAATGAAGCTCATACTCAAAGAATAAGGAAAAATTGAAACAGACCACCCTTAACATTACTTAGCAACAAGTATTAATAAGATGATCTATAGCAATTGAACTGCCTACCAAAAAAAAAGGGCTCACACTCAAGGAGCACCAAGAGAAGGTACAATTAAAAACCTAATACACAAGGGGAAAAAAATATTGGTTAGTCAAAAGAAAATAAGGAATAATAAAAAAGGATAAGCAGAAGGACCATGAGAAAAGAGAAAGATGGTAGCCCAGTGTTCAGTATTACATTAGGTATAATTAAACACTTTGATTAAAAGACCAAGCTTGTCAGAATACAAAAGTCATAAAAACCCAAATTATGCATTTGAACATAAAATATGCTGTTTAGCTATACCTTATAACCCTACAATTCCACTGTTGGATATAGAATATAAAATGAAACCAAGATTTAAACCCAAAAATTTGAACATATTTGTTCATCAGCTTTTGTTAAGTTTTGAATTTTTTTAAACTCAAATACAGTAGGATGTGTACATCAACTGTACTGTATTTATTTAAAGGGAATACTATATATCAGTAAGAGAACAAACTACTGATATATACAACAACATGGATGAATCTCAGAATGTTGAGAGCAAAACAGGCACAAAAGAGTACATATTACACAATTCCATTAGCATGGTGACAAAAACCAGTTATAACTCATCTGGAGTGATAGAAGTACAAGGAACGGCTATTCTTGGGAGTATAGATAGACTCCATATCTTCATCTAGTGATGGTGACATGAGAGAGGCAGACGTAGAAGTTATGAAGCAGGTCAGTTAAGATTTATGCACTTAACATTAAGTGACACCCAAATAAAAATAGAGGTCAATGAGTGTGCTGAAACAACTTACATAAGCGCAAGCCTAACTGCTCTCTTTCAATGGCCCATGTGCAAGGTTGACTCTTGGCTGGCATTCTGGAAGTTGGATTTCAGCAAAGCTCCCATCATTACCAATAAGAGTGGCTTATTGTGGCTGGAAGATGTCAGAGGAGTAGGAGGACCCTAGGCTCACTTCATTCAATGAATACTACTAGACAACTATCAAATCATCCTAAATACCCCAGAAATTGGCCTGAATACTGGCAGAAGAAATTAAATAACTAAAAGGTAGAGAAAAGACCACATCAAACAAGGTAGGAAACAGAGATATGGTTTGGAAGAGAAAAGGGTAACTGTGGCTGTTGCAGCAGGGAAGGAGACACAGACATGGACAAGGGTGAGGGAGAGACTAGTACAGAGAGGACTGAACAGGAAAAATGAGTCCCACTGCAAGTAGCCTGGAAAAGCAAAAGGAGCCAAATTTTTTGAGCTTTTATAACCTGGGAGGCTTAAAACCTGGAGTTTTAAATATCAGCAGGCATGGTCGGGATAGAATCTGGAGGACACTACACTGCTTTTGAAAAGAAGGCAGGTAAACAACCCAAGGACATACAGTGTGTAAACTATGAACTAAAGAGAGCCTGGGGCACAAAATGGGGAAGTTTTTTTTTTTGTTTTGTTTTGTTTTGTTTTTTTCTCTCATTTTAAAGCATGTCCCAGAGAGGCAACACTCACAGAGATACCCCTCTGGGAACAAAGGAACTGCCAGGTGCCATTTCCCCCACCTGCCTCTCAGTATAAGTACAGGGCCACCTGTAGGAACCAGTGAAGTGTCAACACTGGCTACCTAACTTGCTTACACCAAACCCTGTCCCCCATGCTTCAGTGGAACTGCCCTTCTCAGTCATGCTTGCCTTAGTTCCAATGTGGTGGGCCCAAACCCCTGCTCATGCTGCATCTCCAAACAGAGAATTTTGTGGAGGCTTAGTTCTGGCAGCACGAGAAACAGGTTTCATTTCAAAAGCAGACCAGAGCACACTTAGCTAAAATGCACCACATTCAGGCTAGGGACCAAATGCTGCCTGCAACAGGTCAAAAGAGGGCCTCTAAAGATGACGGTCTAAAAAATAAAGCAACCAGAACACAATAGCAGAGCATACTCAGAACACATTTGAGACACTCTGAAGTGCTGCTCTGGGGAACAGGAAAAGCTATGTGGCAGAACACTATAGCACCTCTTTTTCATAAGGCCATTACCCTCAAGGACAGGAGATTTAGCTGACTTTCTTAACACACAAAAACAGGCACAGAAAAACAAAATAAGACAAAGAAATTTGTTCCCAATCAAAGGCCAGAGACCTAAATGAAACAAACCTAAGTAACATGTCTGATGGAATATTTAAAGCAGAGATAATAAGGATATTCACTGAACTTGAGAAAAGAGTGGAAGACATGAGTAGACGCTTAACACAGAGATAAGGAATAACACAGAGATAAAGGGCTCAATAAACAAAATGAGAAACATGTTTGATGGAATGAACAGTACACTAAAAGGAGCAGAGGACTGAATTAGTGATCTAGAAGACAGAATAATGGAAAGTAATCAAGCTGAGCCAAAGAAAGAAAAAAAGAATCATGCAAAATGAGAAGACTTAGGGAACTCAGTGACTCCATCAACCATAATAACATTCATATTATAGGGATCCCAGAAGAAGGAGAGAAAGGGGTCTAGAAATCTTGAGGAAATAATAGTTGAAAACTTCCCTAATCTGGGGAAGGATATCCAGATTTGGGGGGCACAGAGAACCCCCCAAAAAATTAACAAAAGCTGATACATACAAAACATATTATAATTTAATTAGCAAAATATACTGATAAAGAAAAAAAAAATTAAAAGCAGCAAGACAAAAGGTGTCAGTAACATATAAGGGAACCCCATAAGGCTATTAGGGGATTTTTTCAGCAGAAACTCTCCAAGTTAGAAGAGAGTGGCATGATGTATTCAAAGTGCTGAATGGGAAAAATGTGCAGCCTAGAATATTCTATCCAGCAAGGCTATCATTCAGAAAAGGAGAGATGAGCTTCCCAAATAAGAACTAAAGGAGTTCATGACCACTAAACCAACTCTGCAAGAAATATTAAAGGGGATAGAGTGGAAAAGAGAAACCAGAAGTGATAGTATGGAGGGAAGAAACACAAACGCAGAAAAAACATTTCTGGAAAAGAAAAATCAAAGAACTCAAAATAAAATGATATAAATTATGACAACATGTACCTAAAATACAGGGAGGAGAGAAGGAGGAGTTCAAACTGAAAAGACCATCAACTTAATATAGACTGCTGTATGCAGAAGAAGTTATATACAAACTTAAATGGTAACCATATATCAAAAACCAGTAATATGCACAGAATAAAGAGAAAGAAATCCAAATATATCATTAACTATATCATGAAAGAGAAAGACAGGAAAGGATCAGAGAAAATCTTCAGAAACTACAAAGAAAAATGACAATACATATCAATAATTACTTTGAATGTAAATGGACTAAATGCTCCAATCAAAATACAGGGTAACAGGATGGATAAAAAACAAGACCCATCCATATGCTGCCTACAAGTGACTCATTTTAGACCTGAGGACATCTGCAAATTTAAAAGGAATGGAGAAATATTTATCAGGCATATAGATGTCAAAAGAAAGCCAGGGTAGCAATATTTAAAATAAACAACTAGACTTTAAAACAAAAATTGTAACAAGAGATAAAAAACACTGCACCATATCATAAAGAACAATCCAACAAGATGCAACAGTGTATATATTTATGAACCCAATGTGGGAGCATCCAACTATGTAAAACAGTAACAAACCTAACTTAATCCATAACTACACAGTAATAGCAGGGAATTTTAACACCACACTTACAACAATGGACAGATCATCTAAAAAAATAAACACTGAAACAATGGCTTTGAATGACACACTGGAACAACTGTATTTAACAGATATATTCAGAACATTCCATCCAAATACAGCAAGACACACACTGTTTT
Organism: Enhydra lutris kenyoni; assembly: GCF_002288905.1. Taxonomy (NCBI): domain Eukaryota; kingdom Metazoa; phylum Chordata; class Mammalia; order Carnivora; family Mustelidae; genus Enhydra; species Enhydra lutris. The sequence continues at coordinate 13,633,414 of NW_019154109.1, read as the reverse complement.
CAAGTGCACATGAACATTCTTCATAATAGATCACATATTAGTCAATATGCCTCAACAAATTCAAGAAGAGAGAAGTCATACCATGCATCTTTTCTGACTACAATGCCATGAAACTAAGTCAACCACAAGAGAAAATCTGGAAAAAGCACAAATACATGGAGGTTAAACAAAATGTTGCTAAACAATTAATAGGTAAATGAGGAACCCAAAGAAGAAATTTTTTGGGATGCAGCAAAAGTGGTTCTATGAAGGAAGTATATAGCAAAACAGGCTTACCTTAAAAAGCAAGAAAAATCTCAAACTGCCTAACCTTACAATTAATGGAGTTAGAAAAAAAACAAAACCTAAAACCAGCAAAAGGAAGGAAATAAAGATTAGAGCAGAAATAAATGACATAGAAACTTAAAACAACAACAACAAAAATCAATAGAACACAGCAATGAAACCAGGAGCGGATTCTTTGAAAAGATCAACAACTAAACCTGTGGCCAGGCTTAGAGAAAAAAAAGAGAAAGGACTCAAAAATCACAAATGAGAAATAACCAACACCACAGAAAAACAATCATAAAAGATTAGGAAAAGCTACATGAGGACAAATTGGACAATGTAAATGAAAAGATTTCTAGAAACATAATCTACCAAAACTGAAGTGGAATAGAAAATTTGAACAGACCCAATAACCAGCAAAGAAACTGAAGCAATATCAAAAAACTCACAACAAAAGTCCAGGACCAGACGGCTTCACAAGAAATTCTACCAAACATCTGAAAAAGAGTTAATACCATACTTTTCAAATTATTCCAGAACACAGAAAAGGAAGGAAAAACTTCCAAATTCATTCTGTGTCCAGCATTACCCTGACACCAAAGCCAGATAAAGACACCACAAAAAAAGAGCTACAGGTCAATGACTCTTATGAACATAGTGCAAAAATCCTCCACAAAATACTGAATCCAACAATACATTAAAAAATTATTCACCATAATAAAGTGGGATTTATTGCCAGCGTGATTCAAGATGTGCAAATCAGTGTGATACATCACATCAATAAGAGAAAGGGTAAGAACCACATGATCTTTTCAACAGATGTCAAAAAAGCATATAACAAAATACAACATCCATTCATGATATAAACCCTCAACAAAGTAGGCTTAGAGGGAACATACCAATATAATAAAGACCATATTTGAAAAAAACCCAAGCTAACATCATCAAAAGGAAAAACAGAGCCTTTCCCCTAAGATTGGGAAGAAGATAAGAATGTCCCCTCTTACTGCTTCTGCTCAACTTAGTACTAGAAATCCTAGCTACAGCAATCAGACAACAAAAAATCATCCAAATCAACAAGGATAAAGCAAAACTTTCACTATGTGCAGATGACATGATATTCTATATAGAAAATCTGGAAGACACCAAAAAACTGCTAGAAATGATAAATTCAGTAGAGTCTGAGGATACAAAAATCAATGTCCAGAAATCTGTTGCATTTCTATACACTAATAATGAAGCAGCAGGTAAAGAAATTAAGAAAACAATTCCATCCACAATTGCATCAAGAATAAGATACCCAGGAATAAACCTAACCAAAGAGGTTAAAGACCTGTACTCTGAAAAGACACTAGAGAAGACACAAAGAAATGGAAATACATTTCATGCTCATGGACTGGAAGAATATCGTTAAAATGTCCATATTACCTGAAGCAATCTATGCATTTAATGCAATCTCTCAAAATACCAACAGACTTTTTCACAGAACTAGAACAATTCTAAAATTTGTATTGAACCACAAAAGACCTTAATAGCCAAAGCAACTTTGAAAAAGAAAAGCAAACCTGGAGGCATCACAATTCTGAATTTAAATTATATTACAAAGCTGTAGTGATCAGGACAGCATGGTACTGGCACAAAAATAGACACATAGGCCAATAGAGCAGAATAGAAATCCCAGAAATGAACCCACAACTATATGGTCAATTAATCTTCAACAAAGCAGAAAAGATTACCCAATGGAAAAAAGAAACAAATGCTACTGGGAAAACTAGACAGCGACATGCCAAAGAATGAAGCTAGACCACTTTCTTACACCATTCACAAAAATAAGTTCAAAATGCATGAAAGACCTAAATGTCTTTGGACAGGGAACCATCAAAATCCTAGAGGAGAACACAGGCAGTAACCTCTTTGATGTTGGCAGTAGTAACTTCTTACTAGATATGTCTCTTGAGACAAGGGAATCAAAAACAAAAGTAAACAATTGGGACTTCATCAAAATAAAAAGCTTCTGCACAGTGAAGGAAACAATCAATAAAACTAAAAGGCAACCTACAGAATAAGAGAAGGTATTTGCAAATGTTATCTGTTGAAGAGTTAGTATCCAAAAGCCTGGCATCCCTGCTCCACACTCAGTGGGGAGTCTTCTTCTGTCCCACTCCTCTCTCCCACATGCATAAATGCACAAGCTCTTTCTCTCTCTAAAAGAAAGAAATCTTAAAAAAAATAAAATAAAATAAAATAAAATTCAAACCCTCCCCCCAAAAATCCCATTTAAAAATGGACAAAGTAGAATAGACATTCCTCTTTTTTTTAATCATTTTTTTAATTTATTTTCAGCATAACAGTATTCATTGTTTTTGTACCACACCCAGTGCTCCATGCAATCCATGCCCTCTCTAATACCCACCACCTTGTTCCCCCAATCTCCCACCTCCCCACCTCTTCAAACCCTTCAGATTGTTTTTCAGAGTCCATAGTCTCTCATTGTTCACCTCCCCTTCCAATTTCCCCCAACTCCCTTCTCCTAACTCCCCATGTCCTCCATGCTATTTGTTATGTTCCACAAATAAGTGAAACCATATGATAATTGACTCTCTCTGCTTGACTTATTTCACTCAGCATAATCTCTTCCAGTCCCGTCCTTACAGAGGAAAGCCCATCAGAATAACGTCAGACCTATCCACAGAGACCTGGCAAGCCAGAAAGGGCTGGCAAGCTATATTCAGGGCACTAAATGAGAAGAACATGCAGCCAAGAATACTTTATCCAGCAAGACTGACATTCAAAATGGATGGAGAGATAAGGAGTTTCCAAGACCAGCAAGGCTTAAAAGACTATGCAACCACCAAGCCAACACTGCAGGAAATATTAAGGGGGATTCTATAAAAGAGGAAAAATCCTAAGAATAGCATTGAACAGAAATATAGAGACAATCTACAGAAAGAAAGATTTCAAAGGTAACACGATGTCAATAAAAACGTATCTATCAATAATCACTCTCAATGTGAACGGCCTAAATGCGCCCATAAAATGGCACAGGGTTGCAGATTGGATAAAACGACAGGACCCATCCATATGTTGTCTACAAGAGACCCATTTTGAACCTAAACATACACCCAGACTGAAAGTGAAGGGATGGAGAAGCATCTTTCATGCCAATGGGCCTCAAAAGAAGGCTGGGGAAGCAATTCTCATATCAGATAAATTAGATTTTAAACTAAGGACTGTAGTCAGAGATACAGAAGGACACTACATCATTCTTAAAGGGACTATCCACCAAGATGATCTAACAATTGTAAATATCTATGCCCCCAATATGGGAGCAGCCAATTACATAAGAAAACTGTTAATCAAGATAAAGAGTCATATTGATATGAATACATTAATAGTAGGAGATCTTAACACGCCTCTCTCAGAAATAGACAGATCATCCAAGCAGAAAATCAATAAAGAAACAAGAGCATTGAATGACATATTGGACCAGATGGACCGCATAGATATATACAGAACATTCCACCCTAAAACAACAGAATACTCATTCTTCTCAAGTGCACATGGAAGCTTCTCAAGAATAGACAACATACTGCGTCACAAATCAGGACTCAACCAATACCAAAAGACTGAGATTATTCCCTGCATATTTTCAGATCACAATGCTTTGAAAATGGAGCTCAATCACAAGGAAAAGTTCAGAAGGAACTCAAACACCTGGAAGCTAAAGACCACCTTGCTTAAGAATGCTTGGATCAACCAGGAAATCAAAGAAGAACTGAAACAATTCATGGAAACCAATGAGAATGAAGACACTTCGGTCCAAAACCTATGCGATACAGCAAAGGCGGTCCTAAGGGGAAATACATAGCCATCCAAGCCTCCCTCAAAAAAATTGAAAAATCTAGACATTCCTCTAAAGATGACATACAGATAGCCAACAGACACATGGAAAGATACTCAACATCACTCATCCAGGAAATATAAATCAAAACTACAATAAGATACCACCTCATCTTGCTAAAATGCCTAAAATCAACAATATAAGAAACAATAGATATTGTCAAGGATATGGATAAAAAGGAACACTCTTGTGCTGTTGATGGGAATGTAAACTACCACAGCCACTCTGGAAAACAGTACAGAGGTCCCTCAAAATGTTAAAAACAGAACTATCAGCAACTGCACTATTGGATATTTACCCAAAGTATTAAGAACCACTAATTCAAAGGGATACATGCACCCCTATATTTACAACAGCATTATCTACAACAGCCAAATTATGGAAAGAACCTATATATCCATCAATTGATGAATGGATAAAGAATGTGCGGTGTGTATGTATATATGTCATATGTATATATGTATACACACGATGGAATATTATTTAGCATCAAAAAGAATGAAATCTTATCTTTGCAAAAACATGGGTGGAGCTAGAGAAGATACTGCTAAGCAAAAAAAGTTTCAAAAGACTAATATCATATGATTTCACTCATATGTGGATTTTAAGAAATGAATGAAGGGGAAAAAAAGAAAGAAGGAGACAAAGACTCAGTTATAGAGAACTGACAGTTACACCAGAGGAAGGAGTGTGGAGGGATGGGTGAAAGAGGAGGGTTAAGAAGTCCACTTGTGGTGAGTACCAAGTGATGTACAGAACTGTTGAATCACCGTATTGTACAACAAACCAATATAACACTATATGTTAACTAACTGGAATTAAAAACTTAAAAAGAGTGGCTTATTGTGCTTATACTATTTTTATAAGCAATATAGTTTATTTTGAGCACCTGCTTTCCTTCTGGGAGACTGGAATTTTTCTGTGTGCCAAACAGAAGCTACCTATGTGACCAGCTCCCAATAAACACTGAGTGTTAGGTGTTTAATGAGCTTCCCTAATAAGCAATATTCCCAGTAACATATTATAGTCATGAATATAACTATATGATTCAGTCTTAAGTCCTAGCAAAATTGAACCTAAGTATGTTTGAAAACTCCTGGAATTAGGATAAAGACAGGAATCGTGTGTGTGTGTGTGTGTGTGTGTGTGTTTTAATGTGGTTGGATTTTAATATTTCTCTTCCTTCTTGAATTTCACTCTCTCTCCCTTGGAAAGTAAGAACCTGTGTTGTATCAGATGATGCCTCATATGGAAGGCATTGCAAGACGGGGTCTAGCAGCCTGAATGAGGTTGTGGGAGGTCCATAGAAGGACACAGCCCAACACATGATTTTGAATTTGAAAAAAGTAGAAGAATATCCAAATAGGGGGTTGGTAGTGGCCTCCCAATTTATGGAAGGATTCTACACAGTGGAGGGGTAAGGGTTTGTTTATGGCAGTGGTGATAGATTTGCTAAATACGGGTTTCATTATATAACTAGGTATATGAAGGATGGAGGGATATAGATTTCTCACTATCAAATAAATTACAGCTGCTAAGGAAGTGGACCTTAGAAGTTCTCATCATGCACAAAATGTGTAACAATGTGGGATAAAGGATGTTAACTTATTGTTGGAATCGTTTTGCAATACGTATTGCAAATCATTATACTGTACACTAAAACAGTGTATTGGTTAATTATATCTCAATTTTTAAAAATTAAGTGAAACTAAGTTCACAAATACAGAATAGGCAAGAATATAACATGTGTTATTGCACTAGAATTGGAGAGGATAGTGTGAATTCATTATACTTAATATAGATACAAACAGAAATATAGCTGTATACACACACTTCTAGGTGTGTCTGCTGAATAGGCTAAGGAACAGTGATAGACTAATAGTATCAAACAATCTAGCTCCCAGATATTGGTTTCTATGAATAATTCTCTCCTGAAAGGTACAGACCTCCTTGTAGAATTGGCTGATTTTAAGGTTTAGGCAGAAAAAAAGTGTAACTTGACATTGGAATATCATTCTTTGCTATAAAGAAGTCTTTCAGTAAAGGAATATGTTAAAAGAAAATATAAACCAGTTTGAAGAGACTTCAACTGGTCTAGCTAGAAATTACTAAAACATAAAAATAGCAGATTTTATTCCATTGCAGGCAGGGGTTGGGGGTGAAGATAAGAACCACAAGTCCCTACTGACTTAAAAAAAAATATGTGAATACACTGAAAGTGTGATGAGTAATATCCAAGCTCTTAAGGCACCTGGCCATGAACTGTTATTTTAATGAGGGTGGGGAATTAACTTTAAAATAGAAGTGGCTGATGCACAATACCCTAATCTAGTGATCAAAACTAACACCACCAGTAATGAGATATAAGGAAAGCAGGTACCAACTAACAGAATGAAAAAAGAAAACAAAATAAATATTATTCCTGACAAAGATACAGAATCTAAATAATCATAAGGATACATTAAATATATCCAAACTGAGGAGCACTTTAAGGCTAAATGCAAATGGAAAAAAAAAAAAAAAGTCTTCGTTGAAAATAAGGGAAGAGACTCCTCATCTCCCTTCTTAGAGCATTTACCTTAGACAACTTGTAATAAGTTTCTTCCCCCTCTTTGAGATACATGTAAATCTTTTTAAAAGCTAAATAAGCTTCTTTCCAGCTTTAGAGATTCAAAAATGTCTAAGAACCTGGGGAGTATTTCTTTGAAATGTAATCAAGGAAAAAAAATCAAGGAGAGCACCCTCATCTCTCAGTTTCTGTGGGAGGGTAACAGCTTAACTTTGGTGGGCAGGCATCTCACTCCAAGTTGTAAAACCACCCCCTGTCATAAAGACATAAGCAGCTGATTTTTTTCCCTTAGATAAAGCCAATTAGCAAACACAGATGGTCACCCAACTACCAAGTAAATTTGGGATGAACTATGTGTGAAAAATAATGCTGTCAAGTCCTTTGAGGACTAGATGTTTATCTTGAGAACATGTATGCAATGGGTTGTAACCGCTTGACTATACAAAATATATCTATTTGTCTTCATATCTCTTTTTGGATTGCCTAGGATGCACATCACAGTCTATTTTAATGCTTACTCAATAATACAACTGTTATCTTTCTCTTATACCTTTATGGAGAAGTTTTGTCAAGAAATGGCCTTTAATTTTATTTCCCCAACAAACGTGGTGATGAGGACAAAATATTTGTCAGTTCCTGAATTAAGCAGACGTGCTGAAGATCTACAGCCAAATGGCAGGCAGGTAAGAGAACCTAAATTCCAGTTTCCGTTAGAGCACTCCACTCTTGAAATAGAAGTCTGAAGACATCTCCCCCAAATTCACTGTTCTACTATTGAATAAGCATGGATAATATGGCCTCTAACATTCGGTTACACCATACAGTAAACCAGTAATGCTGTCTGAAGGTCTTTCTCTTAAAGGGCTACTATTCTTCATATTTGGAATGGATAAATGAAAATCCAGCTTGCAATGACCCAAGGATGGTTCTTCTGATTTGAATAAATCAACATAATTGCTGGAGTCTTTATACAGGCCTCATTCCAACCAAATCAATTACTGGTATTTAGGAGATAAATGCCATTCTAAGGGAAAAGCTATAAGTGATTTCAGTAGCCAAAAGGAAAGAATGAAAACCATCGAAAAGGGAACTGAGAAAGTGAAGAGCCTGTTGCCTTTCCCAGAACCCTTCTCTACTTTTCTGCCTTGCCTTCTCCCTCTGCTTCCCCAGCATCTGTTTATCCCTTCCTGTCTCAGATTGTTTCACAGGAAGAAGGTGATGAATTTTAGAGAAGTGACTTCATTCATGAGTAGATTTCCCTGAAAAGGGTGAGGTACAACTATAGTTAGTGATGAATTACCTGCTTTGAGGACTCAAGTTTGTGTGCCTCCTGGCCTTACCCTCAGGCCACTAAATGTCTCAGCCCAAATTTCACATCTAAGAGTCCTTTATTGGCCATACTACAGCTAAGAAAGCAGATATGATGGAAACTTAAGTGTGGGAATAATTGAGAACTTGGGTGCCCTGGGAAAAGGCCAACAAGGTATTAAGCTGATGAATGTCAACAAGGGAAGGGAAACTGAAGTGCTACAAAATTTACATTTTTCTTATTTTCATGCAAAAAAAGCCAGCCTTCCTATTTGGAACACCAGCAAAGTTGAGGACATTGAGACTCCCAGGAAGTCACATGCATTTGTCACCAGCTGATTATTCATTTTAAGTCTTCTTTACTCTGTTGCCCTAGAAGTTTGCTGAAGTACTTCATGAAATGTTTTCAGTTTGTAGCCCTACACATAGGGACATGCAATGCATACTGTGTAGAATTCTTCAACTGCAGATGTTGTTCCTCTGGTGCAACAGGCACATCAGCTCCAGAAGATTACCACAAGGACTACAGTGGCCAAGAAAGTAACTATCTACTACCTCTCACTCCCCACACATACAACTTTGAAGATCAAAGTGCATTAAAGACCAGTCAAAAGGGAACCAACCTTGAGGCCTTTTCAACAATGATGATCTGGAAGAAGTTGCAGTGGTGGACTCACCAACAGGTGACTCCCACATTAATTTCCATGAGAAGTTCCTTAGGGCTTTCTCAAAATTCACTCCTATGGACCCAGGAGCACTTGATTCTTATCCAATTTTGCTTACGCTCTCTTGTTAATTAACTAAACCAAGAAAAGAAAAGGGTGATTTTTTAAAAAGCAAGAACAGACTATTATTCAAACCAAAGGAAGATCTGCTTAGCTTGGGGACAATCTAGAGGGGGGGAAAAAAAAGGAAGAGAAGAAAATTTCAAACTTCTGTGTTAGGTGCTTAACCAGAAATCTTCATTAAAGAGAAAACACCTGCTTCAGACAACCTATGAAGAGAGCAAAGGAAGGAAGAAAACTATGACATTATTGCAGGAAGGGACTGTAAAAAGACAGAGGGATCCAAGAATGGTAGGGAAAAAAAAAAAAAATCAGGACCACCTGAAAGGCTAGGGAATAATGTTCAACTGGTTTAAAAAAGGACAGATTTAGGGAATCTCAGAGGTTGGAAATAAGGATACTGGTTCTCCTTATTTTGCAATTTTCTCTGGAATTTCTCACTTTCCATTTGATGATAGATCAATACAGACTGATGGTATTTTGGGTCAACCTTCTACTTTTTCCTTTTCCTCCAGGCCCCCCTACACGTAGTTCCTCTGACTGAGGGACACACTTTCTTACTTTCTCCTCATCCTTTTGTAAATTCATTGAGAGAGAGACCTGCTGTGCAAGTTAAAAGTTACCATATTTGGCACTCCCCAAAAAAATATCTGTGGATCTCCTTGGAAAAAGAGGGGAACTAATTTGGTTACTATTTGAAGTCTTCTGAAGAAAAAAGAAAAAAAAATGTGGCAGCATGTGCCTTTTTCATACCATACTGGAAAAAAACCCTAACTGAAACAGACTGATACGTAGCTCTGGGCTCTAGGAAACAATGATACTGGCTTAATGCAAGATAGAGAATGTACAAGGATGTACCAGAAACAAGTCATGACCACGTCTAAAATAATATCCTTTGGGACGCTTGGGTGGCTCAGTGGGTTAAAGCCTCTGCCTTCGGCTCAGCCCCACATTGGGCTCTCCGCTCTGCGGGGAGCCTCCTTCCTCCTCTCTCTCTCTGTCTGCCTCTCTGCCTACTTGTGATCTCTGTCAAATAAATAAATAAAGATCTTTTTAAAAAATTAAAAAAAAACAATATCCTTTGTAGAAACTCAATTAAAAAGGATAAAACTAGTTATAAGCAAATCAGAAAAAGAATTTAAAATGAACACTTATACTGTAATACTTAAGTACTTCCAATAAAGAATGAAGATACATTTGATAAAATGGTTTACCACTATATAGATTTATATATCAGTAGGTTTTTCATTCTATTAACCTTTTTGTAATACCTATATCTACCACTATTCTAACTTCACTGCCTTTCTCTGCAGTTTCTCCTCTGTAGTTGATCTGTTTGTCCCCTCCCTTCCTCCTCCCTCTTTTCTCCTTCCCTTCTTTGTCCTCCTCTCTCCCCACCTACCTCACCCTCTCATTATTCATCTAATAAGTCTAAATTATTGTTTGCTTTTGCTTATGAAGGACTCTAGTATTTAGGTAGTGTTTCTTAAGGATTTTGGGACTTACCTACTATTTTTCTTTGGTTGCTTACAAAAAATCTTAGAAATTTGTCCTACCAGAGGAATCTATGAGTGCTCAATATGCATATGATTGGCTGATAACCTCAGAAATTAATAAGCAATGTAAAACAGATACTATGGCTTTGGTAAAATTCTTTACTTCATATGGTCATAAGGCCTCACTGGACAAATTATACTATTGCTCAACTGAGGTCCAATATTTAAGGCATCAGCTGCCAGGTGCAGACCACAGAATATTTTGAAGAATGTATTTTACAGATAAATGGGCAACAATAAAAAAAAAATTTTAAAAACCTTATACAATTTTGGAGACTAGAACAATATTGTAGACAGTGTCGATTATCGCTTTTGTAAAGTAGATAAAACACCTGATAGAGAAATTAGTTACATGCCAATTCTCCAGATCCTCTTGTTTGGTCCCTAGAATGTGAAGAGGCTTTTGAGCAATTGAAATTGGCAATAACTTCTTCTAAAGTTCTGGGGATTCCAAGTTTTTTTTAAAACTTGATTAATCATCCTACTTATATTGTATATTTAATGCTATTTTCTAATGGCTCGTGTACTTGGTACAAAAGTGGACAACGTACGGCTTCCTGTGCTATGGTGAATTATAAAATTCTAAAAGCTTGTATTTTGTACAGAATTAAGTCTACAGAAGGAGAAAGGTTAATTAATAGTAGTTACCAGAGCTGCAAATTCTTGGTTATGGCCTTAAAAATGATGATGTATATGTTTGGTATGCCATATAACAACACAATTTCTTATTTAAATAGTGAATTTGGGGGGTAAATACCCAGTACTCCAATTGTAGGGTCATAGGGTAGCTCAATTTTTAATTTTTTGAGGAATCTCCATACTGTTCTCCAAAGTGCCTTCACCAACTTGCATTCCCACCAACAGTGTAAGAGGGTTCCCCTTTCTCCATATCCTCTCCAACACTTGTTGTTTCCTGTCCTGTTAATTTTGGCCATTCTAACTGGTGTAAGGTGGTATCTCAATGTGGTTTTGACTTAATTTCCCTGATAGCTAATGATGATGAACATTTTTTCATGTGTCTGTTTTATGTCTTTTTTGGAGAAGTGTCTGTTCATGTCTTCTGCCCATTTTTTGAAATGATTATGTTTTTTGGGTGTTGAGTGTGAGGAGTTCTTTATAGATCTTGAATATCAGCCTTAAGTAGTGTCATTTGTGAATATCTTCTCCCATTCCGTGGATTGCCTCTTTGTTTTGTTGACTGTTTCCTTTGCTGTGAAGAAGACTTTTATCTTGAGAGAGGATGAATACCCAACTTTTGTGTCAACATGGACAGGAATGGAGGAGATTACATTGAGTGAAGTAAGCCATGCAGAGAAAGTAAATTATCATATGGTTTCACTTACTTGTGGAGCATAGGGAATAACATGGAGGACATTAGGAGAAGGAAAGGAAAAGTGAATTGGGGTAAATCGGAGAGGGAGACAAACCATAAGAGAATGTGGACTTTGAGAAACAAACTGAGGGTTTTGGAGGGAAGGAGAGTGGGGAATGGTTGAGCCTGGTGGTGGGTATTAAGGAGGGCACCTATTGTATAGAGCACTGGGTATGGTGCATAAACAATGAATCTTGGAACACTGAAAAAATAAAATAAAATATTAAATAAACAAACAAACAAACAAATAAATAATAAAGAAAGAATTTTTTATTTCAGTAGTAACCAAAATATCTCATGGAAAATACCTAAGTTACCACAGGTATTAAAACTGACTGCTCAGATAGGAGTATTTTTGACAGAGCTTCAAAATCTTCGGTTAAGGGGCGTCTGGGTGGCTCAGTGGGTTAAAGCCTCTGCCTTTGGCTCAGGTCGTGATCCCAGGACCCTGGGATCGAGCCCCACATAGGGCTCTCTGCTCAGCAGGGAGCCTGCTTCCCTTCCTCTCTCTCTGCCTGCCTCTCTGCCTACCTGTGGTCTCTGTCTGTCAAATAAATAAATAAAATCTTTAAAGAAAAAAAATCTTCTGTTAAAACATAGCAGAATCTGGGGCACCTGGGTGGCTCAGTCAGTTAAGCATCCAACTCTTGGATTTTGGCTCAAGTCCTGATCTCAGGGTGGTAAAATTGAGCACAGTGGTAGGCTCTGTGCTCAGCATCGAGTCTGCTTGAAATTCTCCCTCCCTTTGCCCCTCCCCAAAATTGTGCATGCTTGTGCTCTCTTTCCCTCTAAGTAAATAAAATCTTAAAAAAAAAAAAAGTAGAATCCAAACTTAGAAGCTCCACTTTTAATACAGTAAGAGCTCTTGAATTTCAAAAACATGCTTCAAAAGAAAAGACAAGTGGATTATAAAATAGGTAATTCCCATGTTCTAATAAAAAATTTTTTTTAAAGATTTTATTTATTTGACAGGGAGACAGAGATCACAAGGAGGCAGAGAGGCAGGCAGAGAGAGAGGGGGAAGCAGGCTTCCTGCTAAGCAGGAAGCCCAATGTGGGGCTCGATCCAAGGACCCTGGGATCATGACCCGAGCTGAAGGCAGAGGCTTAAACCCACTGAGCCATCCAGGTGCCCCTCTAATCAAATTTATTTTAGCCTAACAAAACTATTCCTGTACCATAGTCCCTATTTGACTAGCACTGTCATGCCATTAACAAAATCATTTAGTAAGAGGTATTTTAAAGACACTAAGCTCCTATTAAACCTGCCAAAGAGATAAAATTGTTCAAAACATATTAAAGAGATCTCTATTTGTCAGCAGAAATATGTACATGCCATTTGTGAGGTAAGTACAAGAAGTCCTCTTTGGCCAACTTTACCAGGAGCCTGGTGGCAGTTGAGTATTATAAAACTAATGCCAGTAAAAGGCAAGTGATTTGGGCTAGTTATGTTTGATGTCTGGATGAAGTGAAGACTTTCCTTCAAGTAGAAAAAAAAAAAAAGTTCAGGCAATGGTAATGAAACTCTTATTAAACATAATTCCCATGTTGGGGATACCAGAGCATACTGATGAGGACAGAGAAAATTCTATTTCTGCTCTTTAGAGAATATGCAAATGTTCAGTTTCCTATAAGCTGTCATACACCCTATCATCTTCTGCCCTCTAGACACATGTAGCAAATTCAAACTCAAAACAAAAAACAAACAAAAAAAAAAAACAAAAACCTCACAAAATATACCTCATTTACTACAATTCAATAATCTACCAGGCTAAAATGGCTGTTTAAAAATTACAATCATCTCTACAAGTACTGAATATTTTTCCTCTGGACTTATATTTGACGGGCCTATATAGTGGGAGTCTGAGGCAACATCGTGGGACTAATTTAGCTGGATTGCCTCAAAATCATGTTCAATACTTTAACTGGGTTTCACTATTGCTTAGAGACAAAGTCAAAAGGACCTGGAAAGACCCATCGGAAGAAGTCTTTCGGGGTGCCTGGGTGGCTCAGTGGGTTCAGCCTCTGCCTTCGGCTCAGGTCATGATTTCAGGGTCCTGGAATCAAGCCCCACATCGGACTCTCTGCTCAGCAGAGAGCCTGTTTCCTCCTCTCTCTCTGCCTGTTTCTCTGCCTCCTTGTGATCTCTGTCAAGTAATTAAATAAAGTCTTTAAAAAAAAAAAAAAGAAGAAGAAGAAGAAGTCTTTCAACCCTACAGACCAGGAGATTCCATCTACGTAAATGTTCTGTAGGAAAGATGAGCTGCTATTACACAGAAAGACCATTCAAGTACTACTGACAACCTATATGACTATCAAAGTAATGGCCAAACAAATAGCTGGACTCGTCCGTCTCATGGGAAGCCAGCTCCTCAAGAGGACTGGCCTGTGGTTCCCACAAAGAACAGAAAAGTTAAGTTTTCTACAATAGTGGATGTTGGTACTGAACTCCACTGAAAGGAGATATTCTAGGGAACTTATTACTATCTTTACAGAATGTCTTGCATCTGTATTCACAGTTGGGTTATTTTAGCTACTTTAAGAGAATCACATTATATTAGAAAACAAACATGTCACTTGTTATGTTAGTCCTTCTCTCTGCACTCCAAGTAATTCTTTCAATCTTCTTTCTGATTACCTCTAGACTGTAATCGTTAACATAAACAGATTCAGATTCTGGACTTAAATTCAACAATCTGACAGTAAATATGGGACTGTCCTCAATTGTTTTTATTTTTTTTTTAATATTAACAAAGTCAAAGCAACTAATATGCATCTAGGTACTTAAGCTTTAAATTTACCATGTTTTTGTTAACTAGTTTGATTAGAAGAATGATATTAATAAGAAAAATATTTAAATAACAGACACAAAACTCTGGCATTTACTTATAGATACTGCAGAAGACAGGTGCAATGGCACCCGATTAACTTTGGTGTGCAATTCTCAGACAATCCCAATATAGATAAACACATGAAGATTCAAATGACTATTAAAATGGACCTAGACCTGAGGCAAAAATTATCATTGGATGGATTTGTCTTCAAGACATTAGATCCATATGCACTAAACACCAGGATTTCAATCTGTACCTTTCAAATGAGCATGACACATTAGAGCTTTGATACTCAGGACGGCCAAGGATAGCATTTCACATCTGGGAAAAGTTGTGTGAAGATAGAACAATTCTAGAGAGCCTAAATTGCCATAAAGTATGAGGATACTTTCATCATGACTAAAATTCAGGACAAATTACTGGGCATTACAAGGAAAGCTCTGAATTAAAATTTAGATGATCAGACTCCAAAGTGAAGTTTTATTTAATCCAAGCCTAAATAGTTTAAGGAACAATAAAGCTCCGTGAATCATCTCAAAATGCAAGCAATAAAGACAACATATCAATTTGTAAAATTAATAAATCACTGTGAAAAAAATTTTGTGCAGTTTTAATCAAGAATCTAATTTAACTAATCATAATTGGTACGATTTATTCAAAGGTCATTCCACCAATGCAATTAATACTGTCTAAAAATTTAGCAATTCTATTATTTTGACAATTGCTTTGCTTTCTGTTTTACTTTGGAATTGATGGATACTTAGAAGGCTGCGACCCAACAGCAATAAAACTTATTGGAAGTCTGTAGTGTTACTATTTTATAATAACAAAAGGGAGGATTATAAATCTAAATATAAATCTAAAAGGAAAAAAATCCCTGTTGAAAATGAGATTTCCCTCACCTCCCTTTTCTTAGAGCAAATACTTGAGACAACCTCTAATTCTAAATTCTTTCTCTTCATAAGTAAATCTTTTGAAAAGCCAAATAAACCTCTTGTGGGCTTTACAGACCCAAGGATATCTTTCTCAAAAACCTGGGGACTAGTTCTTTGAAAGATATCAAAAAAGATAAAGGCCTTTTTTCTAGTCTCTGTGGCAAGGTAGTCTAACTTCTGGACCAACTTTGCTTCCAGTTGCAGTACTAATACCAGTCTTTTAAATGAGATCTGTCTTCCTTTGGATAAAACATATTAGCCAAGATAGATGACCATCCCAACTACCAAGTGAATTTGGGATGAACTATGTGACAGATGGTGCTGTGGAGTCCTTTTCCTTGAGGACTATAGTTTATCTTGAAAACACGTGTGTAATGGGTTGTATGTGCTAGATTATGTCAACGAGTGAGATTTTTCAATCTTAATGTATTGACTGTGATTCTCATCACATCCACATTTAATGCTTATTCAGTAATAAAACACAAACTGTTTTCTTTCTCTAGATTTGTGGAGAGGTTTACTGGATTGAAAGAATTTTATTTTTAATTTCCCCAGCACACTCCGCTAAATAACTGTCCTGTATAATCCTTGAAAGTGTCAAGATCATGAAAGTAAAGGGTAAATAAATTATGTAAATTGAAGAGAATGAAATAGAAAACTATTAAATGCAATGTGATATTCTAGACTGGATTCCTCTTTTTTTTTTTTTTTAAGACTGGATTTCTTTTTAATGGAAGCAAATATTGAGAACTGTTAAGACGTCAGTGGAATCTAAACATTAAAGTATTGCTAATTTTTATTCTGATTCTTATATTGAAAAAATGGATTAAATGCTAAAGAATTTATGGTAAACAGCATTTTCAAATGGTTTTGAAAAGTTATTTGAATCGAACTTCTCTTAAGTTTGTTTCAAACTTGAGGGGGGAAGGTACAAAGACAGAGAGAGACCCATAGCTCAAGATAAAACTTGCTAACGTGTCTGCTAGTTGGTTTTTTAAGAAATGATACTTTTAAAGCCCCATTCTGTATTATTTTTCCCCCTACAAGCTTATATAATAAATGCTTTTGTCCCGTATTTTAAACTACGTATTATCATACATACATATACTTTTGTAACTTGTTTTAGCTAATGTTATTTTCAGATTTATGCACTTCTTTACATTTTGCTAAATTTCATTTTTAACAGTAGTGTTGTATAAGCCGTTTTATCTGTTCCCCTACTGAGAAACAGGTTGCTTTGGTTTTTCCCACCACTGTAAACATTGTTACAGCATTATATAAAGTTTAAAAATATCTTCTCCCAGGGTGTGGCTTGCATTTTTCACATTTATTAATTCACGTTTAACATACAAGAGAGATTTTAATTTTAATATTGGTACATTTGTTGATTCATTTTTAATGGTTTGTCCTTTTGAAAAAAGTCTTTTATGCTCATACATTTTTATAGGTACTTCAGGAAAAAAGTGCAAGGATTTTGATTAAAGCTTATCTTGAAAAATCTAAGTTAATTTACTAAGAGGCTAGTATGTATATGTATATATATTTTCTTCATTTAGATTGGCAGGTTCAAACTTCTCTACACTAGCATAGCATTAAATGTTATATAAAAAGAAATTTGAAATTATTCATTTTCTGTGTGGGAAAACAGTTAAGGTAGTCAGAATTACATTATTGTCTTTCATGAATTATCTGGGAAAATGTTTGAGAATATTATCTCAATCTACTTCTAAAAATAATTTATTTGTTTATCCATGCATTCATCCAAGCCATTCATTTATTCAACAAATATTGGATATATTAATATTTTAGTGCCTGGTATCCACAATAGAGTACTAGAAGCAAAAGAAAAATCTCTAGCCTCACATTTTGCATTTTGGCAAGGCAAAATAAGCATTAAACAAATGAATCCATAACTATACAATAGTTGATGGTGATAAGTGCCATGGAGAAAAATAAAGCAGGAATGGAAGTAAGGAAGAGGCTATTTTCAGGTGGGATTTTCTAACAGACAAATAAACAAAGACATGAAAGTAAAGAAACACATCATATGTTTGAAGGAAGACCATTCCAGAAGAGGAGAAAGTTAAGTACAGAGACTCTGAGCTCAGCATGCGTGTGTAGGTGCATACTGGAGGGGGTGGCGGGGGTTCTTAATAGCTGTAAGGAAGTCAGCAAGGCTGGAGCAGAGTGGAATGAATTTTTCAGAGATGAGGTAAAGAGAGGAAGTAATGCAAGATCAAGTCATGGAAGACAAGGAGGATTATAATGAGAACTTTGGCTCTTATTCTAGGGAGTTGGAAAGTTTGAGCAGAGAAATTAACATAAGATGACTTATACACCCTTGACTGCTGTGTTCAAAATAGATAGAGTGGGCATGCAATAGCTGAGAGATAAGCTAGGACGCTATTTCAATTAAAAAAAGGTGGCTTGTATTGGCATGTTAATGGTAGACCTTGTAAAAGATATTCAAATTCCACTTTAGATGTTTTGAATATAAAGCTGGCAGGGCTTCAGAAAAAGCAAAATTAAAAAGGACCTAAAAGTTTTTGGCTTGCGCAAATGGAAGGGTACAATTTGTTTTATGTGAGTCTGATTCGATAATTCAATCTCTTCTGTTAACTTAGATTGGTGCAGTAATAAGTCTTACCTTTAATGTGCACAAATATTGATGAAGACACTTTTTAGCAAGTTAAAGTAGGAGATGGAAAAATAAAATGACCTGATGCCAGGATAGCTACCTATTCATACTTTTTATGAAGTGGCAAAACTTGAGGTTAATGACAGGTAAGTCTTAAGAACGGAAAATGAAGGAAAGATTTAGGATCTAAGAAGAATAGCTAAGTGTATTAATAGGTCAAAGTCAAGAGAAGAGAGGGAAAAAATTCCCTTTCCTTTTTCTATTAGTACTAGTAAAAGAGACTTTAAAAAGATGGTAGCAGAAGAAAAACTGTAAAGACCTCTGTCAAGAAGACTTGAAGGCCTTCTTATCCATACTACCCAAAAACCTATTATATTCACTCATGAATATAATCAAGGTTACTGATTACTCAAAAGCTATACAGATTAACTACTGACCAGATGAAGTAACTACAGAATGCTAAGAGTATTCAACAGTCACATGAGGGTGAAGAATTTGGACATTTAAGAATTTCAGCAGAAGCCTGGTAAGTTACTGAAATGGTTTCTTAATTATCAGGGCTAAGACATGTATTTTAGGTATCACAAAATGCAGTGATTATTTGTGTCGACAACTATTCCCCATCTGGATTTAAATGTCTGTGAGCACAGGCTTCAGATAGTATCATGACAAACCTGCTACAGTGGGTAAAGTCAATGGTTTGTGAGGTCTGAGAGGGCTATTGCCTTACCCCTTTCAAACCCACAAATGGGATACTGAATTCCATAGTAAGAATGTAGAGTACAGAGTATTTTAATCTGGCTTTATGAATATTAGCAAGAAATACTAAATATAAGATCATCAACACAGAGATGGTAGGTCTGATGGAAATGGTCCCTAGTCTTGGATGCCTTAGCCAACCTTGGTCTTAAGAAGCCAAGAACAGGAATGCCTGGGTGGCTCAGTCAGTTGAGCGTCTGCCTTTGGTCAGGACATGATCCCAGGGTTCTGGGATTAAGTCCTGAATTGGGCTCCTTGCTCAGCAGGGAGCCTGCTTCTCCCTCTGCCTGATTCTCCCTCTGTTGTGCTCTCTCTCTCTGACAAATAAATAAAACCTTAAAAAAAATAAATAAAAAGAAGCCAAGAATGTAAGAGGCAGTAACTACTCTGTCTCAGTTAAGTGGCTATTAAAAAGAATCTTGTGCAACATGGGGGGTTAAGGGGGTAGGAGAAGAGTAAATGAAACAAGATGGGATTGGGAGGGAGACAAACCATAAGTGACTCTTAATCTCACAAAACAAACTGAGGGCTGATGGGGGGAGGAGGGTTGGGGGGGTTATGGATATTGGGGAGGGTATGTGCTATGGTGAGTGCTGTGAAGTGTGTAAACCTGGCGATTCACAGACCTGTACCCCTGAGGATAAAAATATATTATATGTTTATAAAAAATAAAATTAAAAAAATTGACTTGTAAAAAATAAATAAATAAATAAATATTAAAAAAAAAAAAAAAAGAATCTCTATATACAGTAATTTCCAGGAGAACAAACGGACAGTTACCAGAAGAGAGGATGGTCAGGGGATGGGTTAAACAGGTAATGGGGATTAAGGAGTGTACTTGTGATGAGAACCAGGTGTTGTATGGAAATACTCAATCACTAAATTGTACACCTGAAACTAATATTACACTGTATATTAACTGAAATATAAAAACTTTAAAAAATTTCTATGAAAGAGGAATAAAATTAGGTTCTGAAAATGCTCTAAGATGAACCTGTTTGGATATAGAGATGCCATGGTAGAAGGTAAAACAAGGTGATATTAAAAACTGAAAATGCAACTGGAGTGATTTGATGGTTAAGTAGCTTTTACCTGACTTCACAATTGGTATGGATATTAGATATTGTGTGTCACTAAATCATGTTGCCTTTGTGCTTTTCATATATGTATTGAGTTCCTCTTGTTTTATTAGGACAAATGCAAACTTTTAGAATTGTCCCAGACCACCTATTACTAAGCATTAAGCAAAACTGAAGTCCAGAAGCTAACAATGGATATTATATTGATTAAATATTTCATTCAGATAGGAATTTTGATTCCCACTAAATTCCTTTTCAATGGTCTAATATGTCTCTATATAATGAAGAATGTTCCTGGAGACCAATGGATTTCAACGATTTTTGTTTTAGTTTCCTTTGTTTCTTAAAGTTAAGGCCCCCAAAGAAACTTTGTTTGTATAGATTTATTGATATGCACCTTATTAGAAATTAAAACTGATAGGGCCACCTGGGTGGCACGGTCAGTTAAATATCCAACTTTTGTCATAGCTAATGTCATGATCTCAGGGTCCTAGGATAGAGAGCCCCACATGGGGCTCCATGCCCAGCGGGGAGTCTACTTGGAATTCATTCTCCCATCTTCCCCCTTCCACTCTGCTCCTCCCCAACTTCGCACATGCTCTCTCACCCTCTCTAAAATAAAGTCTTTATAAGAAAAGAAGTTAAAACTGATAAAGAACATAAACAATGAATTTTGGATCACTGAAAAAATTATATAAAATTTTAAAAATTTGAAAAAAAAGAACATTGAAAAATATAACTATCCCACTATGGGTTTAAATAACATTTTTCAGGAGTGACACCAAGATAGTAAAGTGGAAGCACTGCATCTTTCTTCCCAACACACACATCAATTCACCAACAAATCATGGGCAAATTTGTAATGATGCTGGTAAATCACTTTCAATTATAGTTAAGTTAAAGTATTAATAACTAAAATATGTTAGAAGATACACATACACAATATGAATAGATGTAACTGGGACAATAGTAACAAAGTGTGGAGGAAAAAAGTTCATTAAATCATATAGAAAAACTCTAGACTTTTATTATCTGCTTAAAATAGGTTACAACTATAAGATACTTTACATAAGCCCCAAGGTAATAAGGAAGGGAGGAAGGAATCTATAGAAGTTACAGGGAAAGGAATCAAAGTAGATCTACACACACGCACACACGCACAGGAAGATAGCAAGAGAGGATGACCAAAAGAACTATAAGACTAGCAACAAAAACAAAAGCAAACAAAAAAGGCAATAGTAAACCCTTCTCTATCAATTACTTGAGATTTTAATGAATTAAACTCAAGGATAGAGTGGCTAAATGGATTTTAAAAAAATATCAAAATATATGCTGTCTACAAGAAACTCACTTTAGATTTAAGAACACACATTGGCTGAAAGGGATGCAAAAACAATCTGTGCAAAAGGTAATCAAAAGAGAACAAGGATGATTATACTTACCAGAAAAAATAGACTAAGAAAAAACTGTCACAAGATACAAATGAGGGCCTTATATTAAAAGGCTCAATCAGGAAGACATAAGGTTTATAAAAACATATGAACCTACCATTACAGCATATAAATATGTAAAACAAAGATTGACAGAACTAAAAGGAAGAGAGAGATAGCAAAATGGTAATGGTCAGAGACTTTCTACCTCCTTTTTCAATAGAGCATCCAGACAGATCCATAAGGACATAGGAATTGACTAACACTATAGACCAAATGGACTTTATGAAATAGAACATTTCACTAACAGAATACACTTTCTTGTCAAGCACATAGCTCTTTCTCCCGCACAGATCATGTTAAGTCACAAAACAAGTCTTAAATTTGAGAAAACTGAAGTCATACTAAGTATCTTTGACCACAATAGAATGAAAGTATATATCAATAAAAGGAAAACTGGAAAATTCACAAATATGTAGAAATTAAAACATATTGCTGATCATTGGCTCAAAGAAAAAATCAAGTGGGAATTTAAAAAATACCTCCACATAAAAAAACATATACTAAAATTTGTACCATTTTTGTAGCCTCTTATACAAGAGTGAAATTCAGAATGATAAAAATCTACATTAAAAAAGATTGAGCTACCTACTATGTTCCATGTGCATTTACTTGGATTGGCTTATTTAATCCCCACAATAGTATAAAGAAGTTATTATTCTTATCCTACAGATGAGAGGATTGAAACCCAGACAAATCATCTATCTTTACTAATATGATATTAATTACTGAGGTCCAGAAATCAAATGAAGGCCTGTCTAACAATAAAGCCCCATGATTCTTCCAGGATTCCAAATGATAATAAAAATAACTGAAACTATAAAAAGATCTCAAACAACTTCACACATCACAAACTAGAAAAAGAAAAAAACTATGCACAAAGCTTGCAGAAAGGAAGATTAGAGTAGAAATTAAAGGGGGATATTAAAACAAGTTATTTTGAAAAGAAATACTGAAAACGCCTAGACTAAGGAAAAAAACAAAAGACTCAAAATCAGAAATGAAAGACACTAGAACTGATGCCACAGATAAAAAGGATCATAAGAGTTTGTTTTGAACAAATTATATACTAATAAACTGGATAACCTAGAAGAAATTAATACCTAGAAACATACAACCTACAAAGAACAATTATGAAGAAATAGAGCCTAAACAGATTCCGTAACTAGTATGGAGACTGACTCAGTAACCAACCCTGTTCCCAAAAAATCCCAGGACCAGATAGCTTCACCAGTGAATTCCACCAAACGTATAAAGAAAAATTAACCCAAATCCTTAAATTCCTCTGAAAAACTGAAGAGGAGAGAACAAAGATCAATAGAATAGAGCACATAAAAATAAATCCATGCCTATACATGGTCAACTCATCCTTGATAAGGATTCCATGAATACACAGTGGGGAATAATACTCTTCAGCAAATGGTGTTAGGAAAACTGCATTTCCACATTCAAAAGAATGAAATCAGACCACTATCTTCTACCATGCCCCAAACAACTCAAAATCGATTAAAAACTTAAACATAAGATCTGAAACTGCAAAACTCCCAGAAAAACATACATTGGTCTTTTGGAAAATATTGGTTTACTCAGTTACACACATTTTCCATGTTGTCATATTTTATTACTCAATATCAAGCCACATTTTAATATTGCCACTTACATCTTCAGTACAAATCTGTAGTGGAAAACAGTTTTATATTTGATACAGCCCAATTAAGAAAATAATCATGGTATATTACTGGACTTGGGTTGAGACCATCCCTACCCCATGGGCTATCATATCATTCTGATGCTTAAGTTACAAATTATCCCTCAAGTAATGCCAGAAAGACATCCAACTGAGGAGGAGATAGTATGGCAAGGTTTACTAATAAAGAGTAAATAGTATTTTTAAGAATACACAAAGGGAAGAAGTCCACAGTACGTAAAAGGAGGTTGTTGTTCTCCCTATGGGGACAATTTCAGTGTCCTTTCCACATGGACCGCTGTGTGTTCCAAGCATAATTCTCTCCCAGCTAAGGTAAAACTATCACTCTAGTTTGCTGATGTTTGATTTTGGCTATTATAGCTCATTCCCCTACAGAGGTGCACAGTTCAGGTACACAAAGTTAGGTAGAGTATGGCAAACACTACGTACTCCCAAATGGAACTATATTTGGTATCAACTAGTAGTCTCATGGAACATTCAATGCTTGAGGGTTCAGAGCTTTTCCAATATTATAAATATTTCATATTTCATTTTACATATTACAAAAATACTTATTAACCCAAGAAGGGACACTAGAGGGAGCTATCTTCCAGGAGACAAGCTACAACTGGAAACCAGCGTAGAGAGAGAACACAACTATAAATGAGCAGGGAATTGAATAATGCTATTAATGGAGAAACATACAGCAGTAGTACAAGGAGGTAGCAGACTCATCTAGGAAAGATTACTGGATATGCACCGTTAAAAAGTGTTTGTAGGAAAACAATGGTAACCTTAAATAATGGCAGGACATTATTGAACAGTACCACCTTTATTATCCTCTAATGAGTCTAGTACCGTATGCTTACAAAAATTAATTTACTGTTCCTGTGCTGCAAGTGGCATTAGACAGAAAAATGTCATCCTTATGTGGAGGGGGCGGTAGGATAGATGGGTAGCGTTACATAATGGCACCCGGAAGCCAATGTCTCTAAAAGTTATTTTATAATAACTGAGATATGATTATGTCCACAAAGCAGATCAAATTCAGAGTTTACAGAAAAATGGTCTTAAGTCACCATCTCAGTTACTGGGAATGTGATACAGCAGGAAAGGTCACTTCTATTGGGAGAGAAAGAGTGTGCTTTAGCCAAAGTAGTTTATATCAAACATTAATTTTCCACTGTAGATATTTGGTATAACAAAGGATTTATACGACTACTGATGGAATTAAATGAAAACCAGGCTCACATAAATGCTCATCTGCAAAGGGAGAAAATTTGGGATTCGGGTTTAAGCCCCAATTTGGTAGAATACTTAAAGAAACTGGACCCAAAAGGAAGTAAATTTGGCTTTAGAAAAATTACTCAATTACATGCCTTCAGCAACACACGTAGAAAAGTTCAAATGACTCTGGATCAAGGAGGTATTTACAGTAATCGAGCTGTTAAACATTAGAAGACCTATACCTGATTGAACAGTGGTAATGAGTCTGATTATAGGTAGGAAATACAAGCAAATAATAAACAATACTGAGGAAAATTTGTACAAAAAAGGAGACAGGTAAAGAAATGGCTGAAGAATACTGGGTTAAGGAAAAGGAAATAATTTAGATAACTTTATATATTTTTTTCTTGTTAAGATTTTATTTATTGGGGTGCCTGGGTGACTTAGTCAGTTGGGCGGCCGCCTTCAGCTCAGGTCATGATCTCAGGGTCCTGAGATCGAGCCCTGCATTGGGCTACCTTATGGATGGGGAGCCTGCTTCTCCCTCTCCCTCTGCCTGCTGCTCCCCCTGCTCGTGATCTCTCTCTCTGTGTCAAATAAATAAATAAATTTAAAGATTTTATTTCTTTGACAGAGAAAGACACAGCAAGAGAGGGAACACAAGCAGGGGGAGTGGGAGAGGGAGAAGCAGGCTTCCCGCTCAGCAGGGAACCCATTGTGGAGCGCAGTCCCAGGACTCTGGGATCATGACCTGAGCTAAAGACAGACGTTTAACAATTCAGCCACCCAGGTAAACTTGTATTTTCAATAACTAGCTAATAAGATATTAGCTTTTAAGAATTGCATTCTATTATTTGCTTCTTGACAATGAACAAGTGCCTGTATTTATATAATCTACTTTGAACCAAGTATCACATTGAAGTACTTAAATTTCATAGCATATGATCTTTCAAAAAAACATGCAATAAAACTGACATACTTAGGTACCAGATATTTATAGCTCCTTTTCAAGATTTATTTTTATAACATGAACATAACTTTTAAAAATATCCCTATTTTTAGCCAATTTGTAGTGTTTAAAGCACTCAATTTCTTTCATGTTGAACCTGACCATTTCTGATGAAAATATGTCTTGCCAACAAAGCTAATTCTCTACCAGTGCTAAACCATCAAAAATAACAAGAGCAAATTTAATTAGAAAGGCAAAAAAAGTTAATTAAAATTACAAAGTAAATTTAGCAACACAGCTCTTCAAATATCTGCTGCATTGGTGATTAAGCAATTATAAACTAGGAATCTGTTTACAATAATTTAATGGAATAGCGCTACTTCCAGGATATGAAGGATTCTAATTTTCTTAATGCTGAAAGCACATAATGCTCAATGGCAAGTAGATCTGATTTCTCAGGTGTGTATATAAAGACAAACTAAAATATTTAAGTTCATTTCTCTGAGTCTATTTTCAATATATAAATTACACTTTGCTTATTTTAAAATGTAAATTAAATACACATTTCCACAATCATTAGGAATGCTTAATCTAGGCCTTTTTGAAAATTCAAGTATGTTCTATTACAAAAATATTTTGTCTATGGTTATTCACTTCCTTCAAAATTATTAACATTTTAAGGAAACCCTTCTTTGAAAATTAGAAAGAACTTCTGAGTATGTTTGAAATGAAACATACTTAGAGCCCATCAGTTGTTAATTCCATGGTTTAGGACAAAATACTTGAGTTTTCTGAGCATTGATTTCCTGGTAGTTAAAATAAGTGAAAAGTCAACAAGTAATATTAGGTTTTATTGTTGTTCCTAGAATTAGTATAATGAATATCAAATGCATAAAACACAATAGAAACTCAATCATTTCTGTCTTTTAGATTTGGTTTAATAAATTACACAAATTTAATAGATTATACAAAATTAAGGGAATTTAGATGTATGTGGCTTTCTTTTTTAACCTAACTAGCTCTTTTTATCACAGATATTATGATTGCCCAAATTATAAGTGAGAATAGTATGGTTTTCCAGAAACAAAATTAAAGTGGAAAGGAACCAAGTAAAGCTCCTATATAGCCAAACTGACAAACTAACTTTATATATTTTAAAGTAATTATTATAATTTCCAAGAGATTGTGACCAGACTAATGGAAGACATTTGATAAAGTAAAGCAAAAATAAAGGTCTGAGAGCTTTAACTGAGATGAAAAACTGGATGTATATTTAGGCCATATAATAGGTTGGGAGCGAAGTGTCAACTCTTCCTCAGGGACATTGTGGGCCAAAGCTGCATTCCATTTCCATTGGGAGGTGTGAGGCCGAAAAGGTGAGCTGAATATCAATTCCCAACCAAAACTGGACAGAATAACCAGATCTTTGTGCTCCAACTAAACATAGTGACCACTGGCTCAAAAAAAAAAAAAGTTTTCAGAATCTCACAACTTAATACTCCAAATGGTTTAG
Organism: Enhydra lutris kenyoni; assembly: GCF_002288905.1. NCBI lineage: Eukaryota > Metazoa > Chordata > Mammalia > Carnivora > Mustelidae > Enhydra > Enhydra lutris. The sequence goes on along the minus strand of NW_019154109.1, from coordinate 13,606,546 downwards.
AATTTAAAAAAAATCATTCATCATATTAAGAATCTGAATGAGATTGAGAGAGAGATTTCTCACTTGAATGAGAAAACACAATTAAAAGATACTAATACTTAGATACCTCACATGGAATTATCTGAGAAGAAATTAAAACAATTACGATAAAGAATCAAAGGGGACCTTTAGAGCTAAACTGAGAAAAAAAAATTTAAATAGATACACAGCGCATGACTTGAACTCATGACTCAAGGTCAAGACCTGAGCTGAGATCAAGAGACCAACACCTAACTGACTGAGCCACTCAGGTGCCCCCTAAAATACTTAAAACAACAACAACAACAAAAAAAAAAACCTCACTGAGCAGGGACACCTGGATGGCTCTGACTCTTGGTTTCAGCTCTGGTTGGATCTCAGAGTCACGAGATGGAGCCCCTTATCAGACTCTGAGCTCAGCTCACTGGAGAGTCCCTCTGCCTCAGCTCCTCACTCCACTCACTGTATGTGCATGTGTGCATTCTCTCTCTCTCTCTCACACACACACAAAATAAATGTCTTTAAAAAAACAAGCAAAAAACAACACTTCATTGGATAGGCTCAAACGTAGTTTGGAGAGGACAGAGGGAAGAACTGGTCAATTTCAAGACAAACTGGTAGATGTTACTCAATTTTCTGTTCAGACTGGGTAGCAAAAACAATGAATTCGGCGATTTGTCACAACAGTAAAAATCTAACTTATGCATTCTAAGAGTCTCAGGAGGGGTGAAGAGTGCAAGTCTTAAAAATATATATTTGAAGGAATACTGGCTAAAAAAATTTTGATATTGCGCTATATCTCTGCAAGATCTCACCATTAAGGTAAAAAAATACACAGAAATTTGTATTTTTGGAAATTCCTTTGAGTTTGTAATTACTGAGAAGTTAATGTTTTAAATCCAAAATTATAGTACTACAATACACATAGTCATGTGATTATGTGAAAGAATAAACTTCCATAGAAGTAGCATTGCACTCTGTGTATTAAACATTTAAGACTTTGAGGAAAGTTACTAATCCTAGGGTTCTCAAGTTGGTGGCCTGTGATAAACAATGTCAGTATTAGGTTCCTAACATGTTTTTGTTGACTTCCCAGAGAATTAGATAGAACTGTCTAAAAAAACTTTTCCTAATGGAATAGATTCTTCTAGGAATAATTAATAGCTTGTATTGGAAATAGACTTTCCAAAACTTGTAAATGCTACCTTAATAGATGAAAGTCACTTTCAAATGAATATAAACAATTAACTCTGAAATAAAAAACAAATGGGCAGAATTTACAAATAGAGAAGCAAAAATAAGTAACTTTAATACTCCTATTAGTGGATAAAGGGTTATATTAGAATGGTTAACTACTTTGAAATATTTTCATATACCAAAACTGTGAAAGAATGAAGATTTAAAACATAATCAAATATTATACCTCATTTGCATGGCTTTAATGTTTTATGTACACAACAAAAGCTATCACAGAAATACAAAATATGATTTTATTTAAGTATCAGCAATAATTATGTCCCCAGCAAGAAAAAAATATTATTTGGCAGGTAATGGAAATATTGAAGGAAGTTAGCTCTAATCTTAGTGCAAGTGCAAGACACAGGACCAGTTCAACTAAAAAATGACAAGTGTTTATAAAAGATTACCTACACATCTTCACTTCAACATAGAAGAAACCACCCTCACTTGAAAGTTATGAATTTCTAAAAGCAATTCATGAGTCCAATGTGGTAGCACAAGATTCATCTGAGTTTTATGCATTTCTCAAGGAACAGTAAGGTCATCTCTATCAAGACAGTAACCCCATCTCTAAAGAGGATACTTCTTAGTTTAGGAAATGCTTAGAAATATAGTGATGGGGGCACCTGGGTGGCTCAGTGGGTTAAAGTCTCTGCCTTCGGCTCAGGTCACCACATTGGGCTCTCTGCTCTGCAGGGAGCCTGCTTTCTCCTCTCTCTCTCTCTCTGCCTGCCTCTCTGCCTACTTGTGATCTCTGTCTGTCAAATAAATAAATAAAATCTTAAAAAAAAAAAAAAGAAATATAGTGATGAAAATCTTTGGCTCAAGCAAAATAATACCCATAATACCAACAGCAGTTAGATTCAGAAAAGTCTCTGTGTAATTTGTTTCTAAAGCGTCATATGTAAGACTATCTGGCACATTAGGAAATTGGAGACAATAGCCTTGTGATGATAATTTTAAACAGAGTATGATGAAATGTAGTTATATCTGCACATTCTTTTGACATCCATGAATATTAGGGGATTAATACACAAAGAGTTGGATATGCAAATACAGTAAAATGTTAATAAAATTTGGAATATAGTTTTGACTGTAAAGCTCTAGACATTTTGTTGTATATTAGCATATTTTATTAAAATATTGACAGGCAATAAAAATACTAAAACAGGACTGGCACTGTCCAAAATAGCAGCCACTAATAACTTAGATTAGTTAAAAGAAATTTCTTCAGTCACAGTAACAACATCTCGAGTGTTAAAGAGTTACATATGGCTAGAAACTACCATATTAGACCACATTATTGACTTTAAAAACAATTATGGTGACTATAGTTAGAAATACCATATTTTATATTGGAAAGTTGTTGAGAATACATCTTAAAAAGTTCCTGTCATGAGAAAAATATATATTCTAACTATATGAAATGAATGTTAACTTATATGCATATATTGTGATAATAATCAAATTACCAACTTGATATTTTGATAATCATATGTTGCATACATTAATACAATGTTATGCAAAATCATAACATTGTATTAATGATACATAATATAACTGATATATATCAATTATATAATAAAACTACAAAAATTTTCTAAAGAACTTAAGAAAAAAATCACCTAAAATGTCTGTAATGGAAGGTTGAATAGTGAAAAAAATTTATACATGTAGATGTTTAATGTAGATTGTATCAGTTATAAAAATAATGATAATTTGTAAGGTAAGAACAAGTTAGAACTAAAATACTGAACAAGACTGTTATTATTTATGACAAGTAAGTGTTAAAAGATTGTAAATTCCTTACAATGTTCAGCAAGAGAGTAAAGATAGACCTAGAAATAAAAGATGTAATTTTGTCCACAGGAAGATTTTTAGACAGGGAAAAAGGACTAAAATTATTTACCAAAACTAAAAATAGAAGAGAATAAATGATAAAAAGGCACATAAAAATCATCGTGAGCAATATTTCTAAAATATAAAAAAATGTAAATGGAAGAAATTCTTAATATTTGACTGGGGAAAAAAGGAAATAAAAAACGAAATTCATTCAATTTCATTATTTAAAGTGAGAAAGAGATTGCAACCATTTACCCCCAAATAGAGTTCAAGGGGGGGGGGGGGGGGGGGGGGAAGGCTTACTAACAATTACATATTGAAAACACAAATTTAGGAGGAAAATTAGGACTTTTAGATATGCATTCACCTCATCTTAACTTCTCTGTATATAAACAAATACACAGAATCATAGGTAGAGATTAAGAAGAACACACACAATGTGGGAGAAATTAATATATCCTTTAAGTGATAGAAACGGCATAAAAAATATCAAGAATTGAACTTTACGATAAAATAAACATGATCTGATGAACTGAAAGAACACTTCACCCTATAAGGAAGGGATCACTCACTATGGATGGATGGTTGTAATATACATGAAATCATTGAACTGTAACTTGAAAATGGTTATGATAATTTTATATAATATGTTTCACAATGAAAAAAATAACTGAAACAAAAAAGTTACTCGCTTGTTTCAATATTTGAGATTTTTCATAAAGAGAAAAGCTAGATAATTTTAACCATGTAACCATTTGATAAAGAATTCTAATCTATCAAGAATTATAACCAAGAAAAAAGGAACATATAGCAACCCATTTTATGAAGTTAAAATACCCTGATCTCTAAAACCAGACAATAATCTTTCAAGGGAAAGAAAAAAAAAAAGGCTGATCTCACCTATCAAAGTAGATACAAAATTTCCTAAGATTTAGTAAGATAAGTATATCTATATACTTAATTTCTTTTTTTTTTTAATTTTTTTATTCATTTGACAGAGAGAGAGATCACAAGTAGGCAGAGAGGCAGGCAGAGAGAGAGAGAGAGAGGGGAGGAAGCAGGCTCCCTGTGGAGCAGAGAGCCCGATGCGGGGCTTGATCCCAGTACCCTGGGATCATGTCCCGAGCCGAAGGCAGAGGCCTTAACCCACTGAGCCACCCAGGTGCCCCTATATACTTAATTTCTTTGAAGAATTCATTAATATTAGAAAAATCTAAATTCACCACATGACAACAAAAGGGAAAAATGATTATCTCAGTTACAATAAAATGATTAAACTAATTTATTGATTGTAAAAATACTTTAGTAACAGGAGTATACACACAATTTGCATGGAAAAGTATGCTGTCAAAATCTATTTTGAAAAAGTTTTCTAGATGAGGAGACATTAGAAGTATTTCCTTTACAGTCAAGATGAAGTACTGAATGTCTACTACTTTAATTATGGAACCCTTGCCAGAAAAATAAATCCCTCTAAAATATAACAGAGTGGGGCACCTGGGTGTCTCACTGGGTTAAGCCTCTGCCTTCAGCTTGGGTCATGATCTCAGGGTCCTGGGATCGAGCCCCGCATCGGGCTCTCTGCTCAGCGAGGAGCCTGCTTCTCTTCCTCTCTCTCTGCTTGCCTCTCTGCCTACCTGTGATCCCTGTCTGTCAAATAAATAAATAAAATCTTTAAAAAAAAAATAAAATAAAATTTAAAATGTAACAGAGCACTTGTCTATATACAGATAGAAACAAATTATCCACATAAATATTGTAAATGTAAATAGAGAAAAAAATCAAATAAGTAAAAATGAGTAATTTTATCAAGGTTGTTATATATGATCATTTATTAATTTCTGTACACTTGGCATAATAATTCAGAAAGTTTAAGATATAGCTAAAACAATGTACTAAAATAAAGGTAAAACAAAATGAATTTTGTTTAGCTGAAGAATTAAAATCAAGAGATATGCAGGTTCATGGGTGGAACTCAACTTATTTTATGAGGTTAGTCTTATCCTGATACCAAAATAAGAACAATACACAAGACAAAAAACACTATACAAGGGTAATTTAATATTTGAAAAGTCAAAGTAGTCCACAATACTAATATATTGAAGAAAAGCATTTGAGAAAATTCAACACTCATAAAAACTCTCAAAGGGGCACCCGGGTGGCTCAATTTGTTAAGCATCTGACTCTTGATCTCAGCTGAGCTCTTGATCCCAGGGTAGAGGTGGCATGAAACCAACTTTTAAAAAAAGAAAGAAAAAACTCTCAAAGGTAGAGAAGAATTACCTCAACTTGATCAAGAGCGTCTACTAAAAACCCCTAAAGCTAACATAGCACTCAACAGTGAGAGATGGAAACCTTCCCTTCTAAAATTGGAAACAAAGCAAAAATGTGCCCTGATGTCCCTCCTTCACCACCCTACTGGAAAGTCTAGCTAAAATAGGGAAGACCTACAGAGTGGACAGGAAGAAATACCCTTTGCTGGTGTCCACGATTATTGACGTAGAACATCCTAAATAGGGGCGCCTGGGTGGCTCAGTGGGTTAAGCCGCTGCCTTCGGCTCAGGTCATGATCTCAGGGTCCTGGGATCGAGCCCCGCATCGGGCTCTCTGCTCGGCGGGGAGCCTGCTTCCTCCTCTCTCTCTACCTGCCTCTCTGCCTGCTTGTGATCTCTGTCTGTCAAATAAAAAAATAAAATCTTTAAAAAAAAAAAAAAAAAGAACATCCTAAATAACTGACAAAAACAAAAAGCCTCCTAGAATGAATTCAGCAAAGTCACAAAATGGAATTGCACACTCACAAAAAAACTGCATTTTTATATACTACAATAAATAAGAAAAGTAGGGTCCTTATACTTGAGGCAAATATGGACATATTTACCAAGAGAATTTCTGATACACGTTTCAAAATAATTTGGTGAAGATACACATTTTGTAATAATTTGGTGAGGATACCCATCGCAAAATAATTTGGTGAGGATGTATACAGTTGAGTCCACAGATTCCCCCCAGTCAAAACTCCACATAAAACTTGACTCCCCAAAACCTTGATTAATACCCTGCTGACTAGAAGCCTTCTTGATAATATAAACAACTAACATGCATTTTGTATGTGCATTATATACTGTGTTCTTATAATAAAGCCAAAGAAAATATTAAGAAAATCATAAGAGAAAACATATCTGCAGTACAGAAAGAATTTCCATTTATAAGTGGACCCATGCAGTTCAAACCCACGTTAAGAATAAGCTGCATAGGGGCGCCTGGGTGGCTCAGTGGGTTGGGCCGCTGCCTTCGGCTCAGGTCATGATCTCAGAGTCCTGGGATCGAGCCCCGCATGGGGCTCTCTGCTCAGCGGGGAGCCTGCTTCCTCCTCTCTCTCTGCCTGCCTCTCTGCCTGCTTGTGATCTCTCTGTCAAATAAATAAATAAAATCTTTAAAAAAAAAAAAAAAGAATAAGCTGCATAAAACAAGACTGGTTATGGGTTCATAATAGTTGAAGTTGGAAAACTTACAGTTTTTAATACTAAACTCGCTTATTCCATGGCTCTCAGAGCACGGTTCTCACACCAGAAGCAGCACTGCTAACTTGTGAGTGAGAAGAGCAAACACTTGGCCCCAACCCACATACTTTTATCAACACTCTGTGTGTGAAGCCATTAGTCCATGAACTTAGTGAGCCCTTTAGATGATTGTGATCCAAACTAATGTTTCCAAATCACTGCATGTCAACTGCTCACCTGAAGACTGGTTGAGTACACATTGCTTTTGTATGTCATCCACAATGCAAGGGGGAAAAATGTCTAGGCTAGGTGTTCACTAACAAATTACAGGAAAATCGGGAGACACATTCATTAGCAAATTACAATAAAAATCAGCAGACATACCACCCTATTCTACTCAAATTCTTACAGAGACCTGTAGAAGAGAATCTGTGCCCTAACTCAGTTTATGAGACTAGAAAAATCCCAACCCAGAAACTGAAAAAAAAAATAAATAAATAAATAAAGAGAGAGAGAGAGAGAGAAAAGGAAATACAGCTGTCTCTCTCACTCATGAACACAAGATACAATAATTTTTAAGCAGGCCTTAAGGAAATGGAATCCAAAAAAAAAAAACCAAAATCCTAACAAGAGAAAGCACTATGCAAGCTTTACATTAATAAATCCATCAAAGAAGTATCACTAGCAAATGAAGAAGTATCCAATTCCAGCAGGCTAAAGAAAAGCATTTGAGAAAATCCAATACGCAGTCATGTTAAAAATACTCTGAAAGTTAAGAACAGAAAAGAATTACCTCAAATTGATACAGAACATCTACCCCAAACAAACAAAAAACAGCCCTAAAGCTTACATATCACTCAACAGTGAGAGACAAAGAGCATTTCCCCTAATACCGGAAACAAGGCAAGACTTCTCCTCACCACTCATTCACCATAGCACTGAAGTTCTAGCTACAACGAAGGGGGGAAAAAAAAGATGTAAGAGGCATAAAGAGTGCACAGAAAGACATAAAACTCCTTTCGTGGGTGTACATGATTATCTACATAGAACATCCCAAGTAAGTACCAAAAAGAAAAAGTCTCCTAGGACTAATAAGCGAGCTCAGCAAGGTGACCGAATACTACATGAACACAAAACAATCAACTACATTTCTACATAATACAGAACAATGAAGAAAATAGCATTCTCACATTTTAGAGATAAATACTGTTATACTTTAAAATAAAATATGATTTCTGATATTCATTTCAAAATAATTTGGTGAGGTTGGGGAGAGACACATATAAAGCAACATTGGTCATGGGTTAGGTGAAGCTAAGAAATGCATGTAGTTTTTTACACTAACCTCACTTGCTCCATGGCTCTCATGCTTGGTTCTTCTACCAGTGGCACTGGGGAATTTGTGAAAAGAGCAAGCACTTAGCCTCCATGAATATATCTTGATTCAAAATTTCATCTGGGGCCTCTTAGTCCATGACTTAAAAAGCCCCTCAGGCAGTTCTGATCCAAGCCATTTCCCACTCACTGTGTATCAGTTACTCTCACCTGAAGATTGGCTGTTTATGTTTGTGTATACATTGCTGTTGTATATATTTTAAGTTCAATACAATGGTGGGGGAAGTGAATGAAAATATCTAAGCTAGATGCTTCGCTAGCAAATTAGAATAAAATGAGAGAACATGCAATCCTCTTCTTATACAAATAATTATGGAGGCTGGAAGAAGGAAATCTGTTCCCTAACTAGTTTTGAAGCTAGAAAAAACTTAACCCAAGAACTGAACCAAAAAAGTATGAGAAAAGGAAATATCAAAGCTAATCTCACTTATGAACAGAAGATGCAATAATTTTAGGCAAGAGTTAAGGAAACAGAATCCAGTAGCATATACAAAAATGACAATAAAACACCACAAATTAAATTGACTTTAGAAGAGCAAAGTTGGTTTAACATTAGCAAAACTGTAAATGGAAGGGGCACAAGAGCAGTTTGTATATTCTTGGTATACTCTTTTTCTTGTTCCAGATGCTAGCTACATGGGTTTGCTTGATTTTTTAAAATCTATTAAAATGTATGCTTATGATCGTTTGCTTTTCTGATTGTAAGATGAACTTCAGGGTTTTGAAAAAAAAATTTAATTATATTTATTCTCAAAGTTATTGTTCATTATCATGACTGTTGAAAATAGGAACCATAAGAAACTCCATTATTGAAATATAATAATACACTGAGGAAAATAAAATAATAAATCTGCAATTTCTCCTTCAGATAACCTTGATATACTTTTATCTATTGAAATTTGATTTTAAAAAGAAGTTCAATGTTTTCTAATACTACAATAAACAAATGTTTTAGAGTCAACAATCATGATCAAAATCAATTCAGCATTTTAAATATCATAATAAACTGGAACGTCCTATCTTCTCAGAACAAAATGTTAACAAAAGCATTTGATTTTTTAAATGAAAATCCAATTACAAATACTTAAGAATGAATTCAGTCTGTCTTTGATGTTATAAAACACCTCTAGTTCACAACTAGGAAACTAACATATGAGGCTTGTCTTGGCTGAATGCAAGAAGAACAGACCTCCATATCTGCCTGCCAGAATCTTAAAAGCTTACATAGAGGTCCTAAGTGGTTTTAATGATGTATACTATCCAGGTGGTCTCAACAACATCTTACTCTCTCAAGGCTTTGTCCTTGGAACATCTCTTAATGTGGGAAAGATGGGTGAAATGTAAATTCCAGGGACAGGAGTGGGGGTGAGGAGCCTCTGATTACCCAGGTCCAGCTCAGCATCAACCTGCCGCTCATGCCTCCTCAATGACCTCCTCCAACAAACATAATAAAATTTTATTCTACTTTTCAATATACCTTTGGTACCTAAGTCAAGCATGACACAATTGTCAATTAAAATTTGTTTTATCTAGACTCTATATGCATAATATGTTATATACAAACTTAATGGTAACAACAAATCAAAATCTGGTAAGCAAATAGATATGCAACAAACAAAGAGAAAAGAACTCACATATATCACTGAATAAAACCAGTAAACCATGAGAGAAGAGAACAAGAGAAGAAAGGAACAAAGAACTACAAAAACCATAAAACAAGTAACAAAATGGCAATAAGTACATACCTACCAATAATTATTGATAATTAATATATTTATAATATAGTAACACTATTATATTAATATATATGTTAATATTATATTAATATGTTAATAATAATTAAAATACCTATCTATAGTTACCTTGAATGTAAATGGACTAAATATCCCAATCAAAAGACATAGGATGATGAAATGGATAAAAATGCAAGACCCATCTATATGCTACTCACAAGAGACTCATTTCAGACCTAAAGACACATACGGATTGAAAGCAAAGACATGGAAAAGCATTTATCACGCAAACAGAAATTAAAAGAAACCTGGGGTAGCAATACTTGTATGGAATAAAATAAACTTTAAAAAAAAAGCCTGTAACAATAGACAAAGAAGGGTACTATATAATCATAAAGGGCACAATCCAACAGGAAGATATAACAATTGTGAATATTTATGCACTGAATATGGGATCACCCAAATACAGAAAGCAACTAATAAGAAATATAAGAGAAGTAATTGATAGTATATAATTATAGTAGGAGACATTAGCACTCCATTCCCATCAATTGATAGATCACATAAACAGAAAATCAATAAGGCAACAGTGGCACATAGGACCAGATGGATCGAACAGATATATTCAGCACATACCATCCTAAAACAGCAGAATACACATTCTTTTCAAATGCACATAGGGCACTCTCCAGAATAGATCACATAATTAGGCTACAGAACAAGTCTCATCAAATTAAAAAAAGACTGAGGTCATTCCACGCATCTCTTCCAACCACAGTGCTATGAAACTAGAAATCAACCCCAAGAAGAAATCTAGAAAGAACACAAATACATGGATATTAAAAACATGTTACTAAACAATGAATGGGCCAACCAAGAAATCAAAGAGGAAATTTAAAAAATATATGAAGACAAATGAAATTGAAAACACAATGGTCCAAAATCTTTGGGATGCAGCAAACACTGTTCTAAGAGGGAATTTTATAGCAATACAAACCTACCTCAAGAAGCAAGAAAATCTCAAATAAACAACCTAACCCTATACCTAAGGGAGCCAGAATAATAATCAAAAAAAAAAATAACAAGCAAAACCAAAAACCAGCAGAAAGAAGAAAATAATAAAGATGAGAGCAGAAATGACATAGAAACTAAAAAAACAATAGACCAGATCAAAGAAAAACTGGGATCTGGTTCTTTGAAAAGATGAATAAAACTGATAAACCTTTAGCCAGACATGTCCGATAGAGAGAGGGAGAAAAAGAGAGAGAGGACTCAAACACAATCAGAAATGAAAGAGGATAAATAACAGATACAGAAATATAAACAACTATAAGAATATTATGAAAAACTACACACCAACAAGTTGGAACTTAGATGAAATGAATAGATTCCTAGAAACATATAACCTACCAAAACTGAATCAGAAAGAAACAGAAAATTTAAAAAGACTGATTATCATCAAAGAAATTGAAACACTGGTCAAAAAAACAAACAAACAAATAGGACCAGACAGCTTCACAGATGAATTTTACCAAACATTTAGAGAAGAGTTACTACCTATTCTTCTCAAAGTATTCCAAAAAATACAAAATGAAGGAAAACTTCCCAATTCATTCTATGAGTCCAGCATTGTCCAATACCAAAACCAGATGAAGACACTACCAAAAAATTAACTTAAAGCCAGTACCTCTGAACTTAGATGCAAAGATGCAAAAATCCTCAACAAAATATTAGTAAACTGAATCCAACAATACACTGAAAAAATCATTCACACAATTTATTTGACAGAGAGAGAGAAAGAGAAAGAGAGAGCACAAGCAGGGAAACCAGGAGAGGTAGAAGCAGGAAGGCTTCCCACTGAGCAGGGAGCCTGATGTGGGACTCAATGCCTAGAGCCTCAGATCATGACCTGAGCCAAAGGCAGATGCTTAACCAACTGAGCCACCCACATGCCCCAACCCATTGCATTTCTATATACAAATAATGAAATAGCAGAAAGAGAAATTAAGAAAATCCCATCAGGGCTGCCTGGGTGGCTCAATGGGTTAAAGCCTCTGCCTTCGGCTCAGGTCATGATCCCAGGGTCCTGGGATCGAGCCCCACATCGGGCTCTCTGCTCCGCAGGGAGCCTGCTTCCTCTTCTCTCTCTCTGCCTGCCTCTCTACTTACTTGTGATCTCTGTCTGTCAAATAAATAAATAAGATCTCTTTCTGTCAAATAAATAAATAAAATCTTAAAAAAAAAAAAAAAAAGAAAAGAAAATCCCATCAACAACTGCACCCAAAATAATAAAATACAAAAGCGCCTCAGGGGTTCAGTCTGTTTAAAGGCTAACTCCTAATTTCAGGTGATCATGACCTCCAGGTCCTGGGATTAAGTTTCAAGTTGGGCTCTACATTCAGCAGGGAGTCTGCCTGAAGATTTCTCTCCCTCTCCCTCTACCCTTCCCCATCCCTGTCAAATAAATAGATAAATCTTAATAGTAATAATAATAATAATAATAATAAAATGCCTAAGAATAAATAGCAAAGGAGGTAAAAGACCTAAATTCTGAAAAGTATAAAACACTGATAAGAGAAACTGAAGATGACACAAATGGAAAGATATTCTATGGATTGGAAGAACAAATATTGTTAAAGTGTCCATATTACCCAACGCAATCTATACCTTTAATGCAATCCCTATCAAAACACCAAGAAAATTTACCACAGAACTAGAATAAACAATCTTAAAACACGTATGGAACCACAAAAGACCCCAATAGCCAAAGCAATCTTGAAAAAGAACAAAATGGGAGGTATCACAATTCCAGATATCAAGATATACTACAAAGCTAGAGTAATCAAAACAGTATGGGACTGGCACAAACATTGATATGTAGATCAATGAACAGACTAGGGAGCCCATAAATGGACCCACAATTATATGGTCAGCTAATATCAAACAAAGGAAGAAAAACATTAAACAGAAAAAAAGTCTTTTAAAAAATTGGTGTTGAGAAAGCTGGACATCGACATGCCAAAGTATGAAACTACACCACATTCTCACACCATACACAAAAATAAATTCAAAATGGATTAAGGTACTAAATATGAGACCTGAAAACAAAAAATCCTTGAAGAGAGCAGAGGCAGAAACTTTTCTGACATCAGCTGTAGCAACATTTTCTCGATATGTTTCCTGAGTCAAGGGCAATAAAAGTAAAAATAAACTATCAGGACTACATCAAAATAAAGAGCTTCTGCACAGCGAAGAAAACAATCAACAAAACTAAAAGACAACCTATGAAATGGGAGAAGATATTTGCAAATGACATATCTGATAAAGAGTTAGTATCCGGGGTGTCTGGGTGGCTCAGTTGGTTGGACGACTGCATTCAGCTCAGGTCATAATCTCGCAGTCCCGGGACCGAGTCCCGCATCGGGCTCCTGGCTCCATGGGGAATCTGCTTCTCCCACTGACCTTCTCCCCTCTCATGCTCTCTCACTCTCTCTCTCAAATAAATAAATAAATAAAATCTTTTAAAAAAAAGTTAGTATCCAAAATATATAAGAATACATAAAACTCAACACCAAAAACCAAATAATCCAATTTAAAAATAATTAGAAGAACACATGAACAGTTATTTCTCCAAAGAAGACAAACAAATGGCCAAAAGACACATGAAAAGATGCTCAACATCACTCATCATCAGGGAAATGCAAATCAAAACAATGAAATATCATCTCATACCTGTCAGCATGACTAAAATCAAAAACATAAGAAACAAGTATTGGCAAGGATGTGGTAAAAAAGGAACATGTGTGCACCACTGGTGGAAATTCAAACTTGTGCAGCCATTCTGGAAAGTAGTATGAAGGTTCCTCAAAAAATTAAAAATAGAATCTTGTCATTTGCAACGATGTGAATGGAACTATAGGGTATTATGCTAAGTGAAATAAGTCAATTAAAAAAGACAAGTATCATATGATCTCACTGATATATGAAATTTAAGAAACAAGCCAGAGGATCATAGGGGAAGAGAGGAAAAAATGAAACAAGACAAAACCAGAGAGGGAGACAAACCATGAGATATTCTTAATCATAGGAAACAAACTGATGGTTGCTGGGGGTGGGTGGGAGGATGGGGTAACTGGGGGATACACAGTAAGGCGGGCACATGATGTAATGAGCACTGAATATTACATAGGTCTGATGAATCACTGACCTCTACCTCTGAAACCAATAATACATTATATATTAATGAACTGAATTTAAATAAAAAATCAGATTAAAAAAATTAAAACTACCATATGACCAAATAATTCCACAAGTGGGTATCCAAAAATATGAAAACACTAATGCAAAAAAATATATGCACCTCTTCATTTACTGCAGTGTTATTTACAATAGCCAAATTTTGGAAGCAGCCCAAGTGTTCATTGCTAGGTGAATAAATAAAGAAGTGGCATACACACACACACACGCACACACACACACACACACACACACACACACACACACACACACACACAATGGCATATTACTCAGGTATAAAAAAGAATGAAATCTTGCCATTTACAACAACATGGCTGGATCTAGAAGGTATAACGCTAAGTAAAATAAGTCAGAGAAAGACAAATACTGTATGATTTCACTTATATGTAGAACTTAAGAAACAAAAGAAAAAGAGACTCTTAACTATAGAGAACAAGCTGATGGTTACCAGAGGGGAGGTGGGTGGCAGGATGCGTTAAATAGGTGAAGGGGGTCACATTTATTGGGCGCCTGCCTGGCTCAGTCTGTTATGCATCTGCCTTCAGTTCAGGTCATGATCCCGGGGTCCTGGGATTGAGTCCTGCATTGGGTCCCTGCTCAGCAGGGAGTCTGCTTCTGCCTTTCCCCTTGGTCCTCCCCCACCACCCCCGCTAATGCTCTTTCTCTGTCAAATAAATAAAATCTTTTTTTTTTAAAGAGTACATTTATCATGATAAGCACTGAGTAATGCCTAGAATTATTAATTCGTTATGTTGTACACCTGAAATTAATATAACACTGTATGTTAACTATACTGGAAATAAAATGAAAAAAAATAAATTAAAAATTGATTATCAACAAATTAGGATTTTCTTGTTCAAACATTTAATTATCACACATCATTGTCATTAAGTGGAAAAAGTCAAAGTTTGTGGGGTACCCAGGTGGCTCAGTCAGTTAAGTGCCTGACTCAATTTTGGCTCAGGTCATGATCTCAGAGTTATGACATAGAGCCCAGCAGTGGGCTCTACACTGGGCATGGAGCCTACATAAGATGCTCTCTCTCCCTCTCCCTTTGCCCCTCCCCACCTTCCTCTCAAAAAAAAAAAAAAAAAAAAGTGAAGTTTGTTTTTGTATGATTAACTGATGCATTTCATACAATTGAATAAATTATATATAATTTAATAAAATAGTAACCTAAAATAGAAGTACTTTGCATCCAAAAATGTTTCTAATATCTCTAAGATAAATTATTTGTAGTATCTTCAGAGGATTGGTGGATTACACACTGCCAAAAATGCCAAAATGCCAAAAAATATTGGAAAATCTGGAGGTAGTCTACAGAAGCATAAGCACTCACAAATAGGAATCCTTGCTATTTATCAAAAATATACGGTATTTGTAATTGCTTATATCTTTCAGAAACAGCATTTTTACATGAATATACTATAAACATTTCTTTGCTTACCCTCATTAGTTTTTAAAAGAGGAGGAAAATAAATTAATCCAGAAATACATTGCATATGTTTGATTTTTAGGATAATTTCATCAGCATACACACTTTTTTTTTTAGCATACACATTTTTAATTCTACTTTGAAAAGAAGTTTGTATGATGAAACAATTACAAAATATAATGATCAAAGTAAACATAATAATGACTAGGAATAATATAACACACACCCCGTAGTAAATAGATTCATCATTCTTCCTTAACTAGACAAAATACAACTACTTTTGAAAGGCTTTAAACTTAACTGTGTGTATTGGCTTTATAAGGAAATATAAATACATTACCTTAAACTCCTTAATTTCAACCTCTGACTTTTCACGCAGGCATTAATTGCATGTCTGCTGCTTCTACCCTAACGTGTCTCATTATCCCAGTTTTCGTTGGGTGACCTCTTAACCCTGGAGACACTCCACAAAACATCATGGTGGGTGTGATTAATTTGTCATCTAAACATAATCATTCCCTTAATTATAAAACTCAACATTTGTATGTATGAATATGTGTTTGTTTTTCCCACTCAATTCTTATTTATATTCTCAAAAACTTACACACGTGTGTGTGTTAGGTTTATTGCAACTGTGACAATGATAATTCAATTATTTGTTTGCTTCCTTCTTTTCCTTTTCATCTTTGGGTGAGAGAAATAATTTGTCTGAAAGCTGGTGATGCATACATATTGAATGTGCTTATCAACATTAATAGAATCTCTATTTCTGTTTTCATCTCAAGAAAAAATACTTTAAGTATCCTTTATACATTTATCAAATAAATGGACTACATGATATTTTAGAAATCCCGCTTTCCATATTTCTGAAACCTACACCCACTGGTCATTCATACATTATCAACAAAGTAATAATGATCCTTGAATATGCTTATATCTCCAAAACAGGAAAAAGAACTTGGTTGCCTTCTGGAATAGAGGCTGGGAAACTAGGGGTTTCCCTTTTTTTAATCAATACTTTGTGAATGTTGTAAGATACATTTTTTCCCAAAAGTTAACACTTACTGTTTTTTTTTTAATTTTTTTTTAAAGATTTTATTTATTTATTTGACACACAGAGATCACAAGTAGGCAGAGAAGCAGGCAGAGAGAGAGGAGGAAGCAGGCTCCCCGCTGAGCAAAGAGTCCGATGCAGGGCTCAATCCCAGGACCCTGGGATCATGACCTGAGCTGAAGGCAGAGGCTTTAACCCACTGAGCCACTCAGGCGCCCCAACACTTACTGTTTTAATTGAATTTTTTCTTACCTTTCTTTTTAATCAGAAAAAAATTAAATTAGAATAAAAAAGATTAGTTAGATAATTCATAATAAAAACTTCCTTAGTTGGGACGCCTGGGTGGCTCAGTTGGTTAAGCAGCTGCCTTCGGCTCAGGTCATGATCCCAGCGTCCTGGGATCGAGTCCCACATCGGGCTCCTTGCTCATCAGGGAGCCTGCTTCTCCCTCTGCCTCTGCCTGCCATTCTGTCTGCTTGTGCTTGCTCTCTCTCCCTCTCTCTCTCTCTGACAAATAAATAAAATCTTTAAAAAAAAAAAAACTTCCTTAGTAATGGAAATTCAAATGCATTAAGAAATTAAACTTTTAACATGATTTCAGGAAATGGAAAAAATCATCGTCTGTATAAGAGAGCACACCATAACCATATTCTTTGGACTAAATAAATATCCATTTCTAATACTCTTCATTTGACTATTTATATGGCTATAAATGGGCAGAGAAAAATATTTTTGAAGACTATTTTGGTTGTCATTGGTTAAAAAATGAACAGATTCACAGTGGCTTTAAGTTTCTATTATTACTATATATTCTCTAAAGCTGAGCTATCAGTCCTAGTTCTAAATTGTTCCTAACAAAGAAAGGCTTTGGGCCACTCCTATTTAAGGCAACATAAGTAGGAACAAAATTGTGAATGTAACCACCATGTAAGTTCCAGACAGATAACTTAGAGCCCTTCCTATAGACAAAGCACGAGATTCCTGAAGAAAATTTACAGCCATTATTTCTCTTACCTTACTTAATATTTTCAAGTAAATGGCCTATTCATTTACTTGATCATTTATTCATTTGTTAGGAAGTATATATTGAGCACCAACTGTGTACCAAAAATACTGTGTGGTGCTGCATATGTAGTTAAACGAAGCTGGCAGTCTGCCATCATAAAACTTAAAATTAATCGCACAAAAAGATACTGTATAAAGAAACATTCTAAAAAGTCAAAGGTTATAAAAGAAACAGGACTGCTAAGACAGAGAATAACAGGAGAGACTTAATTTGAGTGGTCAAGGCAGGTCCCTTTGAAAAAGTGTTATTTATGCTAACTTGATGGATGAGAAACCAGGCCTGAGAAGAACATGGCGCAAAAGATTACAGAGAGAGGAAAGATCATGTGCAAAGACTCAAAGGTAGTAAATATCTTGGAGTATTGTAGAAATTTTACAAAGCTGATAATCGCTGAGGAATGCATGATATAAAATTAAATTTAAAAAGTAATCAGGGTCAAAAAAAAAAAAAAGGAATCAGAGTCTAGCCATGCAGGGCTGAAGCTGTCAGGAATTTGGCATGGATCTGAAATACCATGAGAAGGTGTATAATGGTTTTTTACTTTTTTTTTTTTTTTTCTGTAAAGTCACTATAGCTCCTGTGTGGAAACAGACATGGAAGTGAGAGATGAGTTAATTGCTGTATTAAGTGAAAGGTGATAGACAAAATATAGTTATGAGACAGAACCTATAAAATTCATAGAACAAAGAAGGAGTCATCAAAAACTACAAATTTTTTACCTTTCTATATAGATTCAAAAAGAATCCTTTGGGATGGCACTTATCCTTATCAGTCATCCCTGAACCTTCCACAAATAAACATAATTTTAGAAATGATTTTATGTCATGTATAGTATGATATCAATTTAAGTTCACTTTTGTTATTATATAATTTCACTTAAAGTTAAGATGTTTAGGGCACCCATGTGGCTCAGTCCGTTAAGCACCTGCCTTCGGCATGGGTCACATATGATCCTAGGGTCGTGGGATGGATCTCCCATCAGGTGCCCTGCTCATTGGGAAGTCTGCTTCTCCCTCTCCCTCTGCCCCTTCCCCAGCTCATGCTCTTTCTCTCTCTAGCACTCTCTCTCTCAAATAAATAAATAAAATCTTTTTTAAAAAAGTTAAGATGTTTAAAAGTCCTTATAGAATTAACTTTCAGAAGAAATAACTAGTGTTACTAATGTTAAAAATAATGTAATTAGCAGGTTGCTTCTATTGTATCATTTTATATTACACATCATGTAAAGTAGTAGTTTTTTTCAGACTCTAAAATTCAAATCATAATAAAGTTTTAATAATAATTGACTCATCATAGCCATTTTGACTGCTTACCAATATATTATGTATCTATATAATTAAAATATAATTATATACTAACTTTAAATTTATGAATCTCTTTTGTACCAACCAAATCCAATAATCAATATTTATTATTACATATTAATAAAAGAAATTACTTTAGTACAAGAATTGTTAGTAATCAATTTTTCATATCTGAAATTTAATATATGGTCTGATATCAGACCATATAATATATTACCATATAATATATGGACTAATTTAATATATGGTCAAGTGTCACTGATGATGACAATTTCTCATGCAATTCCACTTAATGGAAAATACAACTGTGTTATACAATATAGGATCTAAGAATACTTACAAAGTATTATTATCTATAACTATTATAATTATTTAACATTAAAATAAAAACTCAAATAATATTTTAATACATCCAAATGAAAGTGAATGCTGGCTTGAGAAATATGAAAAATGCAATGTTTTTCTAGTTAAAGACAGCCCTATGCTCTGGAGTCATCCTCAAAAAGCATTCAAATAGGTCACTGACTTCAAAAATAAGAATGACATAATTGTGGCTTGTAATTTAAATGTCAGTAACACTTGCCCAAATATTGGATACTGGCTTAAATGTAAATGTAGACCTGGCTAGCATAGGAAAAAAGAAATAAGTACATTAAGTTTTAAACAAGTAAACTTCTTCAGCCCTGTTTTTCTTGAGGCTTTGATTAATAAATGATATCTTCAAGCATGTAACAAAACCTAATGTGAATTTAGTGCAATCATAAATGGCAGCGGGGAAGTAAGGAAGAGATTTTGAAAATACTCATCCATCTATCCCGAAACAATTAATCTTCAGAGGAAGTTATTAACATCAATCTCTTTCTCTGAATTCACCTGAGAATTAGACGCTAGTAAAACACATTTATTATCTAACATTTGAGTTTTTCATCTCCAGACTAAAAAGTAAACAAAAACACAAAAGCAATTAAAATATAGTTCTTGTTTAACAATTTCCTCTGTTAATTACCTTTATAAAGAATCAGTCTTTCAAACTGACATGCATTGTGTATAAATTAATCTTAAAGGAACAGGAAAGTATACAAGCCTAGCAAGAGTTACTTTATTTTATTTTTCTCAAAAAGAACATCAATCATAAACGAGAGCATTAGCCTCAAGACTAACATTTCTCTTGGTTCCTATTTAGGAGCCAGGGGACATGGACTTGTTTAAATATTAATTTTGTCATATTTTATAGGCTTTTAGACAAATCTCCCTTCCAGACAGAATTACCTCAATAAACTTAATATTTCAAAAGGTAAAATTCAGGTGTTAGAAAAGGATATAAAATCTATTTGAATGTGTTTATTGTTATTTTTATCTATTAAAATACATTTCTTAATTGCCATTTGGGCATGCATAAAGAATTTATCTAAACAGGAGAATCTATAGGGTAGATCTAACATTTTAGTTTTAAAAAATTAATCACCAATTATACTAGGTATAGTAACAAATGAGCCACTGTAGCAGACTCCAATTATAAAATTTCCTATGCATAATAGAAGTATACCTTTTCCAGTCATAACGTGTGTGTTCCTGATGAGGAGGATTGTTTCCTGCAACGAGTGTTTCAGGAACCACAACCCCTTCAATCTCATGATTTGGTCATTTAACATGTAACATTCACTGATTTTCATTTTGAAATGGAGGAGCTATATCTAGATAATTTTAACTGTTAAATAATTGCAGCATAGGTCTTTTGGTTTGCTTACAAATAGAACTTTTGACTCTTCTAAGTAGAATTAAGAGTAAGTTAAACATTTATTTCGTTTACCAGGCTAAGGCATGGAACTGAGTGTTCAAAGATCCAAAAGATCTAAACCTCTTTAAGTGTAGCCTTTAGGTAGGTCGAGTAACATAAAATATTTCATGATGGTCTCTAAAATATGTCATGATGATAGGTAAGCAGACTATTACTCTCTATCTCTCTCTTTGATCACTTTTTCTTAGATACCTTTTCTGTTTTCTTTTTTAAAAATTTTATTTGTTTGTTTGATAGAGAGTGTACTCTTGTGAGCTGGGGGCTGGGGTGGGGGTGAAACGGGAGGGTTAGAGGGAGAGAGAATTTCAAGCAGACTTGCCAAGTGCAGAGCCTGACACAGGGCTTGATCCCTTGACCCAAAGATCATAACCTGAGCTGAAAACAATAGATGCTTCAGCAACTAAGTCACCCAGGAGACCCATCCTCTTTTTTAAATGCATACATGTCATAGATAGTTTTAAAACATTTTATGGGGCACCTGGGTGGCTCAGTGGGTTAAAGTCTCTGCCTTCAGCCCAGGTCATGATCCCAGGGTCCTGGGATGGAGCCCCGTGTAGGGCTCTCTGCTCAGCAGGGAGCCTGTTTCCTCCTCTCTCTCTGCCTACTTGGGATCTCTGTCTTCAAATAAATAAAAAAAAATTAAAATTAAAAAAAAAAAAAACATTTTATGGTGTGTCAAACACTTTCTCAGAGAGACAAAACTGCAAAAAATGAAACAGTCCCTTCCTTCATAAATATCATAATCCAGTGAAAAAAGCACGCATTTAAAAAAATAATTACACTGACATATCTAAGTTGTCACAGAAAAATACCTACAGTGTTATAGGAGTCAAAAAAAAAAAAGTAGTAACAATCCGCTCTGATGAAAAAGAGAGGTCTCCACTGAGGAGTCATACTATATCAAAATACAATTTATTTTAGTTCAGTAAACATATAAATAAATACATTCAACAATACTGGACCCTTAGAATAAGTAAGACTCGGCCTTTGTTCTCAAGGGGCTCATAACTACCAGAAAGACACAATAAACAGCCATGTAATATGTACATGTAACACTTGCATCCTAGGTTCTGTGAGTGACAGGAGACAAAGTCTGGAACTGATCTGGGGCTGGTGACCAGTATACAAAGCCAGGACCCTTAATCATCAGTCAGGCCCCCAGACCATTCAGTGGAGAATTAGAATCACTCTCTACCCCCACAGAACTATGTTGAAAGAAATTCACCCTTCATCTCTGGCGCTAGGAGGACAGAAAGGGAAAATGTCTCCTCTGAGAACTCCCACAAACTTATACTATTTTTGAATGGGAGTCAGAAACCAGCCTGTCCATGTATGTAGCCCATAAGAACTCAAAACCAACACTTTATTTTATAGTGATCCTAAGTTCCCCTTAGGTACCTGACATAATCAAAGAAAATCCTCTTTGGATCCAAGTCTCAAAGACTTCTCATTGATATTATTTCAAGTAACAGATGTTTACAATTAAAAATTATAATAAAGAAATGACTAGCCATAAAGCAGAGCTAGGAAAAAAAAAATCATTGAAGATATACCTATAAACTCTGTTCTAAAAATAATGTTAATATCAGATATAACACATACAAAGGTATCTTAAATGTTTAAAAATAAAAGACATTATTATGAGGCAAATTATCAAAATTGACCAAATATTTTGAATAAAAATGAAATTTGGAAGTAAAAATATAATTATTTTGATTAAAATATCAAAGAATGGGACAAATACTTAACTAGTCATAGACTAACTGGAAGAAAGATTTGAAAAAAATATGCACAAGACAGCATTAAGAGTATAAGAAAATAAAATAAAAAAATCATATACATGAAGATCAGAGTACAATCTAATACTGTAACAGCACTCCAACTGGTCTTAAGGGTTAACTTGCTTCAAGCTTATGCTCTCCTTGCTTGCTGACCTAAGTTCCTGGGTCTGTAGTAACACTAACCTACTTACCTTCAGATTTACAGACCAGTAACTGACCTTGATGAGTGAAGAACCAAACTTTCTCAGAAAAAAAGTCCTGACTACATTCGGAAACAACTGTGGCTGATGCCAACAAGTCTGTTCAGGGTCACACTGACATACAACTAATAGCCTGAGCACCTGCTTCTCCTGCACTTAGCACCCCTTCCTTTTCCCATGCCATCCCCATTAAAACCTTCTGCTTTGTCTGGATAGGAAAGATGGTCTTTGAGATGTTAGTCTACCATCTTCCCAGATTGCTGGCTTCCTGAATAAAGGAACCTTTCCTTTCCCACAATCACTTGTCATTTCAGGACTGATTTTTGAGTGGTAAGCAGCTGAACCAGAGTTTGGATTCAGTTCTTTGTCCAATACAACAGGAGGGTAAAAAATGGACAGTGTAGAGGGGGATATATTCAAAAACACAATTGTTGAGAATTTTCCAAAATGGATGAAGGGCACAAATCTGTTTGGGTAGATAGAAAGGATGAAATCAATCGTAGTAAGACTTCTAGAGTCAGGATTACTTTTGAGATTTGTGCTGAATGAAAGTAAGGACTCTGGGCCATTGTTCTTCAGAATGGATCATTCATTAATTATAGGGTACCCTTGGGGAAGAGCTGTGATCTTGGGTGAGGCAGCTTCTTCTGGCCAAAGGCAATGCCACAGAGAGATCAGCTGAATAACTGCTGAATAATTGCTATGCTGCTCAAAGTTCCAACAATGTTTTAAAGCAAAACACCTGTTTTGATTCTCAAACTTTACTAGCTGGTAATATAGAAAGTTACTTTTCAGCCTTAGTATTTTGAATTATAGAGCATTAATAAATATGATTATAACAATGTATGTGAAAAGTTAATAAATGCCATTATTTTCCCTCCTTTTTTACTTTTCCCGCTTGTGGGCTGGATTCCTATTGCCCACTGAGCATTTGTTGAGCTGAGCATTAAAGGACTTACCCTGTGAAGCTTAGTGCTGTAAGATCAGGGGCAAAACATGACCTCCATATGCTAATGAGGGAATGGATAGAGAAGAAAACAAAGAGGAATCAGCTGAGGGGCAATGGCATCCGGTTTATAAATAATTTGGTTATGAGATCTTGAATTTCTAGTATCAAAGTGTTGAGCTAAAAACTAAGGGAGAAGTTGGGAAGTCTATGAATAAGTAAGAAAAGTTATATCCCCTGGGAGTCAGGCTCAGAGAAGTCATACCCATTCCTACCCTCCATCCACAGTCCTTTCCAATTTACTTTTTTTTTTTTTTTTTTAAGATTTTATTTATTTATGGCAGAGAGGGAACACAAGCATGGGTGAGCTGGAGAGGGAGAAGCAGGCTCACCGCTGAGCAGGGAGCTGGACAAGTGCCCAATATGGGGCTGGATCCCAGAACCCTCGGATCATGATTTGAACCTAAAGCAGATACTTAATGACTGCGCCTCCCAGGTGTCTTCAAATATACTTTTCATCCTAAGGCTAGGAAATATTTTTGCACTAAAATGTAAAATAGTTTATCTTGCTCCAACATTAGAGAAAGGGAGGAGTCCTCACTTGCTTGCCTGAGGACAGAAGGGGAAAGCAAAGAGAGTAAACAAAGTTTTAAAATCACCGTTAAGACGGTCTTTCTCACAATCATCTCTAATTGATATTTTATAGATAGAATTGTTGATTTGCCCTAGGCATCAAAATTAAGGTAACTGTTTCTGCCATCTTTTGCTGAGTCACAAGCCGTCTGAAATTCTGTAGCTTAAAATACTTTTTTTTTTTTTTTAATCTATCATGATTTTATATTTGCCCCTGCCCCGGTGGTTTTTTATCGGGGCTCAGTCATATGCTGCACCCAAGGTTCTCCAGGCGGGAAGTTGCCCAGCAGCTTCCACTGCATGTGTCTAGCCATTGGTCCTGGCCTGTGGCCTCTCCTCCAGCAGAGTGGATCAGCTTCCTCACACAATGGACCCAAATAATCGGAAGCTACAAGACCTCTTGAGACCAAGCCTAGCCCTGCGACTGGGTTTGATTGAGACAGTGCATTAAAAGTGACAGAGTATCGATGTGGGGGCGAGAACGAGCATGCGAGAGAGCTAAAGAAGAAAATAACTTTGCAGAGTGTCCCTAGCACCCCCTCGGCCGTTGTTCTCTTTAAAATCTTTCCATTCACAGGGTACCCTGCGCCCTAACTTGAGGAATGTCATTATCCCTGGCACTTTGCATTGTTTCACTCCTCCTTTCCTCCCTCCTTCCCTCTCTTACACTTACTGAAATACGGAAGGGTAGAGAGACGAATCACCTCAGCCTTCCGAGCGCAGGTCCCTCCTCACGCGCAAAGAACGCGCAGGTGCCCGCCCCCAGGAGCCACGTGCACCGACCGCGCACCAGCGCAAAGCATTGTGGGAGGGAGGGAGGCGGCAGGCGGCGGGCAGAGCTCGCGCTCTGTTAGGCAGACAAGTGCGCAGAACGCTTCGTGGTCCTCTAACTTCAGCAGCGTTGGGAAGAATTCGTGGCTTAGCACTGCTTGTGTGTCTAGCTCGCTGGAAGGCATATTCCAACAGAGAGGCAGGTAATTGAGTTTCTGTTCAGCAATGAGAGGTTCTCTCTGAGCAGATGTGGTGTTGGGGTCAAGAGTGTAATGAAGGTCGTCTCCTCAGACACCAAATTCTTTGTCAGTTTCCGAAGTCCTGAGAACTGCAGTGATATTTGGAGAGCGAGAGTGGAGCCTGACCAGCTTTACCAAGACTGAACAGGAATAACTAGTGAAAATGATTGCATTTGTGCTGCCCGCACACCATCTTTTTTTTGAGCCTGGTCTTTAATGAGACCCCGGTCTCAAAGGTTGAGGGGAGAGCTGAAAAAGGACAGAAAAGCTGTTAGTTCTTCATGAAGAAGACAGGTGACTTCGAGTCCCCTATGCAGCTGTCATCAGGTTGTCATCCTGCTTCAAAATCCAGGGATCCATATGCACGAGGTAATGATACCGTATTGATGCGGTAAACTGCTTTCTCAGAGGACCATGAAACCTGGCATTTTGGTGAGCTTCTCAGCACACTTGCAAGTGATTTATCAACGCTAGTTTACAGGCTTGCTTGCTTGCTTCCTTCCTCCCTTCCTTTCATTCTTCCTTCCTTTTATGACATTAGAAAATGGCTAAAATGGTCTTCTGATTTGTTTTTTTCCACCTACCTCCTGGGTATAATAGAGCTTGCAAAGTGGTAGCTGTAGAATGGCATCCCAGCTTTGCACAGGATTTAACCTTTGGCTTACAGAAGATTTAACCTTTTTTGGGGGGGGGGATTAGTTCCTAGTTAATATGTTGGAGATTTCACATAAAAAATGATCTTCAATTTTTTTCCTGAAAAGTCAGTTTCCATCTGTTGATAGCACTGGGCAATGGCTGCGTCTAGTAGCTGAAGTATTTGTCACCAGTTCATGGATGCTTCTCTGCCTCTGATTTTAGGCTACACTCAGGATCACCTCTAGAGAGTTCAGGAACAGAGCAAACAACTGCAGGGCAGACTCATGCGCAGTAGCAGTCAGAACCAGTGCCTGGACCCCGCAGTAGTTACCCCATTAGTTATCTAGAGTCAGCACTCAGCTTACCTGCTCCCTCCCCTGCAACAAAGTCTGCAGGGTTAATAAAGCCCCTAACTCTTCTCCAGGAGGATGATTGGGGTTGGGGGCGAGCTGCTATGGATCTATTACAGGTGTAGTAATACCTTTCCCATTGAGGGAGTCCCATTGAGGGAGCTACTGAGATAGCAGGGGCAGCAAAAAACACTCTGAAAAGTATGGGAGCTGGTGGAGTTTGTGCAGAGGTCCTCAAATTCCAACGCCTTCTAGGGCCAAGTAGATAATGAACAAAACTAGACAAACGCATTAATATTTTTTAAAGAGAACACAGTTTTGTGTGACTAGAGCAGTATACAGGAGGAATATACTTTCTAAGCACTAAAATAATGAGGGAAGGAAATGGAGAAAGATAAATTACAATCCCTGCTGTATTTTCGTAGTAGTTACTTTCTCTTTAAAAATTATTAATATTCTGAGGTTCTAAACTTTTAAATCTCAGCATTTCCAAAGACTATGAGTTTTGGATCAAGTACCTAGATCTGAATTTCATTTCTGCTGCTGAAACCTACAGTTTTACTGTTTAAATTATTTTAAGCTGAATTTTTTTTCTTTCTAGTTATAACATGAGGGATATCAATTGAGCAATGAATTTTAAAAGCTAAGCACTCAATATAGATAATATATAGTTCCCATTCTGAAAGGGCCATTCATGTAGAGTAGGTTAACAGACAAGTCCATAGATAAATATATTTCACTATTATGTGGTAAAAATATGTACCTAGTACAATGGGGCCACAGAGTTGTAAGCAGTCACCTCCACCTGGAAACACTCATGGATTAAAAAAGGCTTGACAGATATGGTTCTTGAACTAAATATTGTATTATAAATATGTACTACTATACTTGTGGGGGGGAGGTTGTAGGTTAAAAAGGAGATCTAGCAAGCACAAAAATATCAAATATTCTTGCACATTTAGGAGATAACCTATTATTTAGCAGAGTCTGAGCTTAAAGTGAAGTAAAGCTTAAAAAGAAGAGAAAGGTTATACTTTAATTTTGAGTGTCATTAAAATGAGTTTCAAATTTATTCTCTAGGCTAAGGACATTATTGAAAATATTTATCAAGGCAATAAAATGATCAGATTTCAGTTTTTAAAAGATTATTCTGGAGCAATATGGGGAGTTGATTATAGAAATTGGGAGGCCAATTATAAGACTATGTCAGGAGAGCATGTGAGAGATGCTTAGATCTTGAACTAAGACAGTAGTAGAGGAAATGATGCTACAGAGGAAAAAAATCAGTAAAATATCAATTATTTGTGATATCAATTAACAAATAACTTTTCATTTCTATATATTAAGTATTAATATATGACATTAAATCACAGTTCCAAATGAATAACTTCTCTTAGTGAATTATTGTTCCTGAAATATCTAGAGTTTATTTTTATAATTTCCTCCATTCAACAATGCAATATCCAATATGTTCTCGTGAAAAATGCATTCCAAGACCGATCTTTTTTACACGGTATTTTAAAGCTTCATGGAATAGAGCATTAAATGACAGCAAGAGAAATTGCCCTATACAATTCAAAACCTACAGTGATAATTGCTAACGAAAATTCACAACTTTCTCATCCTTTTGGAGACATGTAAAACCCAGCAGTGTGTATTACTGGTGAATGATAGCACTCTCTACTTATTTTTACTATCTAAATATAAATGAATTGTATCATTTGAAAGACCACCATTATATGACTAACTAATGCACACCTTTTCTACTGTCTTTTCTGAAGCTGTTCTTCCACAGGAGGGAACGAAAACTTGATCTGGCTAAAGATCCAGATTATGTCCAAATGACTTGGTAGACAAGAAAAATTCTTCAGTCATCTATCTTTCAAGAAATTCTATTCAAGTAAGTGCTGTATATTAACATATAATTAGATGCATACAGTCACACACAATCTGTGAATACTCTTGAATATTTTTTGTTTACTTAGAAATAAGACACATAAAAATCTAATTCAAAGTTTATGTAGCAATACAAGAAATACAGCAAAGTAGTATTTAAATAAATATCACAGATTTCAGAAAATAAAGAGATTATGGTGAATTGAAATTATTACAGGTACTTTTAAGAGAAGGTAAGATTTGATTTGTAGAAGCTACGGAGGAATTGATTAGGGAAGAAAAGAAAAAAGGAATTCTCAGCTTCAACAAAAGTACTTAGCTCTGAGAAATAGGGCATGTTCTGGAGATAATCAAAAAGTTCATTATGTAATTGTTCCCTTCACTTATTTCCAGGGATGTCAAAACTGAAATCATTTTAGTAAACAATAATAAAAATAATAAAATATGACAATTTTAATAAGAAAACAACAGATAATGGATATGATATGGACAGCTAGAAAATAAGAAAATAAGTAAAGATGCCTTGGCTTAAATGTAAAATTATCTTGGCTAGGTCAGTAAGTTGGTGGTCATCAAACTATATTTTATACAGCGATTCTTTATAATTTCATAACTCTCTTTTTTTAAGATTTATTTATTTATTTATTTGAGAGAGAGAATGAGCAGGAGGCGTAGAGGGAGAGGGAGGAATCTTAAGCAGACGGCGCCAAATGCATACTCTGACGTGGGGCTGGATCTCAGAACCCTGAGATCATGACCTGTGGTGAATTCAAGAGCTGGATGCTTAACCAACTGGACCACTCAGGCGCCCTTTATAAATCTCTTGTAATGGAAGAACCGAACAAAATGTCACATCTAAATTGTGATATTTCTCTTAACAGAGCACGTCTGAAACCTTGTAATGTTATAGTTACAGTTCACAAAGCATAATGTGTGTGTCATTCATCAGATTGCAAGGCACTTTTCAAGCATTCTAATTGAAGTGATTCTCACAGTAACCCTCTGAAGCAAGTATGGTTTTTTCACTGTCATCGTCATTGTCGTCGTCATCATCATCATCATCATCATCACTATTTACCATTGAATAAATAGCTGCTCAGAAGATAGAGTAAATTTTTCGATTTATAGAGACAGAACCCCAGCACAAGTTTTCATATAACAAATTTTTTGATTTATGTAGTGTCATATATCTTAACATATATCTTAGTTTACTAAAATTTAATATAGAAATGCTGGTAGAATATAAATAAATAGGGGATGCCTGGGTGGCTCAGTGAGTAACTGTCTGCCTTTAGCTCAGGTCATGATCTCAGAGTCCTGGGATCAAGCCCCATATTGGGCTCCCTGCTCAGTGGGGAGTCTGCTCCTGCCTCTTCTCTCCCCACCTCACCCCCACTCATGCTCTCTCTCTCTTTCTAATAATTAAATAAAATCTTTTAAAAAAAGAATAGAAATTAATATACTGGCTATTTAGGAATTATTATTTTCCTTACAATCATAATCAAGATTTGTGGATAGTTGTAGATGGCAGAAAGGACAGAAATTCATTACACAGAAAACCAAGTCAGTGTTTAAAAATGAACACATTCAGATTTTCTGAATGCAGTACACTTAAAATTAATTCCTCAGCTTTGGGGCACCTGTGTAGCTCAGTCCATTAAGCATCTGACTCTTGATTTTGGCTCAGGTCATGATCTCACGGTCATGAGATCAAGCCCTACACTGGGCTCGGTGCTCAGCTCAGAGTCTGCTTGAGATTCTCTCCCTCCCTCTGCAGCCCCCCATGCTTGCTCAAGTGAGCTCTCTCTCAAATAAATAAATAAATAATCTTAAAAATAATCCTTAGCATTACAGATATAGCTATAAATTTGTCAGAAGATGAAAAGTAATATTTATTGACCTCTGTTATGTTATTCATTTTTCATGGTATTCTTATTTTATTAGTCATGTTATAATTTGCATTCAATAAGTAATAGCTGAGTATTTCATTTAACTGCATACCTCCAAGGTTAGCACAGTGATAATCATGTAGCACGTGTCCGGTTTGATTAATAAAACTTAAATGTTTTATAAATTTGATTTAAAAAGTTAAGTATGATGAAATTAAGGTTCAGAAATCTTAGAATAGTTGCACAAGATTTCATGGTTGGGCTTTAAAACAACTGCAGCCTTGAGGTGCCTGGAGAGGAGAAGTGAGTTGGGGGGAAATTGGAGGGGGAGAAAAACCATGAGAAACTGAGGACTCTGAGAAACAAACTGAGGGTTTTGGAGGGGAGGTGGGCAGGGGGTTGGGTGAGCCTGGTGATGGGTATTAAGGAGGACACATATTGCATGGAGCACTGGGTGAGGTGTATAAACAATGAATCTTGGAACACTGCAAAAATAAAATTACACAAAAAATTAAAGGCCATTAAATTTATTAATAAAGATACAAACATATTTTAATATTTCACAAACTAGTAAACTAAATGATGTAAGTAGGTGTGTATGTATATAAGCCAACATTTGGTTTATTTGTATTTCCAACATCCCAGCTGAGAAACAGTATTTTACATCAAAGTACAAACTGAAAATACCTATTTATAAATATCCACGTTTGGCAATGTGCAAGCTAGACATCTATAGTAAAGTTACATACACATGTGTGTTTATATTTGGCAAAGTGGTTGGAACTATTAGGGAAAAAAGTAACATTGAGACTAAATTTTGCTTTATTATTGATGGTATAAGTAAATTTGAATTTATTGTTTGTAAATGCATCTATATGTGCCTAATGAACATCTGTACATCTATATGTGCTTTATAACAAGTAAAAAATATATTAAGACCAAAAATTGAAATATGGTGTCAAAATAATAATCTATTAATCAGTTATAAAAAGTAGGTATCACTACAACGGAAACTACCAATGACTTAAGAAATTTAAGATTTCTTTTGCCTCCTCTCTAGACTTTTTCTCATTTTCATTGAGAACAACTTTAGATAAGAATTGTGTAAGTGGGGCACCTGAATGGCTTAGTCCAACTTATGGTTTCAGCTCAGGTCATGATCTCAAGGTTGTGAGATTGAGCCCCGCCTTGGGGTCTGCATGGAGTCGCCTTGTCCCTCTCCCTCTGTTCCTCCACTGGTGCTCACACTCTCTCTGTCTCTCTGTCTCTGTCTCTCTCTTTCTCTAAAATAAATAAATAAAATCTTTAAAAAAATTATGGAAGCACTTTTCCTATATCAATAAAATGCAATGTATGAAAACAGTTTAAAACACTTACACAAAATCTTAAAATAATATATAATTCCTGAAATAATAAAACAAAAATTGTACATTATTATCAGACATCTTCAAATAAGGAAACAATCATAATTAATTAGTAAATAAGTAAATTTGAAATTTTAGTCAATTAAAAAGTATGTATATGATTACTAATACATTAAAATTACAGGCAATAGGAGTTCTTTAATGGGCACTAGGGAAACAATGAGAATTGGTCCTTGTTCTTGAGCACTTCATATTTTTATAGTGGCACTGACAAGATAAAGCAACACAGCTCCTTCACTGCCACCACCCACCATCTCCCAAAAAGGAAAGGAGGTCTGCTATGGGCTTGGTAACTTTAAGGACTCTAACTGAACCCTATTGTTAAGAGCCTTAGAGTTTTAAAAAGTTTGCTTCTGGCTTCCTTCTGTTGGTGTTCCCTTTGATGTGATCTTCTCAGACTCTCTTCTTCCTAATCAGAATTGAAAGCTACAGAGGCCAAGATGTGGATGAGAATTTAGAGAGAAAGCATGAAGAATACTACTTGATCTATTTTAGTTGTAGGCCTTACACTCACTTCTAACCCTGAGCTCAACTGAAAACTGCTCTGTGGTCTGTGGAGCCAAAACAGTTACTAGTGATAACACGTCCCTTTGTATATCCTTGGCCGCTGTGCTCATATATATCCCTTTAGAGAATGTCCCAGGTCTCAGACAGACAACGATTTAAGGAGAAGTTTCCAATATTTAGGGTCTTATGTCCCAGAAATATCTCCCTCGATCTTTTCACATACTATATAGCAAAAGACAGGTGTACATAAGTACAAAGTGCCTTTGAGGATAAGGTACAATATATTAACAGGAGATCACAAACTTAAGAGGAGAATGAAAGACTCAATGGTATACGCAACTTCAGAAACATTGAATGTTGCCAAGTGATAGCATATCTAAAAAAATTCACCTGTTGGTAATCCATTTGTTTCTAAAGCCAAGAAAAATATGATTTTGTGGAATAATGTGAGGGAGGAAAAAACAATAGGAAAGTAGTAGAGTTTGTATGTATAACTTTATGATACATTGGAATGTGAGTTAGTGTCTTAAGGTATTGTCTCTAGTAAGAACTAATCTATTTGTTTCTAAAACTGTGAATGACTTTATCTCCCATACCTGACCCCTTTTACCCCATTTCCAGAACTTCCTTGCAAGAGCTATAGGAAAGCAGCTGTTTGCACTCTTACCCCTCCCAGTACCTTGTGAATCTATTCCAACCTGATGTTCATTCCCATTCTGTCACCACGAAAGTCACCAACAATATTCATACTGTCAAATATGATAATCAATTCTTAGTTTATTTTTTTCAATTCTTCCAACAGAATTTGGCACAGCTGATCCTTCTTCTTTGAAAATACATACCCAACTCTCCTTTCTATTTCTCCTTATTGCTCTAAAAGCTCCCTTTCAGAATCTGGTTGTAGATTCACCACTTCCAGATAACTCTAAGTGTTGATGTATCCCAAGCTTCTAGGACCTCTTTTTATTTATATCTGCAGTCATTTTCTTGCTCCTTTCACCCTAGTCTGAAGACCTCAAACACCACCTATGTACTCATATTTCCCAAATTGATATTTTCCCCTGACTACTTTCCTATGTTCCAGCTTCATGTAGCCAATTTTATACTTGATATTTCTCACTGGATACTTACATAAAAACCTCAAACCTCAAATATGGCATGTCAAAACTGATCTTATTTCTATGATATCCCCTCCCCACAACAAACCACATTATCTGTCCAGTGTTCTCCATTTTGATAAATAGTCCCACTATTCTTACAGTTAACCAGGCCTAGAACTTTGCATTTTCTTGACTCTTCTTATTACCCAAATCCCATGTATATCCCCTTATAAAAGATTATTGACTCCAATTTCAAAATACCAGAAACACGATAACCTGATACAAAGTACACTGCTATTCTCCACTCAAGCCTTTGTCGTCTTGCTCATTGATGACTTCAACAGCATCTGGAATGATTTCCCTGCTTCTAGTCTTCCCATTCTATAAGTATTCTCTACATGTTAACTACAGAACTACTAAAAGCTATTGAAAGAAATGAATCTAGACATAGACTTTTATATTTTACAAAAATTAAACCAAAATGCAACATACACGTAAATATAAAATGTAACACTATAAATCTCTTAGAAGACAACATATGAGAAAATCTAGGTGGTCACAGGTTTGGCAATAACTTTTTGTAACAAAAGTATAATCCATGAAAGATAAACTGATAGTTTGACTATGTTAAAACTGAAAACTTATGCACTACAAAAGACACTCCTAGTAGTACAAAAAGGCAAGCCACAAACTAGGAGTCTGGAAGATTTATAGAACACGTATATGCTTTGTATATGCAGAATATACAAAGACCTCTCAAAACTCAAGAATAAGTAAACAATAGGCGAAAGATCTGAACAGACACCTCAAGAAATAAGATATATAGATTGCAAATATGCATATGAAAAGGTGATTACATATGTCATCAAGGAATTGCAAATGAAAATGAGATACTACTATGCAGCTATTAGAAAAGCTAAAATCCAAAACAAGGACAACACTAACTGCTGGTAAGGAAATGAAGCAACAAAGCTTCTCACTCATCACTGGTGGGAATGCAAAATGGTATAGCCCCTTTGGAAGACAGTTTGACAATTTCTTACAAAAATCATGTAATTCTTATGATCTACCAATTGAATCCCTTGATATTTACCCAGATGAGCTGAAAATTATGTCCACATGAAACTCCAGACACAGATACTTATAACACCTTTATTCATAACTGCCAAAGCTTGGAAGCAGCCAGGATACCCTTCAGTAGATCAATGTATAAACTGTAATACATCCATACAAGGGAATAGTTTTCAGTGATAAAAGGAAATGAGCTATCAAGCAACAAAAAGACAAGGAGGAACCTTCAATGCATATGTCTGGTGAAATAAACAAATCTGAAAAGTCTACATACTGTATAATTCCAACTACACATTCTGGAAGAAGCAAATCTGTGGAGACGGTAAAACTATGATTGCCAGGAGCTCTGGGGAGGGATGAATAGGTGAAACAACAGAGATTTTTAACAATGAAACTATTCTGTGTGATATGGTAAAGATGGATATGTGTTTTTATACATTTCTCAAAGTCTAGAGAATGTACAACACAAAGAACAAACCCTATTATAAACAATGGACTTGATATAACAATATTGATTCAACAATTGTTGTAAATATACCACACTAATGCAAGATATTAATAAAGAAAACTATGGAGGTTGGGTGAGAGGGCATATAGGAACTGCATTCATTCTACTCTATTTTTCTGTAAAGTTAAAGTGCTCTGTAAGATAAAGTTTTTGTATTTTCTTAAAAAGCTATTGAAATTATATATGCAAATATATCTAGTACGTTTTCAGATTTAAGATAAATCTTAAAGTCTTAAAATCTTAAATTCTAAAATAACTCTTGCCAGAATTCAAAAGAGTTTGCATGGCCCATCTCCGGCCTGTCTTTTAAATACCATTTTCTATCTCTCCTTTTCTGTGTGTCCTTGTTTTAATGTTCCTTAGGCACTACTGGTCTTTTTGCCTTTCCTAGGCAAATCAAGTATGTTTATCTTCAGGGCATTTGCCTTTGCTACTCCTTTAAGTGCAATCCTGTCCCCTTATTTGCTTCATATTTCTTTTTAATATTCCTATGTATGATATTATGTTTCATATTAATTTGTGTAGTTAGTGTCTATTTTCGTAGGAAGTATGAAAGATTTATGAAAGAGAAGACTGTTTTGCTCACTGCTGTATCTCCACTTCGTAGAATAGTGCCTGCCATACAGCAGGTGCTCCCTAAATAGTTGTAGAATGAGTGATTGAAAAACTTGCAGGGAACCATCTTAAAATATTTTGAAAACTTCTATAAATACTCAGAAGTTAAAAGTACAACAAATCCCCATTTACCAATGACCAGACTTGAAGAATTGTCAACATTTTGAAGGGAGTCATTAAATACGGCACATCTATTATTGTAATGACCGTTCATTTTATCAACTTCTTTTAATGTGAGCAAATGGTCTGTAAAACAGACAAAAAAAAATATGTGGTAAAAAGGCCCACACTGCATTAATAGAACAAACCTATATAAACAAAATAACTCATCATTATAAAACACCATATGTGAGTATATTAAAGCATTCTTTCATACTCCCATAACAACGATAAAATAGCAGATTAAACACACAGTTGAAAATATTTCTCATGACTTGCTGCTCTTCATTTTACACATTTATATATTCTGCTTCCTTCAGGGCAGCTCTTTTATCATCATCCTTTTCAATTTCTCATATCTCTATGACGTCCTGTTCAAAGACCTCCTGAAACATGCATCTTTGGGACTGTGTCTGCCTAAACTGTTTGACCTTTAGTACCCAGCTTTTTTAGTTTATCTTATCAACTAAGCTTGTGCCTCACTGAAACCCTTTCATAATTGGTCTGGAGACTACCAGTTTTTGACACTCATGTCATCTCATGTTTTAAAGAATTTTCTTAGCTTTAAAAGGTAATGCACTGAAAAAATATACACACGGTATTCTTTTCAACCTGTGTGATCATGGAATTGTTTCAAGAATTAATTTACCTACTCAATGCCTTGTATTTGTGTACAAATATTATGTTGAAATAATGACAATATTTTATTTATACATCCTTACGTATCTTTTCTGAATGATGTTGGACTCACATGTATCCCTAATGGCCTTTCACTTTGGTCAGCAAATTTTCTGTATTACAATCTGTGCCAAGCATTGTTCTAAGCAATAATGATACAACAATACACAGGATAAATGAGGCTCTTGCCTCAAATCATCTTATATTCTAGCAGACTATTATGCAATTTCACCAAAGTTAAATAATTAGCCTCAATAGCCTGTTTTTCTTATCTAAAGCACTGGCCATACATTTCTTACAGTATTTCATTTGCCTATTCTAGTGGATAGGGATGGAGTGCAGAGTAAGAGAAACTTGTTCCTTCCTCTTCACATACCAGACTGGTATTATTTATTATAGACCATAAGGAGTATTATTAAGAAATCCATACCAACCCATTTTCAATTAGCCAAAAATAAGCCAAAATAATTAGTCCAAAACAACCAATTAGACTGGCATTAAGGAACTGGCATTTGAGTTAAAAACCAACTAAGCATCATAGAGTTTCTAGTTGTTTTAGTAATGCAAGAACAAGAAACAAAAGACTTGTAGACTAGAAAATAAAAAGAATTTTTTTTTAAAATCACATATGACAATACTGTGCTAATCGAGCATTCTAAGGAATCCATGAAAATTGCCAGAACTAATATGTGAATTTAAAGAAGTCATAAACTGTACAAAAACAGATGCATAGAACAAAGGAATTGAAAACCCAGAAATGGACCCACACCTGTGTGGTCAACTAATCTTCGACAAACCAGGAAAGAATATTCAATGAGGGAAAGAAAAACTGTCTTCAACAAATGGTGTTGGGAAAACTGGACAGCAAAATGCAGAAGAATGAAACTGGACCACT
Organism: Enhydra lutris kenyoni; assembly: GCF_002288905.1. Classification (NCBI taxonomy): domain Eukaryota; kingdom Metazoa; phylum Chordata; class Mammalia; order Carnivora; family Mustelidae; genus Enhydra; species Enhydra lutris. Next base: position 13,569,607 of record NW_019154109.1, on the reverse strand, counting down.
TTCTTATACCATACACACACAAAAAATTTTAAATGGGTGAAAGACCTAAATGTGAGACAAGAAACCATCAAAATCCTAGAGGACAACACTGGCAGCAGCCTCTTTGACACTGATTATAGCAACTTCTTACTAGACATGTCACTGGAGGCAAGGGAAACAAAGCAAAAATGAACTACTGGAACTTCATCAAGATAAAAATCTTCTGCACAGCAAAGGAAACAATCAACGAAACTAAATGGCATCCTATGGAACAGGAGAAGATATTTGCAACTGACATGTCTGATAAAGAGTTAGTATCCAAAATATATAAAGAACTTACAAAACTCAACACCCAGAAAACAAATAATTTAGTTAAGAAATGAGCAGAAAACATGAATAGACATTTTTCCAAGACATACAGATGGCTAACAGACACATGAAAATATGCCAACATCACTCATCAGTGAAATACAGATCAAAACCATGATGAGATATTACCTCATACCTGTCAGAATAGCTAAAATTAAAAGAGGAAACGAGATGTTGGTGAGGATGTGGAGAAAGGGGAATCCTCTTACACTGTTGGTGGGAAGGCAAACTGGTGAAGTCACTGTGGAAAATACTACAGAAGTTCCTCAAAAAGTTAAAAATAAAATTACTCTACAACCCTAAATTGTACTATTAGTTATCCAAAGGATGCAAAAATGTGATTCAAAGGGGCATGTGCACCTCAATGTTTATAGCAGCATTATCAATAATAGCCAAATTACGGAAAGAGCCCAGATGTCCATTGGCAGATGAATGGATAAAGAAGATGTATTATATATACATAAAAGGGACTAATACTCACCATCAAAAAGAATGAAACCTTGCCATTTGCAACAACATGGATGGAACTACAGTGTACGATGCTAAGTGAAACAAAACAGTCAGAGGAAGAAAATACCATAGGACTTCACTCATATTTGAAATTTTAGAAACAAAACAGATGAACATGGGGGAAGAAAAAAAAAAAGAGAAAAGCAAACCATAAGAGACTCTTAACTATAAAGAACAAGGGGTGGTGGGAAGGGATGGGCTAAATGGGTAATGGATATTAAGGAGGGCCCCCACTCATGTGCTTGTGTTGAGCACTAGGTGGTTTTTTTTTTTTTTAAGATTTATTCATTTATTTTAGAGAGTACAGGAGCAGAGGGAGAGGAAGAGAGAATCTCAAGCAGACTCTCCACTGAGTAGGGAGCCCATTTCATGAGGCTTGATCCCATGACCCTAGGATCACAGACTTAGGCTGAAATTAAGAGTCCAGTGTTTAACTGACTGAGCCACCCAGGTACCCTCTGAGCACTGAGTGTTATATGTAACTGATTAATCACTAAATTCTAAAACCAATATTACACTATACGTTAACTAATTAGAATTTAAATAAAAATTTAAAAGAAAAAAGAAATATATGGTCATAAATTATAATGTATATAAAATTAAGCATGTTTTGTATTAGTTATTAAATGTTGAAAATTAAAACTAAGATGCCTAAAACATGGAGTAATTACAGGTAGACTTAACCAACTATATATAATACTTATAAAATAAAAATTACAAAATATTGCTAGGAGAAGGAAATTTTAAAGCACTCTGGAGAAAAACACCATATTCATGAATTGGAAAACTAAATACTGTTAAGATATCAAGTTTCCCAAAAATGACCAATAAATTCAATGCAATGTGAACACAATTCCAACAGATTTTTTTGAGGGGAGGATTTTTTTCTTTAAGATTTTATTTATTTGCCTGTTAGAGAGAGAGTGCACAAGCAGGTGGAGCGATAGGCAGAAGAAGAAACAGGATCCCCACTGAAGAAGAAACTGGATGCTCCACTGATTTCAGGATCCTGGGATCATGACCTGAACTGAACCAACTGAGCCACTCAGGTGTCCCATAGGGGAGGATTTCTGCTAGCAGGAGAACCACAATCTGATTCTAAAATGTATGTGGAAAGGCAAAGAACAAGAATAGCCAAAACAATTCTTAAAAGAAGAAGAAATTTGGAAAACTTTTGCCTGATTTCATCTCATTATAAAAGTACTATAATCGGGGTTCCTGCGTGGCACAGTCAGTTAAGTGTCCAATTCTTGGTTTCAGCTCACATCATGATTTCAGGGTTGTGAGCTAGAGCCCCTTGTGGGGCTCTGCACTCAGCACAGAGTCTGCTGGGGAGTCTCTGCTTCTCCCTGCCCCTCCCACTCATGTGTGCTCACATGATCCCTTTCTCTTTCTCTCTCTCTCTCTCTCTGTCTGTCTCAATAAATCTAAAAAAAAATGAAGAAAGAAAAAGTACTATAATGAAGACTGTGATTTTGATGTGAAGACAGACATATCAATCTGTGGAACAAAGTAGAACATCTGAAAGTAGGTCTACAAAAATATGGTCAGCAAATTACTGATCTATACATTAATGTGGATGAATCTTGAAAATTTTGTATTGAATAAATACACCAATCTCACCAATGCATAGTGTATAAATATATCTACATGCAGTTTTAGGAAAAAGAGTCTCTCATTTTTAATTAAAGAAGGTAGGTCAGAATTTAACTCAGGCTAAGTTGTTAAGGAGATTTGCTAGATGTAAGAGAACTTTCTGGGGTAATAGACATGTGTTCACAGAAGAAACAGGTGTCACACTTCTCAAAAGTCTTCCTGTTTACATTTTAAATAGGTATGTTTTATTGTTTCTAAAAGATACTTCAATAACATTCATTTTAACACTCCGAAGCACTGTAGATCCATCTAAGTTTTATGTTGTTAAACACATGTTAATTTACCTATATTTATATATATGTATCTCCAGTAACAATTTTATATATTCTTACAGGTTCAACTTTTTCTAATATGATTATGACTTCCAAATATTTACATGAGATGCAACCTTTTTTTTTTTTTAAAGATTTTATTTATTTATTTGACAGATAGAGATCACAAGTAGGCAGAGAGGCAGGCAGAGAGAGGAGGAAACAGGTTTCCGGCTGAGCAGAGAGCCCAGTGTGGGGCTTGATCCCAGGACCCTCGGATCATGACCTGAGCCGAAGGCAGAGGCTTTAACCCACTGAGCCACCCAGGTGCCTTTTTTTTTTTTTTTTTAAAGAGAGATGCAACCTCTTTTTAACTGTAAATCCACTATTCTAATTAGTTTAATTAAGAATGTCTTTTTTTTAATTTATTTTTTAATTTTTTTTTATAAACATATAATACATTTTTATCCCCAGGGGTACAGGTCTGTGAATCGCCAGGTTTACACACTTCACAGCACTCACCATAGCACATACCGTCTCCAATGTCCATAACCCCACCCCCCTTCTCCCAACCCCCCTTCCCCCCTTCCCCCAGCAACCCTCAGTTTGTTTTGTGAGATTAAGAGTCACTTATGGTTTGTCTCCCTCCCAATCCCATCTTGTTTCATTTATTCTTCTCCTACCCCCTTAACCCCCCATGTTGCATCTCCACTTCCTCATATCAGGGAGATCATATGATAGTTGTCTTTCTCTGACTGACTTATTTCGCTAAGCATGATCTTTCATATGATTATAACTTGGATGATTCTTTCCTTACCTATAGTTAAGGTGACCTAAACTCTGACAATGAGCCCCCTCTTTAGCAAAATTTGAAAATGATATCCCAGTCTTTCTCTAGCTCGTCTAGCTATCACTGTATTTCTTGGTTCCATTTTCTTTCTGAAACCTAGTAGGTCCTATCTGTCCTTTTCCCTTTTTTTTGTTCAGATATCCCTAATGGATTTCTGTTACTTGTAACCAAACAGTGTTAATCACTCCAGATAAGATCAGTGGTAGTAACCAGACTATACTCGAAGAATGATATGCAGGAAAGTTTCAGGGAGGTTGTGTTATGGCTTATATGAATAAAAATCAGCACACTCAGAAAGAATGTCACATTTATATATCTAGAATGATGACGACAATATAAGGAAACTTTTTTTTGGAATTAAATTAGTTTTTAGTCTGCAAAGGTTACCAAAATTATTTTGTGTAAGTTTTTAAGTTAGTATATTTTGAATCAGTATGATATATACACATTTAATACATTTACCTTTTGCTCTATGCATTTATCTTTTCACATATTTTTTTAAGATTTTTTATTTATTTATTTGACAGAGATCACAAGTAGGCAGAGAGGCAGGCAGAGAGAGAGGAGGAAGCAGGCTCCCCAATGAGCAGAGAGCCTGATGTGGGGCTTATTCTCACAACCTGAGCTGAAGGCAGAGGCTTTAATCCACTGAGTCACCCAGGCGCCCCTCTTTTCACATATTTTAAGACGAATTTGTCCTGTTGACTCAATGGCTTCTGGATATAATAATAAATCTCTGTGCATTAGTAAGCATGTGAATTAAATTCTTAATAATGTTTGCAATAAAACATACTTTGTGAGACCTTATCTTAGTTGTGAACTAAAATTCATCTTGAAAAATACTTGTTTTGTTCTGTCTTCAGTAGAAAGACCTTGGTAGGGTCCCTGTTGTTTTGTGATAGGTAGCTGGAATATATGGGCCTCTGATCTTAATTTTTCTCTATACCTAACATATACTATGTAAAATATACACTAATGTAAAATATATACATTACAATAGTAGTTTTATGATCTGTGGCAGAAATAATTTGAGCTTGGTGCAAATTCCCACACCAGGGATATTAGCAAGTGAGAAATCTAAAGCATGAAAATAATTTTGTAAAATGTTAATTTAAATCACACCTTGTTCCCAAAATAGATTAAGAGTTTAAAAACACAAAATAATATGTAACAAAATAGCATAAATTAGAAGTAGGTGAGAAAGGAAAAAAACAGTAGGAGTATAAATCGGAGCCAAGGACAGATATAAATATGCATATCATAAAGTGTAAACTTGCTATTGGGGGAATCTACAAATTGGACTCTGATTTCCAACCAGCTAAAAAGTAAATCTTGATCAGATGCATGATTCAAAGTGGCTTTATGATAAATCTCAAACACATTTTCAAAGGAAGACAATTATCTCCAAATACCAAAGCTAGATAACACCTTATTAAAAGAACACTTAAACAAACAAAGAATACTGAACTTAGTGTAACGGACAGCATCTTTACAGAAGGCCTCCTAATGCCATTAGAAGGCTCTTTCCTAAGGTATTCCTCAGTGTTTTTACACTGAAGAGCAATGTAGTAACAGCAAATATATATTTGGGGCCCAAGTGGAATACATATTCTTTAATCCGTGCTCTATAGAAACATGAAGAGATGATAAGTAAAAAAATATTAGATAGGGTTGACTTTGAAGATGTGGGCCCTGATAAGTAAGAACTTGGCATTTATGTACTCTAGATGCTCATGGAAGCTTATGATTCTTGCTTTAACGAGTATACATGTGGGGTACACACTGTTTTTTTCCTCGAAAACTTTGTGGGGAAACCAGCATTAAGACTTGCTTAAAGTAGGTACTCCAAAAGAAATTAAGGAAATTAATATTGACTGGCGCCAGGATTGTGACTTACTAAGACCTAGAAATCACCCAGTTTGGAAAATAACATGGTACCTCCAGTGGAGAGGAAAGAAGAAGAGATGGAATCCCTGTGAAGGGTCTGGCCCTCAGGGAAACATATGCCACAACACAAGTCACTTTATTTAGGGACTGGGAAGGGTAAATTCCTTTCAAACCTAGCATAGAGACCAAAAGTAATCTTGTAGATTTAGTTTTAAGTAATTGAGGAGACTACTGATAACAGTATGACTCTATAACTTGATTTACCTAATACCACAAATTTGTAATCTTAAAAGAACCAAGTCCTGCATATTTAAAAATTCATGACTGTGGAGTTCTAAAAATAATTTTGCTAGGTTGAAATTAAGTGTTATTTCTACTTAGAAAAAAGACTGATTATATTATCATATTCATAAAAATTTTATTGTTAATCTATAAGTTTATCTTGTTTTTCAGATATCATTGGCTCAGTGTTGATTTTAATTGAATTTAAAATCTATATATAATTGCCCTACATAGCTCATTTATATTGCTCTCTTATTTTTCTATTTTGCTAGTTATAAAATATAAATTGATACCATTTTCTATTAATTTGTCTAATCACAGCAGGACCAATGAAAGCAGCCTATTAAATATCATCAATCTTTATTATTACAAATCATAAATACCAATTAGATACATGATACTGCTTCCATAGGAAACCGATTTTAATATTTTCTGAACTATAAAACTACTTGAGTTTATAAAATTGAGCCGTATATTTCCCAATACATGTTATTTCATATCTGTATGTTTATGTGTATAGCAGGTCATTTCAATCACCTTACCTATAACCAAGAATAATCTTTGTTTATTTAGACATTACCTTCCAGTCTTAATAACAGTCACTTCACAAAGAAATGAGGAGTAAATAAAAATTAGATGATAGTAGAGCAGAGTAAGGACAAGTTGGGGTTCCAGGCATCTTTCTGTCACCTTATCTGACTAATAGGCTTCCAAGTGCAATAGTGTCTGCTTTACTTCAGCCTTCAAAATTGTGCATACGTTCTTCTTTTAAGAGGCCATTCTTAGCTTGGTACATACCAGGAAGGAATTTCTTGGAAACCTGGTTCCCAACCTTAGCCAAGTAAGCATCACACAATTCGGCACATCAGCAATTATAAAATGTGCCCTGAATTGACAAGATACAGTGTGACATTTTAATCTGTGGATCTTCTACTGTGTTCCATGACAATTCTCATAGTCCCTGAAAACCTTCCAGTTATTTTGAAGTATGTCAATATGAATAGCATGGGTCTCTTAATCTATTTAAAAATACTTTCCTTTCCAACTAATACACATCTTAGGGGCATGATTATATCCAAAATAAACTGCATACTTATAATAGGTGGGAGAAAAGGCCATTTTTTTTTCATTTAATTTTTTGGAGGAATTATTCCTTTTGATTTGCCTCCTCAAACTCTCCCATAAAGTTTTTGCCTTTTTTGAAAGTCAGTGGGTGAAAAATGTAGGATTCTTAAAAGAAAATTACCATGCCTCTCCCTGCCTACACGTTCTACCAGTATATGTGGAGTCAGAGCATCCAAACAATTGCCAGAACTACTCATTTCTAAAGTCATGCTTCATGTGTAATAACAATATGTGCCAAATAAAAAGAGGCAGTAAAACTTCTGATGTAATAAATCTTCCATTTTTAGTTACCCTAAAGCATTTTACATAACTAAAGAATATACCACAATAAATGACTGAGTTATATGCATCTTTTTTCCTATTAAGTGGGGAAAGAGAAAGTATGACATGGAAAGTGGAAAGGGAAACTTTACATGAAGTTAGGAAAGGAGCATATAGAATTTAGGGTCAGGAAATTCATTTTCTAAAAACTACTACTATTAAACATGCCCTTGGAAATCTCTTAAGTACTTATAAAGGAACTTCATTCTACTATTGAAAGCATTAAACCGTTAGAGGTCTTATTTGAAAGACTATTTGAAAGTTTTTGGATTATATCTTGAGACAATGGGGATATATGGGTTCATTAATCAGGGGATTGCTGGTATCACACCGGGGTGTGGAGAATGAAGTGGAGTGTGCAAATGCACAAAAATGGGGATGATTTAGTAAGACATTTATGTAATTCAAAATGAGAAATAATGGTGAATGAATCTGAGAAATAGTAGAGGGGAAAGAATTATTAAATACATGTTAGTGACGTGAAAGTTAGGATAAGATTTAGTAGTTGATTCTATATGTAAGGTAAGTGAAGTGTCCTAGAAAATTCCAATTTTCTGTCTTAGGCAATTGAATAAACAATGCCACCTACCACTCAGTCATACAGAAACAGAACACTAAGGTAGAAATCAGTGGGCTCTGTGGAGTGGCATATACTGGTCTCTGCCACCCAGCTGCATGATGTTTGCAAGATTTCAAGAGGATATACTCCAGGCACAACACTGTTGACATACATTGAATAAAATGATTGCCAAAGAAATACTGACGGACAAGCATCATGCAAAATCCCAAAGGAACCTTTCTTTAAGTACAGATTTTTGAGTATCCTTCTAGATTTTTGTTTTTAGTAAATCTGCCATGGAAACAGGGAAACTCACCAGGTATTTTCTGAACACACTTTGGTTTGGAAACTATGGCACAGAGATAAGCATATGCACCAATTATAGAGTTTCTTGCCTGGTGTGGCTAATGCTTTCTTTCCCAATCTTTGTTTATTAAATGGGATTTCAGGGTGATCAACCTCTTGAAAGTCCTCTTAATGAAAATCAACTTGGTCTTAGCACAGAAATTACCAGAGAAACAAAAGATTTCTCCCATCACCACACATAGCCATCGAAGGATTATACTTTAGCTCAGGTGTCAATTATTTTCCTGGACAATGTGGAAAGTAATCAAAACAGTCACTTCTGTTTTGTTTTACCAGATAAAAGCAGATTAATTATTTGGAACTAAGACTATTATAAACAGTAATTCAGTATATCTGGTGGAAATCAGGGCAAGGCTTTTTTCCAGTTCAGTGTGTAGTGTTCTCTTTAGATGATCCAGATTGGATTTCAAATCATAATCAAGTCAGGTCAAGTCAAAAAAGAGACAAATCTCTTTTTTGGAAAGTATTTCATAAGCCAGTTGCCAAGATTCTACTTACTCAGTCACATCTACAGCAGTATTTCAAATTCTATACCTCAATACAAGTTTTGTTATAAACTGTATGTATATTCTTAGTTTGACACTAATGTTCAAGATGACTACTGCTATGATTTCCTGTGAGAGATTAGGCCAGGTACCACTGTCTCTTCTCTTAATGGTGATTACAGATACCAATGAATTTTATTATTGCTAGGACTTTAAATAATTAAGAAACTAGAATGAAAACTAGTGGAAAATAGCAAGAGTTAATAAATAGGGCCTCTTCCTTGTGCTTAGACTAAGCTATGTCCCAGTTATTTCTAGACTTTGCACAAAGAAAGTTTTGCTAGCAGGTAAACATATGGATATATAGCTGAAAGGAAAGATTTAAACATAATTTCATGAGATGTGAAATCCTGGGATATCAAGGGGACAGTGCTACAGAATGAATGTTTGTGTTCCCTCCAAATTTATATGTTTGAAATTCTAACCCCAAGGCAATGATATAAGAATGTGGGGCCTTTGGGAGGTGATTAGGTCCTGAGAGAGCCTTCCAGAATGGGAGCAGAGCCCTTACAAGAAACCCAAAATGATCCCTTGCCATTCTGCTATATGAGACACAGTGAAAGATGGCTATCTAGGAAGCGAGTTCTCACCAACACACCAAATTTACTGGCACCATGCTCTTGGATTTTGAGGCTTCCAAAACTACAGGCCACCCAGTTTGTGGTACTTCTGTTATAGCAAAATCACTTGGGATTTTTCTTATGGGCTATGGTAATGGTGAGACACCACCACTATTACACATGAAGAGACTCAGAATCAGAATGAACATAAGAGTGAAGACTACAGATTTACCAATAATAATAATAATAATATAATAATAATAAATAACGGTGACTGTAGAGACATCAGTATTTTTAAAGAATTTTATATTTCAAGTAAAAATAGAAGAATTTATGAATAGCACTGAAGGCCTTAATATGATTCAAGACCATAAAGCTATGGGACACTAACAATATGTATGGTTACATTCAGCAGTGTGGTAGTGCAGGAAAAGAAAAGGAAGCATTGGTGTAATTCAGTATTGTGGTGCCCCACCTCTACTTGACCCAAATAAATCCTGATTAGATTAATCCATCCTATTGCCTCATTCCTTTTGTTAGGAATTGGCTTAGAGTTGCTCCAAGAGATGTGAAAGTTCTGAGGAGATGTGAAGCTTCTAGATCCTAATTCTTAGGAGAGATAAACAGAAAACTAATGCTTTTCTTTCTGCTTTGTTTTGCTCTATCTGCTGGTGATACCTAAAACTTCAGCCATTACTTTGTGACTAGAAGAATATGCTGAGGGGGCACCTGGATGGCTCAGTTGGTTGAGCGTCTAGCTTTCGGTTTTGGCTTAGGTTAAGATCTCAGGTTGGGCTCCATGCTCAGCAGAGTCTGCTTAAGATTCTTTCCCCCTCATCCTCCCTCCTTCTCTGTTCCTCCCCACACTCACTCTCTCCCTCTCTAAAATAAATAAAATCTTAAAAAAAAAAAAAGGATATGCTGAGGATAGCAAGGAGAAGGGATAAATGGAGCCATATTTTTTATGACATCATTAAGTCTCTGAATTAACCCATCCTCCAACCCTCCATTCACAGAGCTAGTAATGTGAGATAATAAAGTATCATTCTGAAATCACTTGAGCTTTTTCTAATAGATGAAAGCATCCTAAAGAAAGTAGTCATATTTCCCACATTTTTTATTATGCCTTCTAAACATTGTGAGTAAAAACATTTCTTTTATGTAAAGAAATTAGAACAATTATCTATATGTATGGTTTAGTACTCAAAGTTTTTACAGAACTTTATTATGAATTTATTAGTGATTCCTCCCAACTGTTGTGTATGATAAGGTCAGTGTTCTCATATTTTAACTATTAAGAAGCCAAGATAAAAGAGATAAACTGGTTTATCTAAAGTGACTTAGTATGTCTGTAATTTCCAAATCCTATGCAAGAACTCTTCTTTGATTAGAGCTTTGCCACTGCTTCCTGCTCTGGTTCACTCAGCATTAACGGCTGACTGGCTGGTAGACAGTGTGTCTCCTCTTACTACAACAAGTAGTTTGGGTTAAAATTAAAGAGGTGCTGAAATAACTTTCATACTTTAGTTTTTCTCTAGATTGAACACCCCCAGGAATCTGCAAGTGGCATAGTCTTAGTGAGCTTAATGCCACTGTTTAACATTTATATAGGATTCTGAGTACTGGAAAAGCTCTTCGCTTCTGCTGACATTTTGACATGGGTTTAAGCAGTTATGTGAGGGATTATTTCAGCTCTGCCAAAATGACAAAGAATTTTGCTAATTGTAAAAGAATCTTAACATTCTTTAAGCATTGGACTTTCTTAATACTTTCAGAGCTTTCATTCAAAATAAAAGTCCAAAAGAAGATTAGTTAATGTTGAATAAAAACACAGGTTAAACAATTCTATCCTTAGATTATCCATGCATGAGGTTATTATTGCTTTTAGTTCTCTAATATTTGATATTTCTTTCATTTTATGACATTTTCAATCCCCTGCTACTCTTTATGAATTCAACTAATTCAAATATTTGGTTTAAATCCAAATTATGAAAGCTCTATTAAAAGCCTTGTTAGTTAATATTTATTTTCACTGATAAGCATTTTAAAGGAAAAACAAATTGTGAACATTTTTATTTAAATAAGTTTTAGCAAAAAATTAGACAAACTATTTTTCACTGACTAAGAAAATGAGATAGAGCTGATTAATCCTGAGGGGAATGGGGTTAAATACATCAATATAATGCTGCAGAAATATAATTGAATCAAAAATATCTAACAGGATAAGTGTACAAGCTAAACTCTGAGTCTAGATTTATTAGAAACAATGAAAGCATTCATTAATTATTAATCATTAATTAAAATCATTAATTAATTAAAATATCCTTTTTAATGCATATTGGACCCAAATAACCCACTAGAAATTTGTTTTATATTTTTTCCTGGAATAATTCAGGTGATGGTGAGGGGATTCCACAAAATATATAGTGAGATAGTTTGGTTATTTCTCTTTATTTATTTGTAGTAAAAATATCTAGAGCTAGTTTAATTATTTGAATGCAGTATTTTGATTAGTGCCTAAGGCTCTTTTTCCTCTGTGGTTTTACATGTGTTTTTAAATTTCATATAAGATATTATTGTATATTATACTTTTTACTATGTGTTTTTGTAAACAACTTAATTTTCTTTTGAAAACAAGGGAATGTAATCCATAAATGTAGCTATAACTGAATTCACAAATAATATTTTTCATAAGAAGTATCATGACTTTCTGATAATTATAATTTGAGGATAGTTATTATATGTTTTTCTATTCTTGTAAGCTCATATTATGGCCCAATGTTTTACACAAAGATGGTGCTCAATAAAGGCTTATTGAACAAATTCAAGTATAACAATTACAGGTCTGTCTGATTAAATAAAATATGCACATCAGGAGAATTGGCTTTTGAATAGTAACACATTAGATAGGAAATGTTTTCTGAACTCAGACAAACCTTGACAGAATCTTAGGTCTGCCAGTTATTATCTATGTGACCTTAGGCAAATCACATCCCCACTAAGAACTCTGTTCCCTCATTTATAAAATGGGGATGCTCAACCTCCATTGCTATGAAACTGCTAAAGGCAATGTATGTAAAGGATCTAACAAATGTCTAGCATGTGGTATACATTCATTTAAATGATAGCAATTATATTTATGGCTTATTATTTCTACTTTTTAACTTTCTGCAAATATAGGATTTCATATTATTCATGGTTAATATATGACAAACAAATTTTCATAATAGATAAGTTTTCAGCTCTGTGTACTGCTCTTTCACACCTTGCATATACTCTGCATTTTGCTGCCAGTAATCAATTCCTTGATAGCTTATTGGCAGTGTGACTACTCTAATATGGATGGGGATTCCCAGCCCCATGACAGAAATTATCCAACACTGCCCGTATTTTTCATCTCTTACCTCCTTCAAGGTGGATCCAAATTCAAGAGTAAGCATTTCTGAGGCATCATGGGGGAATTGGAATATCTGATTCTTTAATTTTCCTTACTGGCATCCATTGAAATATCTCATTTCTTGTCTCATCTTTTGAAACTAAGAGCTAATTGAGAAATTCCCTTTCCATTGCTTTCTGTTGCTGTGCCATAATTTTCCAAGAGCAGTGCCATCAAGGAGCCTGGGTAGAGTGGAAGTATGTATGTGCAGAGAAAAATGTCTGAAAAACAGTTAATAGTTCAACTGTATTAAACTTCTATATGCAAAAAGACAAGGAATATTCAAACAGTAATGAATAATCTGTTGCTATTAGCTAAAAGGGAATTTTAGAGGGAGAACTGTATCCCACTAGTAGAGGAACTAAAATCTGGTTTAGATACATCAAAGTCAAGTCAGTAAAGAACTCAGAAGTTTGTAAGAGGCTGCTGTGCCTTTGCTGCCCAGTAACTAAGGGCAAGAATCAGGTTACACACAATACTCTGACCAGGTAGCATTGGTTACAAGATATTGGACAAGTTTTCTCTTTATTTCTGTGGCAATAATGGTTAAGGGGGAAAGAGAGAAAGAGAGAGAGAAGAAAAGTTCTTCCTTGTGTCTTCTTGGGGAAAAAATTGCCTTGAAGTTGTGTAATTTTTACTTCATGGATTGCTCACCTATTATTTGTAGCTTGGTGAGGATGCATTGGCTCATGAGTAAATATTACATAGTTTATTCTACCCAGGGTTTATATTATTCCTAAATCATACTTCTTTTCTTCATAATACTCCAAGATAAATTAATTCTAGAACTTCGGAAGACACTCAGAGACAGAAGATAATTGAATTTAAATAGATCTTTTAATAAACCAACTGTAGAAAGTGCAATTAAATGGAATGTTATTTATTTTTATCCAGTTCTGACCCCCCCCCAAAAAAAAGTGATTGTTCTACTGTAACATGGATCATGGATCATCAGAAAGCTTAGGAATCTAGAAGGAAAAAATGCAGAATCAGGAAGAGCTATGGAGAAGATCACTCAGGATAGACATTTTCACACAAATCTCATCTAAATTTCCCCCAGTAATACTTCAGGACTATGCATCAGACAAGTGATCTAGAATGCTGATACATTATAGGAGGTAGACCTCAAACCATTGTGAATGGATAGATCAACCTATGCGGATACTGTCTGTTGTTCTGGCTCTAGGTCAGTCCGACAGGCAGTTGGGAAATAAAGTGGAAAAGCTGACACCTGCACAGAAAGATTGGAATTCATGAGAGTGTGGCTACTAGAATCCATAAGGACAGAAGGAATTTGTGTTTGTGTCTCACCACCTACAAGAATGATACCATGATAGCTGCAAGAGAAGGAGGTACCCTTTGCCCTGTTGCTTCACTACACCTGGCCCACAACTTAAAGAAGCAGGAGACACGATATGAGCTGAAGAATCTGAGGATCCTTTGGTGCCCTACTCTATTGAAATGAATTAGTAGGTCAGCAACAAGGTAAAAGAGCTTCCACAGTACCTGCTGATCTGCACCAATCTTTAGAATTTAAGATTTGCCCTCCAGATTTTGCACAAAGTATCTTGTGAGTGGTGCCTACAGGGAAGGGGGTTCTGAATATGTAGTTTCACTTTAGGTAAGTAGACACAGTACAAAGTTACCACAGGTGTTAATACTATACATTTACTTTAATTATGAATGAGCATGGTTTATACCTTGTTCTCAGTCATTTTTATTTATACTTGTAAACTACTAAGTTAGTAGTTTACTGGTTATTTCATTGTGTGAATAATACCAATAATGGATTATGTGATAGCAAAATATGTGTTTAGGATACTAGCAAAGTAAAGGGACCCAAATTATTTTGAACAAATTTGAAATAATTTTCTATTTCCAAAAATGTGACAAAAAAACTATGGTGTTTCAATTGATATTTTATAGTTTGGTGTTGCTTTTTGTTGAATTGTGTATTATTAGATGGGCAGTAGTTAAAAACATACCATAACTTTATCAGTCCTTAAGATCTCCAAAGGGCTTAAACTATCCTAAATTCTACAATTATCAAGAATAACTGAGTTGTTAAACAAAAATCTCAAAAAATAAACAAACAAACAAAAAACCTTTTTATGATTTAAAAAGATTTTACTTTTTAAATTTTTACTGACAAAGTCCAGTCAACTTTTGAAGTCATCTTCTTGGTAGCTAGTCTGGGAATAAAATTAGGAACACTCCTTACAAGATGAAGCCTCAGTAGGGACAATTTTCTAGGTGGCTAAATTTTGTATATGTAATAGAACTATGGATTTGCTTTATGTTATCACCAGGAACTTTAAATTTATCAAGACTAACCTTTGTAAGGAACTATAGAATGTGATGCCTATCGATATCTTTCAACTGATGAATAAATAAAGCCTAGTAGTAAAGTATCATCTCTCGCAACTTTATTCAGGCTCCAAAACTGATTCACTGATTCATCAAAATTTAGACAGATTTCAAATCCCTTTTATATTTCCTCTCTTCTTGTATATTGTGTATCCTTACAGAAAGCGATGGTAATTCTATGTAAATAAATTGAAAGAGCTCCTGGACTAAGGTTGCCAGATAAAATACAGGACATTCCAGTTCAAATTATATTTCAAATAACCAACGCTTTTTTTTTTTTTTAAGTGTAAGTGTTGCATGAGTGTGTGTGTATGTATATATATGTAGTTTTTTTTTAAAGGTGTAACTGTTATCTGAAATTCAAATTTAACTATTTGCCTTGTATTTTTACTGTATTTGTCTGGCAATTCTACCCTGAGCATATGGTAGGAAATTAATATAAAAATGCTCACCTGAATTATATGAATCACCATATGGGAATATCAGAAGAGGGAATGAGAAGGCTGGAAAGAAATCTTCTTGAAATCATTTGCAAATTTTCATGATAGGGAAGATGTCCCCTCCTTGCCTCCTTATCCTCATCTCCACTCCATCCCTGGAGTCATGTAATCTTCTAGCCATTTTAGCTTCAGGGGCTTGCCTATGTTACTAAGAATGAATTAAATTGGCTGTGTATCTTTCCCATTCCCCAAGTAAGTGTTTATCATTGTTGTCATGTTTCCCTTTTCTCTCAGTGTTTCTTAGTAACAATCTCAGCTGCGAACATTGAAAAGGAACAAAAGATTCTGTTGTCATAAAAGTGCTTCTAATATTTTTTCAAATTATACGCTGTGGTAATATAACTAGCTTAAAAAGTCATCTTTGACACCATCAAGAGAGGAAGGAAGGGCTCTTGAAACCCCAAAAAGACAAAAATAGAAAAAATGTTAAAACTGCAACTGATCCCATTCTGATGCTTTCAACAGCTTCTTTCCTTTTTCAGTTTTGAGAGCTTAACATTTAAAGACATATTGGGAAGAGCAGTGGCAAAAGGATTATAAACAAATGAAGTCTAAATCTACAAAAGAAATGAATAAAAAGCAAATATATTTTTTTCTTTTATATATCAGTCAAATAAATGAATTGCTTTTAAGCATTATACCTTCTCCATGCCCTGTAAAAAAATCATAAAATATATAAAACAAAAGTTAACCTGTATTATTGCAAAGGTTTATTGTCACTAATTTTCTAGTGATTTTTTTCCAAGTAACTAATTTGTATTGACATCAGTCACTATAACAAGATGCTACAAGATTTTAGAATAATACACAGTCTCTCTTAGGAGAGTAGCATTTGTAGTTAGCTCAAAAATAAATATGGATTCTGTCTCTTTTTAGCTAGAGGATCTTGGTCAGCTAGGCTATTTAACCTTTGGAAGCTCTGGTTTGGTGTCTCCATTTAAAAGTTGGTGTTATTATGGTCACCTCTTTTATGAGGCTGTGTTATGACTAAAGTGAGATAATGGTTGTACAGGTTTTAGAATAGGGCCCACCAAATAATAGACCCTAAGATAATTATTATTTATGATGCAGCTCATTTTTTCTAAAAATTATGTCTCACAGATTGTCACATAGAAATATGTGAAGTTTTGTCTTGAGTCTGGCAAGAAAAATTGAAGGAGCATTGAACTCCAGGGAGCACAAAGGGGGAAAAGATGTGTTCATTCATGCATTTATTCAGTGTATTTACTATGTACCTAACACTATGGGAAACTGAGTTTATAGAGCTAAATAAAGCATCCTCTGTCCTCAAAGACCATATACTCTAATAGAGGGAAACAGCCAGCATACAAGACACTGTTTTATAATGTGTTGAGTGCAATGATGCAAATACTCACTAGATGAAAGGCACTTACCAGCACTTAGGGCGGACAGAGAAGGAGGCATCCTTGAGTATAAAGATCTTTGTTCAGTCTTGAAAGATATACATGAATTATTCAGATAAAGGATAATTTATGGCTGGATTTTACAACATAACTACAGCTTGGAGTTTCACTGTAGCATAGTACAGTGTCTACAAGAGCTATAGGGAACTACAATGTAAAGTTTAATACAGCACAATCAAGATATTAATACATTGGATGCCACAGCCAGATAGTGGAAGATCTTACACAGCAGAGTTAGGTATTCAGATTTTATCATGACATCACTAAGGGACTATGGGAGGATTTTAATCAAGGAAGAGATATAATCAAACTTTTCCTATTTAAAAGATCACTCTGTAGACATGAAAAGATTTTACTGGAAGGAGGTGTGTACAGAGCTAAGAAGCCCACATCTGTTACAGTAATCAAGGTGGAATTCTGATTAAGAAAATGGAAATGGCAACAGAGACAGAGAAAAAGGATCAGGAAACACTTAGGGCTAGAATTAGAAGGGTTGGAATGTGAGGGTGAGGGAAAAGAATAATCAATGGGGACTCCCAAATGTCTGCTTTAGGACACAGGTTAGAGTATGGAGGCTGGCAGAAGGGCAGGGCATTGAGTTTCTGTAAGTCATTAAGTAATTGGCAGCATTAGCTGGAGAATCTAACTGTGAGGCATTTAATTGGTATCAGGAAAACAGTATTTCAATATGTTCTCCTCTGTTAGGCTTTTAATTTTCCCAAAAATCTAGAAGTAGTGTATTCTGGTTTTAAAGCACTTGGCAGATACTTTGCATATATCTAATCAGCTCTTTTTCATTTCAAAGGGGGAGTTTCAAGTGAAAAGATGCTCTTTTCTCTAGTAAAGAGAAGAAATGGAGAAGAAAGCAGTCAAGGGAAGAGACTCTTGCTAACAATTTTACCTTTAGTGGACAGCAAAGCATATGCCATAAATTCACACATATATGGAGTTACTCAAAAGAGAGAACTCCTAGATATTTCTAAAGCATTTCATCTAAAATTGAAATGAAAGCAAGAGTACTCGTAAAACTAGATTTAAATATGGATGGGGTCAAAACATAGATGGGAAAAGAAAGCTGCATATGATTAAAGACAATGAAAAAGGGGCGCCTGGGTGGCGCAGTCATTAGGCATCTGCCTTCAGCTCAGGTCATAATCCCAGGGTCGTCGGATCAAGCCCCACACTGGGCTCTCTGTTAGGCGGGAAGCCTGCTTCTCCTTCTCCCACTCCCCCTGCTTGTGCTCCTCTCTCACTGTGTCTCTCTCTGGCAAATAAATAAATAATCTTAAAAATAAATAAGTAAATACATACATACATACATACAGTCAATAAAAAAATAGTATAAATGTAATATCAAATGAATCTCCAGATAATTAAACTTAAGAGAGTCCTTTTCTCTGGGAAGTCTAGCACTTGCTATAGCACATAAGTTTTATAATAACATCAACATTACTTATTAGAATAAGAAATTTTATGAGACATTGGTAGAGTATATTGAAATGACAGATTACTGTGAAGTCCCAATTTTCAGTAGCTTATAACTTTGGCAGAACATTTAATTTCAAATGGAACTTGGCATGAGTTTACTCTCTGTCAGACTTCAGTCCTTGCCAAGTTTGACAAACATCCAGTTCAGCTGTTTTGGGCTAATGTGAATGCCAAAGTAAAGACTTTTTTCTTTTTTTTTTTTAATATCCAATTGAACATTTTTCATTATAAAAAAGCAAAATGAGTAAATGAGTGTTTATTGTCAGGCTCTTTAATTAATGTAAGACAATCCTCACACACAAAGCAGAAATGCAGAGTGATTCAATGAGCAAAGTAATGGAGTGGGAACTCCATAAGTAATTCCAGTTTTGCTACTAATTCACTTTATACATTTGGAAAAGTAACTTAGCCTCTTTGTGTCTCAGCTTACTCAACAGTAAAATTAGGAGATTAATAGAAACCTGCATAATAATAATAATGAAGTGACTGAAAAGCAGTTTTCAAATTTAAACATATAATAGTGTCTTTTGTCAATATCTTTGCATTTTAATATATATCTTTGCATTTTTATGTAGATAAGTAAATTTTGCTAAGCAATGATGACATATCTAAAGTTGTATAAAAAGATCGTCTATTAATATATAAACTATACCCTGGGAATTAGTTAGGATTTTGGGAAGCTGTGTTTATTCCCTTTGACTCATTGAATCATTTAGTAATTAATGATTTGGTTCACCATTTTGTAAATTACTACTTTGTTATATAAAACAACACCCTTATGGCTTAAAAAGCTTAATTCAGTCTACTCCAAAAAACAACAATTTTCTATTTGAAGATAGTTTATGCACTGGAATAAAAAAACAACTAGCTCAAAAAAATAACTGAAAACAATGTAGGTTCTTTCTCTGTGTGATGAGTGAAATTACTATTGTCTTGGTCACATTAAAAATCAGGAAGCTCTTTTGCATGGCACAGTCAATTGAATCAGAGTTTGAATTGCCTCTCAGGACAACCTCAAAACAGCAGAATAATCTAATAATTTTGATTCCATAGACATAACAAAAGATTGTATCCAACAGATTTCCATTTATTCATGTCTATACTGCGTAGAGCCACACACTAAAGAAAAAAAATTAAATGACATTTAGTTATATACTTATCTACAGACATCCAGGTATTTGCTATTGTGTAAGAGTAAACACAAAGAGTGATATTACTAGGATGGAAAAGTAGGAGACCTCAACCTCCATCCCTAACAAAGATCAACAAATTGACAGCTATCTAAAAATGAAAACAGATCTGAGAGTGCTCTGGAATCCATTTAAGAAACACCAATTATTCAGTGCAACCAAAAAAAAAAAAAAAAAAGAGAGAGAGAGAGAGAATAAACACACAAAAAGAAAGAAGAACAGCTTCATTTTGCCTATATCATCTCATCCAACAAGGTAGCATTGCTCAGTGCCAAGAGGAAACAACCCACCTAGAGAGAGTTCTCACAGAGAAAGGAAGGATGGGTTAAGTGACCAGCTTTCCAACCTTTTAGAGCACTGCAGGATGGTCCTGCTTTGGTTTCACCCCACTCAGAGATTGGCAAAGCTGAGATATATAGAGATGGCTAGGAACAAGGAAGAGGTCAAATAATTATTTTATGATGCTCAGAAAGCTACAAAAGAATAGCAGTAGATAATTGAACAATCAAGAAAGCAGTGCAAAAGCAAAAGAGAAGTTCAACAAGAAGATAGAAAACATAAAAAAAAATTATGGAACTGAAGAATACAATGACAAAATTATAGAATTCAGTAGAGTTTCAGCAGCAAACTGGACCAGCCAAGAGAAAGAAACAGTAAACTTGAAGACAGATCATTTGTTATTATCCTGTCAGAGGGGGAAAAAGGAAAAAAAAAATGAAAAGGAATTAAAAAGCCTGCAGGTCTTATGGGTTATCATTTAAACAAGCAACCTTTGTATCATGAGGTTCTGAGGAAGTGGTGGGTGGCAAGCTTCTTAAAAGAAATATTGGCTGAGAACTTCCCACACCTAGGGAGAGATCTGGACATCCAAGTACATGAAGCTAATACATTACCCCAAAATTCCAATGCAAACAGTCTTCTCCAAGACACATTATAATAAAACTCTCTGAAATCAAAGATGACAGAACTTTAAATGCAGCAAGAAAGAAAACCTCTCTAATATAAGAGAACTCTCATAAAGCAATCAGTGTATTTCTCAGCAGAAATCTTGCAGGCCAAGAGAGAATAGGATATATATTTAGAGTGCTGACAGAAAGAAGACCAACCAAGAATACTTTACTTAGCAAAATTATCCTTCATAAACGAAGGTGAGATAAAGACTTTCCCAAACAAACAGAAGCTGATGGAATTCATTATCATTAGATTTGCCTCATAAGAAATTCTGAAAAGGGGTTCTTCAAGTGAAATAAAAGGCTGCTAATGAGTAACACGAAAACATAAAAAAAATAAAACACTGGTAGAGACAAGTATTTAGTCAGATCACAATACTCTAATACTGGTGATGTATTAACCACTTAATTTTAGTATAAGGGTTAAAAAACGAGAATATTTAAAATACCTATAGCAACAGAAATTTGTTAATGGACACATTACAAGATATAAAATGATGCAGACATCAAAAACATATGTGTGAGAAGAAAATGAAAGGGTAGAAGTTTCTTGTGCAACCACAGTTCAATTTTTATGATCTTAAAATAGACTATTATATCTATAAGATGTTTTAAGTAAGTTTCAGGGCTGCTATGAAACAAAAGCCTGCAGTAGATTCATAAAGACAATAACATGGGAAATTAAAGTGTACAACTGTGAAAAACTACCATTCACAAAGGATGACAGCAAGAGAGAAAGGAACAAAGGAGCTACAAAACAAACAGAAAACAATTAACAAAATGCAGTATAGTAAGTCCATACCTGTCAATAATTACTTTAAATGTAGATGAATTAAATGATCCAATCAGAAAGTTTAGAAGGACTGGATGGATAAAAAAACAAGACCCAACTATATATTGCCTACAAGAGACTCATTTCAGCTTCAAGAACACATACAGGCTCAAAGTGAAGTAGTAGAAAAAGATATTCTGTGCAAACAAAGCAGAAGAGAGTAGGAATATCTATACTTACATCAGACAAAATACACTTTAAGTAAAAAACTGTAACAAGAGACAAAGAAGGTTATTATATAATTGTAAAGGAGTCAGTTCACCAAGAAGATAGAAAAATTGTGTGTGTGTGTGTGTGTGTATGTGTGTGTGTGTATGCATATATATACATAGATAGATATATCTATATATATATTAATGATCGGAGCACTTATATTAATCATTAATAACAGATTTGAAGAGAGTAATAAAAATATAATGAGTAGACTTCAGTACCAACTTTCAACAATGTATAAATATGAAGACAAAATAATCAGAAATGGTTTTCCATTTAAAATATTATGTCATCTGCAAAGAGAGAGAGTTTGACTTCTTCTTTGCCAATTTGAATACCTTTTGTTTCTTTTTCTTGTCTGATTGCTGTTGTTAGGACTTCTAGTACTAGGTTGAACAATAGTGGCGAGAGTGGACATCCTTATCCTGTTCCTGATCTCAAAGGGAAGGCTATCAGCTTTTCACCATTGAGGATGATATTCGCTGTGGGTTTTTCATAGATAGATTTTATGAAGTTGAGGAATATATCCTCTAGCCCTATACTTTGAATTGTTTTAATCAGGAACGGATGTCGTATCTTGTCAAATGCTTTTTCTGCATCAGTTGAAAGGACCATGTGGTTCTTCTCTCTTCTCTTATTGATTTGTTCTACCACATTGATTGATTTGCGAATGTTGAACCACCCTTGCATCCGATGGATAAATCCCTCCTGGTCATGGTGGGTAATCTTTTAATGTACTGTTGGATCCTATTAACTAGGATCTTGTTGAGAATCTTGGCATCCATATTCATCAGGGATATTGGTCTGAAATTCTCCTCTTTGATGTGGTCTTTGACTGGTTTGGGGACAAGGGTAATGCTGGCTTCATAGAAAGAGTCTGGAAGTTTTCCTTCTGTTTCTATTTTTTGAAACAGCTTCAGGAGAACGGATATTATTCCATCTTTGAATGTTTGGTAGAATTCTCAAGGGGATCGGTCAGGTCCTGGGCTCTTGTTTTTTGGGAGGTTTTGGATCACTGCTTCAATCTCTTTACTAGATATTGGTCCATTCATGTTGTCCATCTCTTCCTGATTGAGTTTTGGAAGATTATAGATTTCCAGGAATGCATCCATTTCTTCTAGGTTGCTTAACTTATTGGCATATAACTGTTGATAATAATTTCTGATGATGATTGTTTCTATTTCCTTGGTGTTAGTCATGATCTCTCCCCTTTCTTTCATAATTTTATTAATTTGGGTCCCCTCTCTTTTCTTTTGGATTAGTTTGGCCAATGGTTTATTGATCTTAATGATTCTTTAAAAAAAAAACAGCTTTTAATTTCATTGATATGTTTTACTGTATCTCTAGTTTCTATCTCATTGATCTCTGCTCTAAACTTTATTACTTCCCTTCTTGTGTGTAGGGTTGGCTTAATTTGTTGTTGATTCTCCAATTCTTTAAGGTTTAAAAAGAGCTAGTGTATTCTGGATTTTTCAATTTTTTTGAGGGAGGCTTGGGTGGCTATGTATTTCCCACTTAGGACTGCCTTTGCTGTATGCCATAGGTTTTGGACTAGTGTATTTTTGTTCTCATCGGTTTGCATGAATTGTTTAAGTTCTTCTTTTATTTCCTGTTTGAACCAAACATTCTTGAACAGGATGGTCTTTAGCTTCCAAGTGTTTTGAATTTCTTCCAAACTTTTTCTTGTGGTTGAGTTCCAGTTTCAAAGCATTGTGTCTGAGAATATGCATGGAATAATCTCAGTCTTTTGGTATCTGTTGAGCCCTGATTCATGATCTAGTATGTGGTCTATTTTGGAGAAAGTTCCATGTGCACTCGAGAAGAATGAGTATTGTTTTAGGGTGGAATGTCCTGTATATATCTATGTGGTCCCTCTGGCCCAATGTGTCATTCAATGCTCTTGTTTCCCAAACTACTAGAACTCATACAGCAATTTAGTAATGTGGTGGGATAAAAATCAATGTACAGAAATCAGTTGCTTTCTTATACACTAACAATGAAAATATAGAAAAGAGAAATTAAAGAATCGATTTCATTTACTCTAGTACCAAGAACTTAAGATACCTGGGAATAAACCTAACCAAAGAGGTAAAGGATCTGTACTCGAGGAACTGCAGAACACTCATGAAAGAAATTGAAGACACAAAAAGATGGAAATGCATTCCATGCTCAAGGATCAGAAGAATAAACATTCTTAAAATGTCTATACTGCCTAGAGCAATCTATACTTTCAGTGCCATCTCAATCAAAACTCCACCAGCATTTTTCAAAGAGCTGGAACAAACAATCCTAAAATTTGTATGGAACCAAAAGAAACTCCACATTGTTAAGGAAATGTTGAAAAAGAAAACCATAACTGAAGGCATCACATTGCCTGATTTCAAGCTTTACTACAAAAATCATGCTTTGATTACCAAGACAGCATAGTATTGACACAAAAACAGACACATAGACCAGTGGAACAGAGTAGAGAGCTCATATATGGACCCTCAACTCTGTGGTCAACTAATCTTTGACAAAGCACGAAAAAATATCCAGTGAAAAAAGACAGTCTGTCTCTTCAATACATGGTGCTGGGAAAATTTCACAGCTATGTATAGAACAATGAAACTCGACCATTCTCTTACACCATACACAAAGATAAACTCAAAATGGATAAAAGACCTCAACATGAGGCAGGAATCTATCAGAATCCTATAGGAGAACATAGGCAGTAACCTCTTCGACATTGGTCACAGCAACTTCTTTCAAGATATGTATCCAAAGGCAAAGGAAACAAAGGCAAAAATGAACTTTTGGAACTTCATCAAGACCAAAAGCTCTGCACAGCAAAGGAAATGGTCAACAAAACAAAGAGGCAACCCACGAAATGGGAGAAGATATTCGCAAATGACACTACAGACAAAGGGCTGATATCCAAGATCTATAAAGAACTCAACTCAACACCCAAAAAACAGATAATCACATCAAAAAAAAAAAAAAAATGGGCAGAAGACATGAGCAGACACTTCTCCAAAGAAGATATACAAATGGCTAACAGACTAACATGAAAAAATGTTCATCATCATTAGTTATCAGGGAGATTCAAATCAAAACCATATTGAGATACCACCTTATACCAGTTAGAATTGCCAAAATTAACAAGACAGGAAACAACAAGTGTTGGAGAGGATATGGAGAAGGGGGAAACCTGTTACACTGTTGGTGGGAATGCAAGTTGGTGCAGCCATTTTGGAAAAGAGTGTGGAGTTTCCTTAAGAAATTAAAAATAGAGCTGCAGGTCTCTTAATAATAGACCCTGCAATTGCACTACTGGGTATTTACTCCAAAGATACAGATGTAGTGAAAAGATGGGCCATCTGTACCCCAATGTCCATAGCAACAATGGCCACAGTCTCCAAACTGTGAGAAGAACCAAGATGCCCTTCAATGGATAAATGGATAAAGAAGATAATGGTCCGTATATACAATGGAATATTATGCCTCCATCAGAAAGGATGAATACCAAACTTTTGTATCAACATGGATAGGACTGGAAAAGGTTATGCTGAGTGAAATAAGTCAAGCAGAGAAAGTCGATTGTCATATGGTTTCACTTACTTGTGGAGCATAAGGAATAATACAGAGGACATTCGGAGATAGAGAGGAGAAGTGAGTTGGGGGAAATCAGAGGGAAAACAAACCATGAGAGACTGGACTCTGAGAAACAAGCTGAGGGTTTTGGAGGGGAGGGGAGTGGGGATTTGGGTGAGCCTAGTGGTTGGTATTATGGAGGGCGCATATTGCATGGAGCACTGGGTGTGGTGCATAAACAATGAATTTGGAAACAGTGAAAAAAATTAATTAAAAAAAATAATTTGCAGAAATAAAAACTAGAAAAAGAAATATTTGTGGAAATAGAAAGTAGAATGAGCTTTTTCCAGCCATGTTTAGCCATTTCATTTAGCTGCTAGAATGTTAGTAAAATAATCCCAAATATGATGACAAAAAAAAATCAATAAGGAAACATTGGATTTGAATTATACTTTAGAAAAAATGGAACTAACAGACATTTACAGAACATTTCATCCAACAGCAGCAGAATGCACATTCTTCTTAAGCACACATGGAATTTTCTCCAGAAAAAACATTTGTTAGGTCATAAAACAAGTCTCAACAAAGTTTTAAAAGATTGAAATTATACAACTGTCCTTTCTAGCTTTAGAAGTAAGAAACTAGAAATCAGTAACAAGAAGAAATGTAGAAAATTCACAGATTTGTGAAGATTAAACCCACACTCCTGAACAATCAAAAGGTCAGTGGTGAAATTGAAGTGGAAATGTGGCTTTAGGTCTCAAAAAATATATTGAAACAAACAAAAATGGAAGCACATTTCAAACTACTGAGATTTAACAAAAGCAGTACTATGAGGGATGTTAATAGTGATAAATTAGAAAAAAAAGAAATATTTCAAATAAGCAACCTAATTTTACAACTTGAGGAATGAGAAAAACAAGAGTAAACTAAGCTCAATATTAGCAGAGGGAAGGAAATGGCTAAGAACAGAGCAAAAATAAATAAAATAGAGACCAGAAATAATAATAGAAAAGATCAACAAAACTAAGAATTTGCTTCTTGAGATAAACAAAATTGATAAACCTTTACCTAGACTTGACGAGAAGAAAGAGAGAGGACTCAGTGGTGCCTAGGTGGTTCAGTGAGTTAAAGCCTCTGCCTTCGGCTCAGGTCATGATCCCAGGATCCTGGGATCAAACCCCGCATCGGGCTCTCTGCTCAGCGGGGAGCCTGCTTCCTCCCCTCTCTCTGCCTGCCTCTCTGCTTTGTGATCTCTGTCTGTCAAATAAATAAATAAAATCTCTAAAAAAAAAATATTTGGAAAGAGAGAGGACTCAAAATTTAAATTAAAAAAGAGAGAGAGAGAGAGAGAGCTTGTAACTGGTACCACAGAAAGACAAAGAATCATTAAGAGAGTACTATGAACAATTATACAAATTGGCCAACCTAGAAAAAATGGATAAATTCTTAAAAACACACAATCAAGACTGAATCATGAAGAAAGAGAAAATCTACAAAATCTGTCAGATATTGTTGTATCAGTAATTAAAAAGTTCCCAAAAAAGAAAAGTTCAGGACCACATGGTTTCACAGGTGAATACTACCAAACGTTTAAAAAA
Source organism: Enhydra lutris kenyoni (assembly GCF_002288905.1). NCBI lineage: Eukaryota > Metazoa > Chordata > Mammalia > Carnivora > Mustelidae > Enhydra > Enhydra lutris. The sequence goes on along the minus strand of NW_019154109.1, from coordinate 13,542,773 downwards.
GAATTAATATTGGGGCACCTGGGTGGCTCAGTGGGTTAAAGCCTCTGCCTTCAGCTCAGGTCATGATCCCAGGGTCCTGGGATCAAGCCCTGTATCACGCTCTCTGCTCAGCGGGGAGCCTGCTTCCCTTCCTCTCTCTCTCTGCCTGCCTCGTGCCTACTTGTGATCTCTTTCTGTCAAATAAATAAATTTTAAAAACTTTAAAAAAATAAAAAAGAATTAATATCAATTCTTCTCAAATCCTTCCAGAAAATTGAAGAGGATAGTCTCACTTTATGAGGCCAGCATTTTCCTGATACCAAAGCTAGATAAGGAGATTGTAAGATAAGAAAATTATAAATCAGTATCCCTGATGAATATAGATGCAAAAATTCTTCATAAAGTTCTAGCAAACTGAATTTGGCAACACATTAAAAGGATCATTCACCAGGACTACATGGGATTTATCAGTGGGATGTATTCAACATAGGCAAATCAATAGATGTGATATACCACATTAACAGAATGAAAAACAAAAATCATATAGTCATCTTAAAAGATTCAGGAAAAGCATTTGACAAAATACGACATCCTGTCATGGTAAAAACTCTCTACAAATTGTGTATAGAAGGAACATACTCCAACATAATAAAGACCATAAATGACAAACTAACAGCCAAACATCATACTCAGTGGTGAAAAGCTGAAACCTTTTCCTTTAAGATCAGGAACAGGACAAGGTTGTCCATTCTTACTGCTCTTATTCGACATATACTGGAAGTCCTAGCTAGAGGAATTTGGCTAAACAGAGAAATAAAAAGCAACTAAATTGGAAAGGAAGAAGTAAAAATGTCTCTGGTTGTTGTGGTAAATTTGTAAATACAGAATCCTAAACACTATACCAAAAAGCTGTTAGACCTAAAAACAAATTCAGAAAAGTTTTAGGATACATAAAGTTTCAGGATGCATAAAAATAAATTCAGTAGAATTTCAGGATACATATGCAACATATGAAACTTGGTTGTGTTTCTATATATTAACAATAAACTCTCTGAAAAAGAAATAAAGAAAACCATTTAAAACAGCATAAAAATAGTAACATACTTCATGATAAATTTAACCAAGAAGTGAACAATCTATATAGGGAATAATATAAGATGTTGATTAAAGACATTAAAGAAGACACAAATAAATGGAAGATGTCCCCTGTTCATAGATCAGAAGAATTAATAGTTTTAAAAAACCCCTACCCAAAGCCATTTATAGATTCAGGGTAATCTTTTTCAAAATTCCAATGGCACAGCACAATACCCTCTAGTTCCATCCACGTCATATGAGGAATTTGAGAAGCAGAGTAGGGGATTTGGAGGGTAGGGAAGGAAAAAATGAAACAAGATGGGATTGGGAGGAGGGAGACAAACCGTAAGAGACTCTTAATCTCACGAAACAAACTGAGGGTTGCTGGGGGGAGAGGGGTTGTGGAAAAGGTGGTTGGGTTATGGACGTTGGGGAGGATATGTGATATGGTGAGTGCTGTGAAGTGTGTAAGCCTGACAATTCACAAACCTGTACCCCTAGGGCAAATAATACATTATAGGTTAATAAAAATAATTAATAATAATAAAAAAAATTCCAATAGCATTTTTAACACAAATAGAAAATAATCCTAACATTCATATGGAACCACCAAAGATGCCAATTAGCTTGAGCAATCCTAAGAACAAAATTGGACGCATCACATTTCCAGTATCCAAATTATATTACAAAGCTATAGTAATCAAAACAGCAAAGTACATGCATAAAATCTGACATATAGACTAATGGAACAGAATCAAAAGTCCAGAAATAAGCCCATATATGCATGGTCAATGAATATTTTAAAAGGTAGCCAACAGTACTCAATGGGGAAAGATAATGTCTCCAATAAATGATGTTAGGAAAACTAGAAATTCACATGCCAAAGAATGAAATTGGAACCTAACTTACATCACTCACAAAACCAACCAAAAATTGATTAAGGACTTAAATGTAAGACTTGCAACTGCAACACTTTTTGAAGAAAATAAAGGAGAAAGCTCTTTGATGTAGGTCTCAACAATAATTTTTTGTATATGACACCAAAAGCACAAATAACAGCAACAAAAAAATCAACAAGTAGGACTACATCACACTAAAAGCCTCTGCAAAATGAAAGAAACAGTCAACAAAATAAAAAATCAATCTACTGAACGGGAGAAAATATATCCAAACATCTAGTATATCCAAAATATATACAATAAGTGGTTAAAATCCAAAATACATAAGGAACTCCTAAAACTCACTAGGAAAAATAAGATTAAAAAATGGGCAGAGGACTTGAATCATTAGGAAATTGCAAATAAAAGCTGTAATGAGATTTCATCTCATACATGTTAGAAGGGGTATTATCAAAAAGACAAGACAAAAATGTTAGAATGGGTGTTATCAATATCAAAAAGAAATAGCAAATACTGAGTAGAATATGGTGAAAGGGAGCCCTAACCCCTTGTTGGTGGGAATATAAGTTGGTCAAGCCACTATGGAATACAGTATAGGGGTGTCCTCAAAAATTAAAAATAGAACTACCTTATGATCCAGCAATCCCACTTTGGGTTATATCTGAAGAATATGAAATCACTGTTTTGAAGAGGTATCTGCATTCCCATGTTCATCGCAGCATTATTCACAATAGCCAAGATATGGTAACAGTAGAAGTATCCATGAATAGATAAATGGTTAAAGAAAATGTGAGATTCACACACACACACACACACACACAGGAATATTATTAAAAAATATAAAAAAGCTATAAAAAAGAAAAAATCCTGTCATTTTCGTCAACATAGATGGAACTTGAGGACATTATGCCAAGTGAAAGAAACAGAGGAAACCAAAAACTGTATAATCTCACTTATAAATGGAATCTAAAAAAAAATCAAAATCATAGAAGTAGAGAGTAGAATGGTGGTTGTCAGGAGCTGAAGGGTGGGAGAAATGGGGAGATGTTGTTCAAATGTACAAACTTTTGTTTATAAGATGAATAAGTTCTGGGGATATGTTCAGCATGGTAACTATACCTAACACCGTCTACTTGAAAGTTGCTATGAGAGTAGAGTTTTAATGTCTTCACCATAACAGCAATAAAATGATAATTATGTGAGGTGACAGTGCGTTAACTAACCTTATTGTGGCAAACATTTTGCAATCTATACATATATCAAGTCATTACATTGTATACCTGCAATACTGTGATTTATAGTAAGAAGTAGATATTTGGTTTTTGTCCTTATTTTTTGGCACAGAGCTTCTAAAACCATTGGATTTTCATAAAAGATGAGAGGCAAAAAGTTGTCTTTTATTATATTGATGAGGTGCCTTTTAGAAAGCACCTAAGTAACCCAGGGATGGGGGTTGTTGCCAGGGTACCCAACCATGTGATTAAAGGATTGGAACTTTCGGTACCTCCCCACTAATCTCTGAGAGGGGAGAAGTTCTGGAAGTTGAATTAATTGCCAATGGCCAATGATTTAATCAGTCATGCCTATGTAACAAAACTCCATAAAAAACCCCAAAAGGTTGGGGTTCAGAGAGCCTCTAGGTTGGTGAATACTTGGAGACTCCAGGCTGTGAGAGGGCCTGGAAGCTCTATACCCTTTCCCCATACCTTGCCTTATACATCTGCTGACTGTTTCTGAGTTATATCCCTGGGCACAGAGTGAAAAGATTATTTGCTCATATTAGAGTGAGGCCATGAGAGGTAGTGTTGCACTGCCTGGAGAGAATGCAGGCAAAAACCCCAGAGGCAGAGAGCATGAAAACAGCTATCTGAAAAACACCTAAAACACACAAGGCAGATGTTTTGCTCTTCTTGAAGTGCTTACATGAGAGCAGCAAGTATGGAGATCCCTGTCTGGTGACAAAGGAGTTGGTTGTTGTCCTTTCCCTCCTCCACAGCTCCACATAAACTCAGAACCACTTTCTGTAAACAGCATAGTGCCAAAACTGGCTGCTTAACCTGCTTATACCAGGTCCTACACCCCTGCTGCTTGTATGGCTCTTCTTAGTTTTGTTTCAGTTACAGCACAGTGGGCTCCTTGCCCCAGAAGACCAAAAGAAACCCCTGCCTACACCATGTCTACTGACCAGAGAGTTCTGCAAGGCTTCATTTCTAGTGGAAGGAATATCAGGTTCTATTTAAAAAACAGGCTATTGCACATCTAGTTAAAACTTTGCACATTCTGGGGACACCTGGGTGGCTCAGTTGGTTGGAGGACTGCCTTCGGCTCAGGTCATGATCCCGGAGTCCCGGGATCGAGTCCCGCATCGGGCTCCCAGCTCCACGGGGGAGTCTACTTCTCTCTCTGACCTTCTCCTCACTCATGCTCTCTCTCACTGTCTCTCTCTCAAATAAATAAATAAAATATTAAAAAAAAAAAAAAAAGCTTGCCACATTCTGGCCAAAGATCAAACACTTCCCACTGCAGGCAAGGAGAACCTCTGAAGGATAGAATAAACAAAGCACAGCAGCAGAGTGCACACAACACACACCGGGGACACTCCCTGAAGCACCAGGCCCTGGACATATGTGACCTCTTCTTCAAAAAGCCATTACTCTCAGAAGCAGGAAACACAACAGGGTTTTCTAACACAGAGAAGAAGACAGAGACCTAGACAAAATGCCAAGACTGAGAAATTCATCCCAAATGAAACAAGATAAGGGCATGGCCAGAGATCTAAGCAAAACAGAAAGAAGTATTATGCCTGATGGAAATTTTATTTTATTGTTATTTTCTAAAGATTTTATTTATTTAATTGAGAGAGAGAGAGAGAGAGAGAGAGAGAGAGAGCACATGAGCAGGGGTAGGAGCAAAGGGAAAAGGGAAAGCAGACTCCCCGCTGAGTAGGCAGCTTGACACTGGGTTCAATCCCTGGAACCTGGGATCATGACCCAAGCCAAAGGCAGACACTTAAACACCTGAGCCACCCAGGTGCCCCCTGATGGAGAATTTAAAACAATAATTACAAGAATACTTGCTGGAGGGCTGCCTTAATGGCTCATTTGGTTAAACATCTGCCTTTAGCTCAGGTCATGATCCTAGGCTCCTGGGACTCAAGCCCCACGTTGGGCTCCCTGCTCAGCTGAAGTCTGCTTCTTCCTCTCCTTCTGTATGTTCTCACTTTCTCTCTCTCAAGTAAATAAATAAAATCTTTAAAAAAAAAAGAATATTCATTGAGTTTGAGAAAAGACTTCAGGGAGGCCCTTGCCACAGAGATTAAAGAGTTAAAAAACAGTCAGTAATGAAAAATGCAGTAACTGAGACTTGAAATAGACTGGATGCAGTGAACAAAAGGATGGAAGAAGCAGAGGAGTGAATAAGTAATAAAGAAGATAAAATAATGGAAAATAATGAAGCCAAACAAAAGAGAGAAGGAAAAATTATGGAACATGAGAATAGACTTAGGGAATTCAGTGACTCCATCAAACATAGTAACATTCATATTATAGGAGTCCCAGATGAGCAGAGGGATAAAAGAGGGGGTGCCTGGGTGGCTCAGTGGGTTAAGCCTCTGCCTTCAGCTCAGGTCATGATCTCAGGGTCCTGGGATCGAGCCCCACATCAGGCTCTCTGCTTAGCAGGGAGCCTGATTCCTCCTCTCTCTCTGCCTGCTTCTCTGCCTACTTGTGATCTCCATCTGTCAAATAAATAAAATCTTTAAAAAAAAAAGGGGGGAGCAGAAAATTTATGAGGAAATCATAGCTGAAAACTTCCCTCACCTAGGGAAGGAATAGACATACACATCCAGGAAGCACAGAGAATTCTCATCAAAATCAATAAAAGCAGGTCAACACCAAGACCTATTGAATTTAATCTGCAAAATGTAGTGATAAAGAAAAAATCCTAAACGCGGCAGACAAAACAAGTCCCTAACTTACAAGGGAAGACATTTGAGGCTAGCTGCAGATGTCACTACAGAAACTTGGCAAGCCAGAAGAGAGTGACCTGGTATATTCAATATGCTGAATGGGAAAAATCTGTAGTCAATAGTATTCTATCCATCAAGACTATCATTCAAAATAGAAGGAGAGATAAAAGAGATTCCCAGATAAACAAAACCTAAAGGTGCTCATGACCACTAAAACGGCCCTCAGGAAATATTAAAGAGGAATCTATGAGTGGAAAGAAGAAATGAAAAGTGACAAAGACAAGAAAGGAATAGAGAATTTCTCCAGAAACAATGACAAAACAAGTAATAAAATGGTCATAAATTCATATCTATCAATAATTACTCTGAACGTAAATGGACTAAATGCTCCAATCAAAAGTCATAGGGTGTCAGACTAGATAAAGAAATAAGACCCATCTACATGTTGCCTACAAGAAACTCATTTTAGATCTGAAGACACCTGCAGATTGAAAGTGATGGAATAGAGAAACATTTGCCATTTTAATGGATGTCAAAAGAAAGCTGTAGTAGCAAAACTTACAGCAGACTAGATTTTAAGCCAAAGACTATAAGAAGTGATGAAAAAGGGCACTATGTCATAATAAAGGGCCTATCCAACAGGAAAATCTAATAATTGTAAATATTTATGCTCTCAACATGGGAGCAGTCAAATATATAAAACAATAACAAACAGAAAGAAACTAACTGATAATAATACAATAATAGTAGGGAACTTTAACCCCCTACTTGCATAAATGGACAGATAATATAAGCAAAAAATCAATAAGGAAATAATGGCTTTCAATGACCCACTGGGCCAAATGGACGTAACAGATATATTCAGAATATTATTTCTCAAAGCAGAAGAATGGACATTCTTTTCAAGTGCACATAGGATGTTCTGCAGAATTAGGTCACAAATCAGGCCTCAACAAGAACAAAAAGATTAAGATCGTACCATGCATATTTTCAGACCACAACACCATGAAACTTGAAGTTAACCACAAGAAAAAAAAATGGAAAGACCGAAAATACATGCAGGTTAAACATGCTACTAAACAGTGACTGGGTCAACCAGAAAATAAAAGCAGAAATAAAAAATACATGGAAACAAATGAAAATGAAAACAGCATTCCAAAACCTTTGGGATGTAGCAAAGCAGTCCAAAGAGGGAAGTATGTAGCAATACAAGCCTACCTCAAGAGGCAAGAAAAAGCTTAAATAACAAGAACAACAAACAAAGCCTACAGTTAGCAGAAGGAGAGAAATAATGAAGATTAGAGCAAAAATAAAGGTTACAGAAACTAAAAAACAAAACAAGAAAAACAAGTAGAACAAATCAATGAAACCAAGAGCTGGTTCTTTGAAAAAAGTTAACAAAATTGATAAACCTCTAGCCAGACTTATCAAAAAGAAAAGAGAAAGGACTCAAGTAAATAAAATCACAAATGAGAGAGGAGATGTAATAACAAACACCACAGAAATACAAACATTTATAAGAGAATATTATGAAAAAACTACATGCTAAAAAAATAACAACCTGAAAGAAATGGATAAATTCCTAGAAACATATAAACTACCAAAACTGAAAGAGGAAGAAATAGAAAACTTGAATGGCCAATTACCAGCAAAGAAATTGAATCAGTAACAAAAACCTCCCAACAAACAAATGTCCAGGGCCAGAGGCCTCACAGGTGAATTCTATCAAATATTTAAAGATTTCATTTGTTTGTTTGTTTATGAGATAGAATGAGTGGGAGAGGGGCAGAAGGAGAAGGAGAGAATATCCAGCAGACTTTGTGATGAGTGCAGAGCCCAGGGATTGGGGGATGGGGGGCTCAATCCCACAATTCTGATATCATAACCTGAGCTGAAACCAGAAGTTGGACACTTAACTGACTGAACCACCCAGGCACCCCTATTCTACCAGGCATTTAAAGAAGAGTTAATACTTAATCTTCTCAAACTATTCCGAATATAGAAATGGAAGGAAAACTTCTAAATTCATTCTTTGAGGCCAGCATTACCCTGATTCCAAAACCAGATAAAAACTTCACTAAAAAAGAGAACTATAGGTCAATATCTTGATGAACATGGATGCAAAAATTCTCAATAAAATACTAGCAAATCAAATCCAACAGTATATTAAAAGAATCACTCACTACAATCAAATGGGATTATTTCCTGAGCTGCAAGGGTAGTTCAATATTTACAATACTTACAAATCAATCAACATGACACACCACATTAATGAAAGAATCATATAGCTCTCCATATGATCCTTTCAATAGATGCAGAAAAAGCATTTAACAAAGTACAACATCTATTCATGATAAAAACCCTCAAAAATGTAGTTTAAGAGGGAATGTACATCAACATAATAAAGGCTATTTATGAAAAACCCACAGTTAATGTCATCCTCCATGGGGAGAAACTGAAAGCTTTTCCTCTTCGGTCAGGAACAAACAGGGATTTCCACTCTCACCACTGTTATTAGACCAGAATAGAACCAGAAGTCCCAGCCACAGCCATCAGACAACACAAAGAAAAAAAAAAAAAGGCATCCAAATTGTCAAGGAAGAAGTCAAACTTTCATTATTTGTAGATGATATAATACTCTATATAGAAAACTCAAAAGATTCCACTAAAAAACTGCTAGAACCAATAATGAATTCAGGAAAGTTATAGAATTCAGAATCAGTGTACAGAAATCTGTTGCATTTCTATACACCAATAATGAATCAGCAGAAAATAGAAATCAAAGAGTCCCACTTATAATTACACCAAAAACCAAAAGATATCTAGGAATAAACCTAACCAAAGAGGTGAAAAACCTCTACTCTGAACTATCAAATACTAATAAAACACATTGAAGATGACACAAAGAAATGGAAAGATGTCATGTTCATAGACTAGAAGAGCAAGTATTGTCAAAATGTCTATATTACCCAAAGTCACCTACACATTTAATGCATTCCTTATCAAACTACCAGCAGCATTTTTCACTGAGCTAGAGCAAGCAATCTTAAAATTTGTATGGAACACCAGAAGACCCCAAATATCCAAAGCAATCTTGAAAAAGGAAAGCAAAGATGGAGGCTTCATAGTTCCAGACTTCAAGTTATATTATAAAGCTATATTATAAAATTATATTACAAAGTTATATTATAAAGCATAGTGAACAAGGCAGTATGGTGCTGGTATAAAAACAAACACGTAGATCAATAGAATGGAATAGAAAACCCAGAAATGAACCCACAAGTAAATGATCAATTAATCTTTGCCAAAGCAGGAAAGAATATCCAATGAAAAACAGTCTCTTTAAAAATTGGTGTTGGGGGGACACCTGGGTGGCTCAGTTGGTTAAGTGGCTGCCTTCGGCTCAGGTCATGATCCCAGCATCCTGGGATCGAGTCCCACATCGGGCTCCTTGCTTGGCAGGGGGCCTGCTTCTCCCTCTGCCTCTGCCTGCCACTCTGTTTGCCTGTGCTTGCTCTCACTTCTCTCTCTATGACAAATAAACAAATAAAATCTTAAAAAAAAAAATTGGTGTTGGGAAAACTGGACAGCAACATGCAGAAGAATGAAACTGGACCATGTTCTTATACTGTACAAATAAATGAATTAAAAAATGGATTAAAAACCTAAATGTGATACAGGAAACCATTAAAATCCTAGAGGAGAACATAGGCAATAACCTCTTTGACATTGGCAGTCGCAGTTTCTTACTAGACATATCTCTAGATGCAAGGGAAACAAAGCTAAAATAAACTATTAGGATTTCATCAAAATAAAAAAGCTTCTACAACACGAAGGAAACAATCAACAAAACTAAAAAGCAACCTATGGAACAGGAGAAGATACTTGCAAATGACATATCTGATAAAGGGGTAATATGCAAAGTATATAAACAACTTCTAAACCTCAACATCCCCCCCCAAAAAATAATCTTGTTAAAAAATGGGCAGAAGACAGGAATAAACATTTTTCCAAAGATAACATATAGATAGCTAACAGACCCATGAAAAGATCCTCAATATCACCCATCATCAGGGAAATACAAATCAAAACTACAATGAGATAACACCTCATATAAGTCAGAATGGCTAAAATCAATAACACAAGAGACAACAAGTGTTGGCAAGGATGTGGAGAAAGGTGAACCCATTTACACTGTTGGTAGGAATGCAAACTGGTGCGGCCACTCTGGAGAAAACTATGGAGATGCCTCAAAAAGTTAAAAATAGAACTACCCTGTAATCCAGCAACTGTACTACTAGGTATTTGCACAAAGGATACAAAAATAATAATTTGATGGGATACATGTACCCTGATGTTTATAACAGCATTATCAACAATGAGCATATTGTGGAAAGAACCCAAGTATCTATTAACTAATGAATAAGTAAAGAAGAGATGGTATATTTATATATAATGGTATATTACTCAGCCACAAAAAAGAATGAACTCTTGCCATCTGCAATGACATGGTTGGATTTAGAAAGTATTATGCTAAGCAAAATAAGTCCACAAGAAAAAGACAAATACCATGTGATTTCACTCATGTGGAATTAAAACAAACACACAAACATGAGGGGGAAAACAAGAGAGGCAAAACAAGTAACATACTCTTACCTATAGAGAACAAACTGAGGTTTACCAGAAGGGAGATGGGTCAGGGGATGAGTTAAATAGGTGATGAGAGTTAAGGAGTACATTTGTGATAAGCAGGGGTTGTTGTATTTAAGTGATGAATCAGTTAGATTTTACACCTGAAACTAATATTACTCTGTACTGTGATAATAATTTTAAAACTACAGACAACAGATAACTAGAAGAGTGGGAGTTCCCCTAAAATAACAGGAGAGGGTATCAGAGAAAGATGGTCAGTGATTGGTGTTCTTAGTCTATGTAATACTTCAAGCAGATCACTTTCACATTTTCTTGTTTTAGATCCTATATTTCCATAAAAGATTTTGTTTGAAGAATTGGTTTGTTGATTAGCATTTCAAGACTACTCTAATTTAACAAATCCAGTATGTGACTTAACTTGGCCTGTAATAGTAAATACATTTAAAGATCTGTGTGTTTATATTATATAGTAACATCTTGACTATCACAGAAATGTATTTGATAACATAATATTGTTAATCATCAGTAGGCCTAGATTTTTGTTTAAAAATGTCTTCCTGGGGCACCTGGGTGGCTCAGTGGGTTGGGCCGCTGCCTTCGGCTCAGGTCATGATCTCAGGGTCTTGGGATCGGGTCCCGCATCGGGCTCTCTGCTCAGCAGGGAGCCTGCTTCCCTTCCTCTCTCTCTGCCTGCCTCTCTGCCTACTTGTGATCTCTCTCTGTCAAATAAATAAATAAAAATAAAAAAAAATAAAATAAAAAAAAATAAATAAATAAAAATGTCTTCCTGACTTAACTTGAGGTGATAGTTAATGATTCTTTGAGGGAAATGGTATGACATTGATATATAGCTTCTCTCCAGCCAGGAGATAAACTCAGCTTCAGTGTTGATGTTTTCAGTTGAAAAACTGGTTCTCAAGTCAGCCAACATACACTAATGTGCCGAATATTCCACTCTAAGCCAAACATATATCTCAATGTTACATTTCTTAAATACAATATAATATGTATTCATGTATCTTTATACCTTATCCTTTTACACCCTTTCCTAATACCTAAAAACATCTGTAGCAATCCAGCATATCCATCGTGTACTATATACATAGTTTGCTTTTGTTGCTGTCTTATCATTCCATTACTTAATCATTTCACTTAGGTATAATTCCTACAACATCCTGAGAATAATTACCTATACATGATGCAACATGTAGTGTCCATATCCACAAAGGTGAGTGGACAGATATTAATATGTGTATTTCCACTGAAAATACTATTAAGCACTATGGAAATAAAAGTATTTTTTGTAGTAATGTAAACATAAAAAAGTGGAGTCTTTTGCAATAATGTAAACATGAAAGAGTGGAGTGTTTTGTTTTTAGCACAATATTATTAGTATAGAAAATAAAGCTAACCCTTAATTTTTAATGAAGCCACTTGACTTTATCTATTATGTTTAAGAAAATGTATTGTAAAAAGTATTGAGATTGTTTTATTATTAGGATAATATTTCAAAAACCTCCTTGAAGTAAATTAATTTATAACTCAGAATAAGATGTCACACTAGTACTTTCAGATTTTCTCCCTGGAAAAGATGACACAAGAAGCAGTATTTGTAAAACTAGTTGTGAAGTATAGTCACATGAAGGACCAACATTGCAGTTTACCTTTGTTTTCTCCATGGATGCCAAGATTTTTCATAGTCTAACCTGTTAGACTCATACTGTGTTTTAAAGAAAAGTTCTTTTAATGATAATCTATTTAGAATCTTTTTCAGTCCCTATCTAGTAAAAACTGTAATCTTCTAGAATAAATCCATATTGATGACTCCCTTCTCTGACCATGTATTTTAAACTATGATGGCTCTTAGCTTGAATATCTTGATGAACATCCTTTTTGAAAATTAGATACAACTCTCAATTTTGTTCTTTCCTGTTTTTAAAACAACTTGATCCTTAGTCCTGGAAGACCTTGTCAAGAATACCTTAAGAAATGGGGTGCCTACATGGCTCAGTCAGTTAAGTACTGGACTCTTAATTTTGGCTCAGCTCATGATCTTAGGGTCTTAAGATCAAGCCCTGTGCCAGGCTCTATGCTAGGTGCAGAGTCTGCTTGAGATTCTCACTTTCTCTCTTTTCCTTCCCCTCTCCCTCTCTAAAATACATAAATAATTCTTTTTAAAAAAGAGAATACCTTAAGAAAGGCTATCCAACTTAGCATATCACTATCATTACTCTTATCAACTTCTGCTTTACATTCTTTGATATTTTCTTTTCCATCTTCCTCACTCTCTTTGTGACTCTTTTCCCCAGCTATGCATTACTACTTTGTGTTATGAGACATCTGTTCTTAATGTTTAACTACCTATTAGCCAACTTATTGATATGATTATCATTCTGCAAGCACATATTTATAACTCTGTTATAAATATTTGTAAGTAAAGATTGGGAGATGACATTGAAGTTAATACATTCATCAGGAACAGAAAACAATACTTTTATTTGTAATCCTCTAGCACGCAAATAGAGAATGTTTCAGTTGTATTCATAGGTGATCAATTTACACTAAACGAACTTGCAATAGGAAAATTTATTAATAAGCTATACAATGAGAGACCTGGTTACTAGAAAGACAGACAGACAGAAAGAAAGAAAAAGAAAAGAGAAGAGAAGAAGAAAAGAAGAAGAGAAGAAGAAAGGAAAGGAAAGCAAGGAAGGAAGGAGAAAAGAAAGAGAAAGAAGGAAGGGAGAGAGGGAGGCAGGAAGAAGGAAGGAGGAAGCAGGGAAGGAAGGAGAGGGAAAGAAAAGAAAGAATATCTGTCAGAAATACTGAACATCCCCTCTTGTTTAGTAATTACAAAATTAGGAGAGAAAAATCAACCCAGAAAATGTATTGTATCAGAATAAATGAAGTTGATAATGTTATACAATATAAGCTATAAAGGAATATTAGCTTGATGAATCGTCCTTTTCTATTTCAAGGATATTCCTACATTGTGGAGTAATGATTAGAAAAAACAGCCACACCCTAGTAAGAGTAAAGGACACCTATGAATAGTTTCTCATTGTTTTGTTTTCCTTTTTTCTAGACTCCAGTGTAACTTCAGCCTTACCTCAATATGATTTTGACATTTTGCAGTCACCAGTTAACTCCTATCATTTATGTTTTCTTTTTTTTTAAGATTTTATTTATTTGACAGAGATCACAAGTAGGCAGAGAGGCAGGCAGAGAGAAAGGAGGAAGCAGGCTCCCTGTTGAGCAGAGAGCTGATGCGCGGCTTGATCCCAGGACCCTGGGATCATGACCTGAGCCCAAGGCAGAGGCTTTAACACACTGAGCCACCCAGGCGCCCCGTATCATTTATGTTTTGACTCATTTTTGAGAACTGGCAGAGACTTTCTCTGCATAAATATAACATTTATCAAGTTGATTTTTGTTGTCATCTTTATCTTACTCATTTTATGTTGATTTTTCATCAATTTTCATTACAGAGAATGACTTTTACTGAGCTTACAAGATCTGGAATTGTATCTTGTTTAGAGCCAATAGCTCTCTATTCACAGATTATGGTGGCAAATTAAGGTTTTTTTTTACATCTAAAATGCTTCCCTCTGCTTTCCCTAGAAATACTGTCTCTGGAAAGTTTACCTAACATAGGTTATCTTGGAAGTAAGTAATAAGATACCAATAATATAAGTTTGTCTGTAAAATCCCCATACGTTTCTGAAATATAAAAACATTTCTTTTTTCTTTTTCTTTTTAAGATTTTATTTATTTACTTAAAAGAGAGACAGAGAGCACAAGTGGGGTGAGGGACAGAGGGAGAAGCAGACTCCCCGCTGAGCAGGGACCAGCACATGGGGCTCTGTCCCGGGACTCCAGGATCATGACCTGAGCCAAAGGCAGACACTTAACTGACTAAGCCACCCAGACACCCCCCTTTTTTCTCTTATACCTGGTTTTCCTCAAAGTGAAAACCTAATGTATAGGAAAAACAAATTATTAATTTTGAAAACAGAAATTTTAAAAGAAACAAAATTAATGACCATGGTGTTTATAGTTTCAACTTTAAATATTAATCCAGAAAGAAATGATTGGCTTTGAGGATAAATGTTAATTGGACATACAGTTTATTTTTAAATATTATAGAGGTTATAAATTGTCTCATATAAAGCATATTGAATTGCATAATACTTATTTATTCAAGTGAATGAGAAAACCAAGTTGGCATAGCATAAATTAAAACTTAAAATATAACCAAATTAATAAAAAAAAATTAACTCCTAGAGTTGATAATCTAACAACAAAGCATTTTTGCATATTTTTATACTCCTTTCAATTCCAAGAACAGAGTCAGCACCCTAAAACAATCCAAAAGCCCTTAAACAAATCTTTTAGAGTCTCAGCATTTAAATTTTGGACTCAACGTATTGCTACAAGGCTTTGCTGTTTATCTCTTAATCCTTTATTGTTTAATAATCTTTCTCCACAGATGGTGACATGCAAATTATATTTTCCCTATGTAAATAGTGCTAGGAATGCAGAATTAAACCTGAATAAATCAGATTTGTTTTAGGTGCCATTGACAATGAAGAGAAGGGCACATGGAGATGCCAAGCAACCTTTTGTTTCATTCCATTCCTTATGGCCTTTTGATTCCTAAGCAGGTGGGAAATCATCCAAACAGATTGTATCTCACTATTAATTTAATCTTATCAACTGTTTACATTGAATTAAGAGTGAGTACTTATCAATTCACATAATTAATTTAAGATGTTTATGTGAGCATTACCATGAGTAAAAGGAAAACTATCTGAACTTTGGCACAGTTATATTCATGTTCAACAGAAACCCTTTTTCTGAACTGTTAGGTCTTTTCCACTTCCAGGTGATAAATGTGACTCCCCATACCATAATCTAGAATTCCTCCTACTCACTTATAGTACCAACAAAGAAAGCTACTCTCATTTAATTCAGTGGTCATATCCAAATTGTGTACATAATGCAATGTTAAGATGCTAAATACCTATTTAAAAGTTAAGATGTAAGAGGAAGTTTTGGTAAACTCTTAGAACAAATGCTTTTATTAAAACCAAAACAAAACAAACAAAAAAACAAAACAAAACAAAAAACTCAAACAAACAAAAAAAAACCTCCTAAAAGCCGTTACTATGTAAATAGCCTAAATAGTATTAAAAAAGAATAGAGTTGGCACTTCAACCCACATTTCCTTCAACCAACTCTTTCAAATATTTTTTGGCTTAACGAACATTGGCAGGTGATTTTAAAGCTGATTGGGATGCGTATCATAAGTAAGAAATGGAAAATATTTCTCCCTGTAATTTCCCAAATATATTTTCTGCATAATGATGATACTTTTTCTCCATGTTATTTCTGGTATTCAAGGAACATAGGGTAAACATAATCAGAAATAGGACCAGATTAAATATTTGATAGTGATTTTCCAGACAGCTTTACATTCAAAGAGCTTGTTTTCCATAGAATCAGCAGGTTTTAAACCAGGAAACCACCAACAATATAGACTCAGTATTCCAATTAGCTGGATGTAGGCAGAATAAGACCAGCAGGTATGAAGACTCAGTAACTAGTCAGAAATAGGCTACAATTGCCCTGGATTGCAACAGCTATAACCTAAGTAGTAATTATCAACAAACAGGCAGAATGGCAAAAATCAGTTAGAACAAATCAGTATACGGAGAATAAAGGAAAAGGAATATGATACCAGATCAACATTCAAAGCCATAATGCTAAAACATGTCCTCAATTTAGTACATTCGGCAGGATAGTGTGGTCCTTTGAAAGATACCAGTTCTCAAACTTAACCATTGTATATGTTGATTAATTGTTCTAGGCAGTCTTGGATTTTGGTATGTTTTTAAAGATCCTTGGGTGATTTTGAATTGCAGCCAGAATTAAAAAGCACTTGTCCATTAAAAAATAAAAAAGCACTTGTCCAGAAAATGATACATTAACAAGAAAACTGAATGAAAATTTAGCCAAAACTGTATGCAGATTTGTTATGACTTTTTACATAAAAAGACACTAATGGATCCTTACTGAGATACTTAAGATCTTTCCTAGCAGTCCAACTTGTTAGAGTCTGTGTATTGTAATTTTTATTAAAAAGTATATATTTGGTCTCCATCTTTATTTCTCGGACAGAGATCCTAAGACCTTTGGAATTTCCTAAGGGATGAATGAAATAAAGTTGTCTTTTGTTATTCACAACAAGCTCCTTTCAACCTTACCAGAGTTAATTGTTAACTTTTGGAAACCTCCTAAAGATGGAGACTGGTTGCTGGGGTACAAATCTATGAATAGAGGGCTGGAACTTCAGCCCTATTCCATCTTCACCAGATCTCCAGGAAGGGGAGAAGGGCTGGAGAGTGAATCATTCATCAGTGGCCAGTGATTTAGTCAACCATGTCTATGTAATGAAGCCTCCATAAAACCCAAAAGGAGGGGATTTGGAGAGCTTTGGGGTTGGTAACGTGAAACCTAGATTAGGCCCAAGATGGAGTCACTCACGCTAAGCTCGTATCAGCACACCAAAACTTACCTGAGTTTCTGTGTTTACCTCTCCAAGAAAAAGAAGTCCACAATCAGTACTTCAGTGCTTGCATACTCAGGACAAGTTACCTGACTCAGCCCCAAGACTTCCCTTTGCTCCATATAAAGAAACTAACCTTGCTTTAACAAATCAGCAAATGCCCAGTATAACTTCCTTGTTCCTACCCACTTTAATCTATAAACTCTCTTGCTTTGTGCATAGGTCTTTCGAATTCCTTTCTCTGATAAATTAGATGCTACTTGATTCCTGAATTGCTGAATAAAAGTTTACAAGATCGGTAAATTGTCTATAAAGAAAGTATATAGAAAATTTTCTTTTAACAGTGAACATGTAGAGGTGCTGGGAAGATGGTGTGCCTAGAGAGAGAATGGAAGCTCTGCGCCCCTGCCCCCGTATCTTGCCCTGTGCGTGTCTTTCATCTGGCTATTTCTGAGTTATATCCTGTTATGATAAGCCAGTAGTCTAATAAGTAACTGTTTTCCTGAGTCCTGTGAGCCACTCTAGCAAATTAATCATATATGAGGAGGAGGGTCATAGGGAGTCTCTGATTTATAGCCAATTGGTTGGCGTATATAACTGGTACTTTTAATTAATATCTGAAGTGGGAGTGGGAGTGGAGAGGCTTGTGGGACTGAGTCTTTAACATGTAGGATCTGACACCATTTCTAGGCAGGTAGTACCAATACTGAATTATAAGACACCCAGTTGGTGTCTAGAGAACTGGAAAATTGCTTGGTCATAGGGAAAAACCGATACACATCCAGTTACAGAGATGTCAGAAATGAAGTATTCAGAGTGGAGGAAAAATACAGAAGATTTTTTTTCCTTGACAGGGTCCCTAAAATTATAATCCTTTCTTTCTTTTCCCTGGCTGCCAAGCCCCTGTTTCATGGTCTTCCAATTTGGCCTACATGTGGGAGGATGTACATCATCAAACTTGGAGTCCTCTTAGGGAACTATTGACCAGTGTTGACCAGTAGTTATGGCTTTTGAGTTCTTTATGGAATCATTGAGTACTTCCTAGTATTTCAGCTATACCTATACTCTAATGTTACACAAACTAAGTTTGGTGTTTATTAATGATATAAAATTTACATATATATGTAAATATATATATGCACGCACATATATATATGTGATGGCTAACTGAACAAAATAAAAAAATACATTCTAATTTTAAAAAAGTATATGTGAGAGACACAGATCTTAATTCCATAAGTACGTCGAAGAGATCTGATAAATGTATACACCAATAATCACCAACCCAAACAATATATGGCACATTTCCATAATCTCAGATTTGATCACCTTATATCAGCATGCTCCAAGGGCAACTCATTTATTTCTATCCCCATAAATTAGTTTTGCTTTTTCTTTGAGTCTGCATACAACAACCACACAGTACATGCATGCTCTATGTTGTCTGGCTTCTTTCGCTCAATTTCATGGTTTTAAAAATCATCCTTGTGTGTATATCAATAGTTCACCCTTTCTGTTACTGGGTTGTGTTCCATTGTGTGAATGTACCACAATTTATTCATCCATTCTCTTATTGATGGCCCTTGACTAGTTTATAATTTTCAGCTATTATAGATAAAGCTGTTATGAACATTCTTCAAAAAGTCATTTTTGGGAGGTGTATTTAAAATTCTCTTGAGTAAAATGAAAAGGAGCAAAATTGCTGAGAATGGATAGGTGAGTGTTAAACTAAATAAGAAATTTCCAAACAGTTTTCCAAAGGGATTTACCACTTCATGCTCCAATGATGGTGAAGTGTCCCAGTTGCTCCATGTCATCTCCAGCATTAGCTGCTATCAAGCTCCTTAATTTTAGCCATTCTAGTCAGAGAATACAGTTTTTCATTATGGTTTGAATTTGCTTTTCCTATGACCAATGATGAGAAGCAGAGCTTCTATAAAAGTGGTTTCTGGACAAGCAGTATCAGCACCATTAGGAAACTTGCTGGAAATGCAAAATTTATATCCCACCCTAGGCTTAATAAATCAGAAACTCTGTAGTTGAAGCTTAGCAATCTGTATTTTAACAAGCTATGATTCATGATTAAATGAACTCATTTAATCATGTGATTTTCCATTTCTTAAACAATGTAACATAAAATATAGGTAAAAGTTAGATATTTAATTTATATTTAATAGAGGTTATTTTATACAGTAGAAAAATCATTGTCCTTATATAGATAATTTTTTTAAGTTAGCCTACCAACAAGACTAGAATTCATCCACTTTGAATTTCTTCAAAAATCTAGCGCCTATATAAGTAGGCACCTATTTGATTTCCTGAACATTAAACTCAAATAATTCCTTTGTATTTAAGTAATAAATTAAGAATGACATTTTAAGGAAGAAAATTACAGCATCTCAGACATCCAAAGCCCTGGAAATACTTATTTTCTCCAATTTAATGTTATTATCCCCAATTAAAACTCTTATTCTTTTTTATCATATTACAGTATACAATGTTTAGCAATTTTTTAATTGACACCTACATTAATTTTCAAAGTTTCTCATATATATGAGATTATGGCACAACAAACTATGAGAGACTGTGGACTCTGAGAAATAAACTGAGGGTTTTGGAGGGGAGGGGGGTGGTGAGTTGGGAAAAAAATAAAAAATAAATAAAAGCGCATAGCTCCTGCCCTTGAAAAAGAAAAGTAGTAGGCATTACAATGTTTGTGATTAATTTGAAACAGTATAAATCAGTCATACAGTTGAGTATGTTTCTTTTGTACTTTAAGATTCTAACAAAAGTTGGGAAAAGATATTTAACTCATGTTGTGCAGATTTCTTTACAGTTTTCCAAAATTCATGAGGTCTTATGTGCTTAATGTTCAGTGGTATTCTACATTATTTTATCCACCTTATTCTTGATTTCATTTTTGTCCTGTATATTCTCTCCGATCTTAAATACATGCCATCCTCTTGTAAAATTCATTTAACTCTGATTTTCCTAAGAAACATTTGCAGCTGGGATTTATGTGTATAACAAGTGTAGTGAAATGTTATAGTAATGAATTGATCTTTCATCGAGGTCTTGTAATCCTCCTAGATAATAGATACTCTAATTCCTGAAAGTCTGCCACCCATGCCAAAACTGGAAATTTCTCAGTGCCTACAGTTCTCCATAAAAGCCAATTTTCTATTTTGTGGCTTGGCCCTTGGTTCCCCTTTTTACTTTTTCCAACATATCTCCTACACAAATTATCTCCTTTATCTCCTTTATTCTTCAGTTTTTCATTATTCTTTACTACCATGATATAGCTATCTTTTTATTACATTGTTCTATTCAACCCATGCCTTTGAAGATCACAGGTGCCAAACCTAAGGAGCATATGACACTATCAAACCACTTTAGAAAACACCTTCCGGAGAGATCTTATATTAAGGTTTATATGTATAGTTATGCAATATGTAATTACATATATGTACATGTAAGTAGTCAGTGTGGTACATTAGCAACTTATTCCTGTTTGACAAATAAGGAAACTAAGAATCAGAGAAGTAAAATAATTTGTCTAAAATTATCATACAGTAGGTAGCAAAGCTAGAATTTGAACCCAAATGCCCTATGTTCCATTATAGTAACTGCACATTAAAAGATAGTGGTGGATAGCATAGATGGAAACTGCCCCTTCCACCTCCACCAAGGATGCTCATGACTCAGGGCTAGACAAAATGAGGGACACTTGTTCAAAAATGTATGATTTCAAGAAAGCAAAAGTAGACCATTAAATAAAGTATAGGACCTTCTTAGCATGGAACCCTATATAACTGAAGTTGGCCCTGCTCTCTATCATCCATCTAGGAAATCCACTCTTTTTCTACTGTAGAATAATAATTTTCCATGCATTTTCAACTACCTCTTCAGAGATTTTTCCATTTCTCTATGTTAGTTTCTCTTATTTACTAACTTTCTACATGTTTCTTTATTAGGTTCAGCATCAGGTTCTACTAATCTGATACAGTTTCCTATCTTGTTTGCCCCATGAATTCCTATTAATTTTGTTTCCTTTTACAAATAGCCATATATTTGAAGGTCATCCAGCCCCCCACTTCAAGAAAATAAATTTTTTAGCTTTGCTGTATTTTACATAAAGTGAATTAGGCCCATCCAACTCTGGAGCTATTATACAAGACTTGCTCCATGTAATGGATCCATATAAAACTATGCATTAAAATGCAAAGAGTAATTTATTGCAAACTTCTGCTAATTCTGTAGAACATATCTCTCAATTACTTCAGTATAAATTTAATAATAGTTTTTGAGAGGAAAAACACTTTATTTTTTATTTTTGGTAATCAAAAATTGCATATATTTTAATCATATGATGATATACCACTTTTCGCATTTACCATCACATTGGAAATTTAAACCTAAGACATTTTAACATTTTAGAACCTAAGCATTCAGCTATATCACTATGGGGCTCAGTGGTTTTGCAATGCATAATTTTGAAAAGCGGCTTTTCATAAAGTGCGTGCATGATATTGAATAATTTAACTGCTTTAGGATTGACTGTATAATTTCAAGGCATAAAAATAAAAACAGGGTTTTGTCTGTACTTCCTACTTGGCTAAATTTATAGTTTCATGCTTTTTTCTTTAATTGAATTACATTTTTAAAACTTTAAGTTACCCCCACTATATAGCACCCCTGTTCCCTGCCCAAGTTCTGATCCAGTTGAGAAAAGAGAGAATATTTTTCAGATGGGACATAAAATAAACCTTTAAATGGAAAAAGTCTGGGCTATAGCATATGATTTATAATTCTAAATAGGTGTTCTCCCTGAATCTCAGATTTATACAGATTGGCCATCACATCTTCAAAGCAGCCCGAGACATGGAGCTTTCTAGTTATCTAATACTATATAAGAATATTACCCCAAAACTTTGTAAAGTAAAACAGTTAATTAGTATGACCACAGATCATGGGAGACAGGTTTTGGTTCTCTTAACCCAATAAATCTATCCTTCTAGAGCTGTGGTCTATGCTCCCACCATCTGGAGAAAGAGATAAACAGTTTCATTGCAGAGTCCTATACCAATATTATGACTAGCTCCTCATTGCCAATCACTTTTTCTTGGGGGATTCTCCTCGGTCTACTGAGGGATAAATCACATTTACTGCCAAAAGTCTCTGAAATAAGTCAGAATAGAACTTTTTTAAAAAAAAAGACAAAACTCCAAACCACCTTATTTTATTACTTATCCCACATTTTGACATTCCATGTAGTCCAATATAATCTAGCATACATTCTTCAGTGAAATCAAATGACAAGGTTAAAATATTCCAGTAATAAAATATCACCTTGATAGAGGTGGTCAGAATTTACAAATAAGTGTATTCTCATCATCAAGTTCCATGATCTCTATTCCTAGCCCTTACTCTGTCCTGGAGGTGGAGAAAGGAAAATCCACAAATCAAACCTCTTTACAAGTTGGAGTCTAAAATAATTAGTAAAATCAAAATCTCTTTCCCCCGTGAGTTAAATATCCAAAGAAATTAAAGCCAAAAATATCCTCTTCAATTTCATACTTTGTTCAGTCTTAATCAGAAGACTCAATGCTTGTGTACACTTTTTAGGCTATCTCTCACTGGAATAAGATTTATTATGAAATTTTTGTGACTTCACAAATGGAATTAATTTCATGTCAAGTTTCCAATGTACCTCACTTTTAAATAACACTTAAAGATGACAACATATGCAAAATTAATGTAGAATTAGTCCCACGCTCACCAAATTTAAAAGCGAGCCAACCCTTTTCCCAAAAGCAGTTCCTCAGGCAAAATTATATTCCTATAATCGGTACTTAGTGTTGCCAAAAACAATGGCAGAAACTCAGTAGTTTCTGACAGAAAGTCTTGGAAGAATAACGTATCAGATCAATCCTCTCCAGGTTGTTTTCAGACTTTAATACTTGTGAATATAAATTCAACAGGGAGAAATACCCTAGCAGAATTTTAATTTTGCCACTATGCAATAACCAGTTCTGGGAGGCAAATCTAATTTTGCATAATGTCTAATGTCTTCTTTCTAAGTGATTGAGTGTTGTTGACTCCTTACAAAGTTAAAAAATACGGAATAACAGCAGTCTGTGTCATTAGGTCTTAGGTTAATTTTCCTGTAACCAGAACCTGTGGGTTTCTGCTCCAGGGATTTTTTGAGGGTGTGCTTTCTGGTAAAACCTACTGGGGAATGAGGAAAGCAGAATAAATCAAGAGAGGAAGCTAGACAAAATTGTGGGTTTAACTGAAGTTTAGACTTAGCTTGACCCAATGGACAGTTCTGGAGAGTAATGGCACAGAGAGTACAACAGGGAGCTATAATATCACTCTCAGCAACAAGGGAATCTGACAAAAGAGATCTGCATGAGGCCACAATGATCCACCAACGAAGGGTAAATGCAAGTAGAAAGCCTGAAAGAACAGAGTTTCTACTGATTATTAAAGCCATACTTGATAAATAACAATTATCCATAAAGTAGGTGATAATTTTGATTTTGCAAATCTGTGGAAAGCTGTCATCAAACATCTCAAAAATTTGGTAGCTTATTTTGAATTTTATTTTCAGTCAAATGAAGATACATGAATAGGAAATTAATGAATTTAGAATCTGTTTCTTCCACTAGGAGATAATTTAACAGTAACTTTATAAAATGAATTTTTGGCCCTCTTACTAGTAAAGTATTGGGCATGAATTTTAAAGTATAACTTTTCTTGCTTTCTGAAAAAATTTAAAATGAGTATCTAAGCTTTCTAAAACTGTTTTAATTTTTTTTTCTTTTGTTCCTGTTAACCTACTTATGTTGGACTGATCTCTGCATTAAGAGTCAAAAGCAAGGAGAATAAAAAAACAAACAAACAAAAAAACCACATTGATTCGGTTTAGGTATCATTATCCCCTGTAAGTAGCATTCATCCAACCTATACTAGATAACAAGCAAAAAGAAAAGAAGTTCATTTGTCACTGTAAAACTTCTAAATATCAATGTACATAGATTTGTTCTAAGAGTGACTTTAGGTGTGTAACATAAGGAATCACTACTTCACATGTGAGTTTTGTTGAGTCACAGTTGAGGAACAAGTTATGACCACAGGGCAGATTCTCTATATTAATCATGTATATAAAAATTTTCAATAAATAATGTCCTTAAATTTGTAATTTTAATTTTTCACTGTTTTATATTTTTTCTGATTATATTTATTGGAGAATATATTTTTATCTGTTGAATAGAATGACAAAAACAGGTTTATGTTTTTGTATGAATTTTCATTCAATTTTTGAAATAGTTAATTGGCATTATATTTTACAAAAGTGTTGGTCCAAGATGAATTTCAAGTTTGAAAAAATAACAGAAGTGAAAAATATTCTTTCACCAAAGCTAGTTTGAGAAGCAGTGCTCTATAGGATATGTGGGAATCAGCTGACTTGAAGTTAAAAAGCGGCTCTTTGCTCCACTGTGCCTGTAAAGTTCAAGATAGAGCTACAGCAACTTGCACTCTGAAGCTGTCCAAACCTGACAAAAACTATGCTTTTGCTTAGGCTAGCACCCCAGGCTAAGTACCTCCCACCCTTTGTGGTAAGCAACATGCTAAAGGTACATCCAACACCACAGCCAAGGTTTGCCTCATTGACCTTCAAGCTTCTGCTAAAACAACAATTCTCAGGGTCACTACTGAGAAGGGTATAAACTTTTCTGAGAAAATATTTTTTTCCTTTTCCTCTCATCTCAAATGCCCATTCCTCACCCTAAATTGTTTATCCTACTTCTTCCTTTTTCTCAGAATAAAAAAACGAAAGAATCAGGAAAGAACAGCTTTATTTTTTTTACTACTAATCCACAAACATTTTTTTTCTTCAAAAAGGATGGATTCTTTCTAAGACCAGCTCTCCTTGTATGTACAAAAATCCCATTCCTTCGCTCCTCAATCACATATTCTATAATTTTTCTTTTTTCTCTTGTCTCTTTGATTTTCCTCTTTCTACTGGATTGTTTACAAATATGCTATCATATTTCACTCTTTAATATAGCTCATCTCCTCCTTTTCCTCAAGTAAATGCCCTATTTTTTTGTTCTTTTTTCTCTTAAATCAAGTTGGATCCACCTTCTTCCCCCCCACCATTCCAAAGCCTCTGCTCCTGTTGAGGTTACCAATGTCCTTCATTTAACCAGATTCATTGGTTTATCTTGGCCCTCATCCTACCTGACCTGGGAGAGCTTTGATATTTTTTTTTTCCTTTCTTGATACTTTTTTTTTTTTTTTTAATTCAGGACTTAACAGTCTCTAAGTTTTCTTTCTACCTCACTGATAACTTCTTCTTAGATTGTTATGCCAGTTTCTCCTGACATCTTTCTAAATGTTGGAATGCCCTAGAGTTCTGTCTTTGGCCCTTTTCTCTTCCCTAGCTATGTGCAATGCCTGGGTGGTAACATTACACATCCTGTTTTTTGATGTCTACTAAATTTATGTCACCAACACTGACATTACCCCTAAATCTGGATTTGTACATCCAACTATCTAATTAATAGCTCCACTTGAATGTCTTTTATGGACCTCTCACTTAATATGTGCAAACTGAATACTTCAGTCCTCACTCTCCAAACTCAATCTCAGCCAGTGTTTCCTTTTCATTAAATGGTGTCAGGACTTGCCCAGTTGTTCAAGACAAGAACTTTGGCATTACATTTAACTCTTCTCTTTGTCTCTTAACCCAGAAAAATGTAGGTAGAGGCTATGGGCCTTACCTATAGGCCTGGATCACTAAAAACAGATTTTCTACTCTTTTTCTTTCTTTTCTTATTAGCTAAGCTGGAGGCAATGTATACTGAGGCCTTGAGAGTAACAGAGACAACATTTGAAGGCACCTGGATCTGTGAGATCCAGAGACAGACCTTCCACGTGGGTTATCCAATAAAACAAACATGAAGCTGTTATGTAAATGAAAAATGAGCATTTTTCAGGACCTACTGAAATTTTGGAGTTTTTTGTTAGAGCAGTGGCTTGACCTTATATAAAAGTTCCTACTCAGAAAGGTAATTTTGCTTTTCAACAAAAAAAAGTGATTGTGTGCTATTGGCTTACTGGTTAGACAAGAGGAGGTAAAGAAATTGAAAAACAACAACAACAACAAGCAAGAAGGCTAGTGAGCCATATTGTTTTGTGGAAAAAAATTTAGTAAAAATTCTTGAAATAACTTGAATAACTTGAAATAAAGACTATATACTTAAGGAGCCTATAATTTTATTTTGGTTTCTTTTTTTTTAAGATTTTATTTGTTTATTAGCTTTGGTGTGATAACAGCTGGGAAAAAAACCCCTCAAGGTCAGGATAATTCAAATGAAACAGAGATAAAGCTACCATGAAATTGATTTAATTGAAATATTTAGCAAAATTCTTATTCCACTGAGAAACAAAAACATTGTCCTAATGATAAATCCTGGATTTAGCTGTTAAGATTAAAATTAAAGTTAAATTCTCCAATGATATATTCATAGGACAACCCATATTCTTAATCCACCACATACATGACAAATTAATATGTATCACACTTATTCATGAATAAGCTTCTGGTTATCTAATTCCTATAAGAGAAACCAAATTGTAATTTACCTCTATGTTTAAAGGGTTAGCCTATATTTTCCCAAACCTACAAATCCATTAAAATTTTGTGTAATTTCTAAAAATATCCTGTTCTCTACAGATTTTTTTTTTTTTGTAACAATCTACAGATTTGGGAAACTTTATTAAATACCTTCTATGAGGAAAATATCAGCTTATTTCAAATGATTTACTCTTAATTATTCATATATGTATTATTCATTTTTATTTATTTATTTTATATGTGTGTGTGTGTGTGTGTGTGTGTGTGTGTGCACACACACACACACACACACACACACACACACACACATATATATATATAAACCTAATGGAGAAATTTTCCTGGAAGAATATATTTTATTGTAGTAGAAATAGGGCAACTCCTGAGTCAGTTTTTCTGAACTATATGCTTTCTTTTCAATATGTTATAATTTTTCATTCAAATCAGAGTGTATGATAAGATAACTTGCAAATTCTTCCATACAATTTATTTCTGTAAGGACGAGTTTTGGGAAGAGAGAATACAGGTGATCTGTGGTTTTAAGTTTCGTTTGAAAAAATAATGTCAGAAATATAGTGGGCAGCTTTTGAAGACAACAGAGATGCAGTCTATGTTGTCACTGACACCGGTGACTATTATGAGGAAGATGTCTACATGGGCTACTTGAAATCATGGCATTTAACTCACAATAATGTCGAATTCTCACGCACACCATTGGGAAGCAATGAACTTCAAGTATACTTTCCCTAGCCTCTCTGAGACACTCTGAAAATTATCTTGGAAGTGACTGAATTCTTATTCTGAAAAGTAGACAATGGGAGAAAACTGTCAGTTATAACAAAGTCAAGTGGAATTGTAGATATAAGTTTTCTGTCTCTTAAAATAACTTAAAAGTTGAATCAATAAAGTCAGTATCTACTCTTGAGGAACCCAATGACTGACTATGAGGATCTTATTCTACTCTACTGGCAGATATAGCCATTCAAATCTGGTTTTAAAAGCTAAGAGATAAGAAATAAATTTATTGTTTAATCTGGTCAGGCATAGGAAGTGCTGGACATAATCAGAAACAATAGCTAAAAGAACAGGGCCTACTTCTGCTTCACTTTTATGTCCCCAGTGCATTATAAATTGTAAATATGCCTGTGAGTGAATTAAGAAAAAGTAATTGGTATATTGATATATAGGAGAAAGATGCACAGATGTAATATTTGGGGCAGGCCTTTCATGGGCGGCTTCACTCTGGTAGGAAGTCCACACTGATCTTCGAAAGACCTCTCCTGAAAGCCAAATTCTGATTTCAATGGAGTAGACTTTATACTTCATTCTTTGAGACCGGTATTTCTTTATCATGGAAAAAGAAATTTATCAAGGGTCAGAAGAAATATTTACCTTTCAGGGAAAATAAAATCATGCCATATAATTCTGTAAATAAAGATTTGACAAGGCCTGAGTGGTAATTACACAAGGGATTTATGGTAAGAACACAGGAGTTTCCTGTGTTTCCACAACCACTGGCTGTCTCTTTCTCCCTCTTGCTGAGTTCATGTCTATGTATGAATATATTTATTTGTTGTATAGAGGGTTGGGTAAGAAGATAAAGCAAACTCTATTAACTTAAATGAAAAGATAGGTCGGTCTGTTCAGAAGGCAAATGTGGACTATTATCTGGAGGTAGATTTTCTTAAGAGAATCCACAAATAAATTACACTAACATTGCAGTTCATTAAATGTGTGTGTGTGTGTGTGTGTGTGTGTGTGTGTGTGTGTGTGTATGTGTTTCCTGCTAGAATCCTTAAAGGTAGTATCAGGTAGAGAACAAGTAGGGGAGACAAATAATGAAACAATCTTCATGATGCATAAAACTTATTCCATTATATTAAGGTAATAATATATATTATAAAATTTAAGCTCATTTATAGATGAAAAACTATATCACAAAAGCAAACAAAATTTCTCCTATGATAAAATATGTGTTTTTCTTTGAAGAGTAGTTATGGGCATAGGATAATAGTATATTATTGCGTGGTAACTTAAAATGGAAAAAATATTAGTAAGTAGAGTAAAAAATTATTAAAGTTGCATTGGAACCAACCATGCAGAAGACTGATAGACAATAGATGAATATCATGTAATTCATTATTAAGTCCACAAGAAAAAATAAATTGATCTATTTATAATTTACTAATTTTATTTATTTATTTATTTGTTTGTTTGTTTAAAGATTTTATTTATTTATCTGACAGACAGAGATCACAAGTAGGCAGAGAGGCAGGCAGAGAGAGAGGGGGAGAAGCAGGCTCCCCGCTGAGCAGAGAGCCCAATGCGGGGCTCGATCCCAGAACCCCGAGATCATGACCTGAGCCGAAGGCAGAGGCTTAAACCACTGAGCCACCCAGGTGCCCCCTCAGACTGATGTTTAAGCCACTCTGTCTTCAATTTCAATTAAAGCAAAGGTAGCTTAAAGTTGCCTGTTTTTTTTACCTAGTTAAAACCAGAATAAAATTAGTAGGTAAATCAAAGCAACGAATAATTGCTGAGATATCATTTTATATCAGTAGCAGCAAAAGACACATAGACATTCCTAAATGTCTAACAAAATTAAATTTTAAAAATTAAGTTAATAGTACCTATTTCTTACATATTTAGCTGGATAAGGAGAATTCTCATCTTTTATTTGAAAATGTACCTTTATGCGGGTGCCTGGGTGGCTCAGTCAGTTAAGCAACTGCCTTAGGCTCAGGTCATGATCCTGGAGTCCCGAGATCCAGTCCCACATTAGGCTCCCTGCTTAGCAGTGAGTTTGCTTCTCCTGCTGACTTCTCTCCTCTCATGCTGTCTCTCTCTCATTCTCTCTCTCTCTCAAATAAATAATACCTTTAAAAAAAAAAAAAGAAAATGTATCTTTATGGTTTGTATAAATGTAGACAAAACATCTGGATGAAGAGTAAAAAATAGTATGGCCATCCACTTATTCTAGTTACTTAAATTACACTGTATGCTAAAATTCAGATTTTTTTTTAAAGTAGACATAAAATCATTCTAGTGTTTTATACTAGTTGCATCAAACATTTTTTTAATTTTTTAAACATTCTATTTATTTATTTGACAGATGGGGGACAGCAAGAGAGGGAACACAAGCAGGGGGAGTGGGAAGAGGAGAAGCAGGCTTCCCGCAGAGCAGGGAGCCCCAAGTGGGGCTCCATCCCAGGACCCTGAGATCATGACCTGAACCAAAGGCAGACGCTTAATAACAGAGCCAACCAGGTGCCCAAAACTTTTAATTTTAGATATAGATTTGTAAATTTCCAGGTAGAATTCCTTTCTTTCTCCCACTATTTAGACATTAGTTGAAATTTATTAATTCTGAAAAACAGGTAACAAAATAATTTATAAAATCAGAATTTTTTCTTCTTGTTAGTAAAAACTGCCTTACTCTATAAAAGTCACCTATAATCCTTTACTTCTCTCTTTCAAAAGACACTCCGAATTTTTAATTTGTTTGCTGTTTATCAAACAAATTCCCTCAGCTTCCATTGTATCATACTCTTTTTTCTTGTATGCTAATTTTTGTTTATTATCAGGGACCTGCATTGTCTGTTTTTTCTCTGCTTAATTTATTTTCCCTCACATCTTACCTGTGACTACATGTGTTTTTCTCACTATGTCATTCAGTCATTCCCAGTACACTTGGTATACTTTGGAAATTTGGGGGGGCATTATTTGTTATTATGATTAGGAGCATGCTTAGTGGGCAGGGACCAATTATGCTGATGTCCTGCTTTCTGTAGGGTAGTCCTATGAAACAAGAAATGGCTCACAGCCTGTACAACTTCAAAAAGCTTCACCAGACATTCATGATAGTAAACATGATGAAATATTTTGAGGTGAGCATCTAACTCCAGTTTACATAAAATTCAACTTATGTTTAACCTAGAGTGCTATTGTAATTTCTTCTGTGTAGCCTTTATCAGTTACCAAATCTAGCTTCCTTTGACCTGAAATGCCAAAAGTCTCTTTCCCTCTCCTCTTTTGTGCCCTACAATGCGATTCTGACATTAACTACCCAGAATCAGTCCAAACTTTACAAAATAAGGGCATATTCCTCCCTAAAACTCACTTCAGATAATCAGCCTTGTGCCCAGGAGTTCCCAGGACAAACTGGCAACAAACTTGAGGGATTTCCACTACCCTCTCAGTTTCAATAATTCACTAGAAAAAAAAACCAAAAAAACAAAAACAAACAAACAAAAAACACAGAATTCAGGAATGTGCTATACTTATAATTTCAGGTTTGTTTGTTTGTTTGTTTGCTTGCTTGCTTGCTTTTTTATGTAACAGAGAAGGATACAAAACAGAACCAGCCACAGAAGAGATGCCTGGGTGAGATCTGGGAGGATCCTAAGTGCTAAGTTCCTCACTGAGTCAAGATACAGTGCTCTCCTGTCACACTGATACATAACAATACACAAAGGATGTTAGCCAGGGAAGCTCACCCAAGTCTCCCATGTCTGGAGTTTTTATTGAGATTTTATTACACAAACATGATTGATTGAATCATTGGTCTGGCAGTTGAACTCAAACTTTTGGTTCCCTCTCCTCCCTAGAAATCAGTCAGCTATCAATTGGCTCAAAGTCCCAACCCTCTAATGATACAGTTGATCTTTCTGGTGTAGCCAACCCTGATCCTGAGTCACCTCGTTAGCATAAATTGAGGTATGGTCAGAGGTGACTACCATGCATAATAAAGATAACTCCTGTCACTCATGAAATTTCAAAGATGTGGAAGATTCCTTCTAGGAACCAGGGATAAAGGCCAACCAAATTCTTTGTTACACAACACTCCCTATTAACTATCCTTATTTCAGATTCTCATCATCTTTCCAAAGATTTGTGTTACCATGTAAGTTATGTTCCTGCTTCCCACATAGTTCTGCTTCACATCCATTATCTGCAATAATTCCTATCAGAATAATCTACCTAAAATGCAGTTTGGGCAATGTCAGTCCTCTGCTTGAAGTCCTTTAACAATGTTCTGAATTCTACAAAGCAAATCTAGGTTCCTTAGCATAATGTACAAGGCTCTGTGAGAGCTTCATCTGCCTAGTTCTCTAGTTGTGTGCACACCCAAATTACTTATTATTCCATTAGAAAAAAACTTACCTAATGGCATATCCCTATTAAAGTGATTGATATTTCTCTTTTGGGTGCTATTGCTCATTGTAATTTCTATTTTAGAAGCCTTTTCCCTTCCTTCACTCCTAAATATGTATGTAACTCTTAATAATTCAAGATTCAGATTAAGGAAAATTAAATTTTTCTTACTCTACCCAGGTTGGTTGAGGTTCCGTGTTTTTGTGTGTGTTCTTTGGTACTCTGTACATTATTTTTTGGCAAATTATGATCTATTAGAAAATCTAATTATGTGAATGTCTGTACTGCAAAATTGCCACTGATACTTGTTCTCTTCTTCTTAATTTGTAATGGAAATCCCAGTTTATTGATGCCTGTTAAGATTTCCCATAAGAAAGACTACATTTTCCAGCTTACATCATCGGTGGTAGTGCTATGTGATTAAGTTCTCACCTAAGGGATATAAGAAATACTATATAAGATTTCCAAGAAATGCCCTTAAAGGGAAGAACACACTTCTTTTCTGCCTACTAATGTAAGAATATTCAGAATATAACCAAATTATGTCATAAGAAGGAAGCCATGTATACAGGAAGCTGACATGAACTGTCCTGAATGATTATTATCTTTATCACCCTTACACTACCTTGATATTTCTCTTTTCCACATAGGAGAAATAAATGTCTATCTAATTTAAGCAGCTATTGTTTTGGTCACTCTGACCAAATTCAGTACTGATTGCTATTCTTCTCACAAAGTGTAAGCTCTTATTATCTTCTTAATTTTGAAGAACAAGAACAATAGCTAGAAGAGTATGTTCTCAGTAATTGTTCATTGAATTGAAATAAAATATAGATGAAAAAGCAATTGATTTCTATTTATAAGGAGACAATGAAGTATTTGTTCAATAATTTTAATAGGTTTATTTCGCTGAAATAGGATTTGGATAATGATAATTTAAGGTTTCAAATATATGAAATGATTACATGAACTTGGTCAAGTAAGTAAATATCTATTAGATCAAAGTGACACATTATGGAAAGCTGGCCAAACTTCCCAAATGGAAAAAAGCTATTCTAAAAATAACATATTTGTATAGTCAGTATGATAAATTACTTATTCACTTTAGTGTTGAAAAACTTAAGGTAATAAAATTAATGGAAACAATATTTTGGTTTATTTATTTTGTTTGCCCTTAACAGGGTATGTTCTTATCAATGTCAAAGCCAATGTTCACACATTTTGGCTTCTATTACATTGCTTCTTACTTTTTTTCCCTCTACTTCACAGACTCTCTTTTCTGGCTTGTTTCCTGGTTCTTCTGTTTCCACTCAAATTCCAAATGTTGGAGTATCCCAAGTCCTGTCCTTTGCCCCCTCACCCTCCCAGGAATCTTATTGGGTCCATACTTTTCATTACCATCTAAACATCTCTATATAACAAATCTATGTTTGTGTATGGATCTCTCCTTGGATCTCTCCTTGAAATTTCAGATTTATATACCCAAATTTTTACTTAAAACTTCCATTTTGATACCCAGTAGTCATTTCAGACTTAACATGTTCAAAACAGAATCATTGAAGTACCACATGAACTACCTTCCACAAACAAACCTGCTCTTAAACCTGTCTATCTCTTTTCAGGTGACATCCATTCAATAGCTTATATCAAAAACTTAGATCATGTTTCTGGTCTGGTGTGTCTTACTTATCATATCCATTTGTATTCCATGACAGATTTAACTCTAAATAACATCCACATCCCTTGAATATATCCAGTTCTTTCTATCTAATCTATAATTATCCTAAATCAAATCGCCCATCTCATTCACCTGAATTACAACCATAAGATCTTACCCTTCTCCACATACCAGTGAGAGTCATGGTTTTTAGATGTAAGAAAAAACATGAATTTTCTTTACTTAAAAAAAGACATTTAATATGTTTCAAAAGATTAAACACATTCTTATAAATGGAATAATTATTCTAGTCTTAATATTCTATTTTTAATATCTTAATATGAAGATGAGAATTCTAATACAATCAAATTAAAAACCACTGAAAGTCCCTTATAGAAGATGTGGAATACAATAATATTTAACCATAGAAAGTTTGAAATCTTGCCATTTGGAAAACGTGGATGGACCTAGTATGTATTATACCAAGTGAAATAGGTCAGTGAGAGACCAGTAGTACATGATTTCCCTTATATGTGGAATCTAAAAAACAAAAACAAAAAAGCAGAAACAGACACATAAATACAGAAAACCAACTATGGTTCCCAGAGGTGAGGAGAGTGGGGATCAGATGGATAAAATTGATGAAAGGAATTAAGAAGTATAAACTTTCAGTTGTAAAATAAATAAGTCATGGGGATATAAATTAAAATGTAGAGAATATAGTCAATAATACTGGAATAACTTTGTATGGTGGCAGATGAGAACTACAGAGTGATGAGCATTTTGTAAAATATGTAAGTGTTGAATCACTATGTTGTACATCTGAAATTAATAACATTGTATGTCATCTATACTTCAATTTTAAAAATCCTTTATATGTCATTCATCTATATATAAAATATTTTTTCTATGTCAATGATAAATTCATATGTTTTTAAATATGTGGAGTAAAGTTGGTGAATTGTGGTACATTATCATACACATGATAATCCATCAAATAAAGATGAGTCAGCAGGGCAATACCCTGAATCATATGCTAATAACAAGTGAATAATCTATAATAAATATATAAATATATATAATCAATAAATATAAATAAATAAATATAATGAATAAATGAATAATATTAAAATAAATGATATTTGGTTTCTTGTTTCTTTCCTCATTAATGCATTTCTCACTCAAATCTAGTATTAAAAATTACCCGACTTGGATTTTTTTCCAATGAAAAGAGGCAAAAAATAAAAGAATTTCTTAAACACAATAATTTTACTTTCATTTTGTTACATTTTGTTTTAGAGATTGACTCCCCCTAGAAGTAATGTGTTTTCTCTTATCACATTATACCTTGATCAAAGTATCTCAATAATAGTTATTTAGCTCTCTATTACTAGGCCAACTCCCTATTACTGAAAATTATTTTTGTTCCCCACTGAATTAGTGTCCATTTGCTACTAGAGCATTTTACTGCAAACTTAATGGCTTAGAACAACAGAAATTTTCTTTTTCTTTTTTTGAATGTAACAGTAGCTCATTATATTTTTTTTTCAAATTTTTATTTAAATTCCAGTTAACATACAGTGTAGCATTAGTGTCAGGTGTAGGGTCCAGTGATTCATCACTTTCATGAAACACCTAGTGCTTATCTCAATAAGTACCCTCCTTAATCTTATCATTCTGTAGCTCAGAAGTTTGAAATGGTCTTACTGGGCTAAAAACAAAGTGTCAGCAAGGCTGTGTTACTTCTGGAAACTACAGAAGTTTGTTTCCTTGCCTTTTCCAGCTCAGAGGACACCTGCTTCCCTTCGCTCAGGGCCATCTTTTTCTATCTTCAAAGCCAGCATTGTCCAGCCAAGAATTTTTCATGCGGCCACCTACCAGTTCTCTTTGTGTTTTCCTCTTTTATTTATTTTTTTTAAAAGATTTTATTTATTTATTCTACAGAGAGAGAGAGATCACAAGTAGGCAGAGAGGCAGACAGAGAGAGAAGGGGAAGCAGGCTCCCTGCTGAGCAGAGAGTCCGATGCGGGGCTCGATCCCAGGACCCTGAGATCATGACCTGAGCCAAAGGCAGCGGCTTAACCCACTGAGCCACCCAGGCGCCCCTCCTCTTTTATTTTTAAGGACCCTTGTGATTATATTGAGCCTATCTTAGTCTGTTTGGGCAGCTGCAACAAAATATCACAGAGTGAGTATCTTACAAACAACAGTAATTTACTTCTCACAGTTCTGGAGACTGGGAAGTCCAATATCAAGGCACTGGCGGATTTGCAATCTTTTCACTGTAACTTCATATGGCAGAAGGAACAGGGAACTCTCTTGGGCCTCTTATATAAAGGCACCAATCCCAATCATGAGGACTTTGCCCTAATTACCTCATGCCCTAATTACCTCCCTAAGGCCCCACCTTGAACACTATCACATTGAGCATTAGGATTCAACATACAAATTAGGAGGGCCACATTCAGTCCACAGCAGGGCCTAACAGTCATAATCCAAGGTAATCACCCAAAGCTAAGGTCAGCTGAGTAACAGTCTTAATTCCATCTATAACCTAATTCCCCATTGTCATGTAACCTAACATATCCACAGGTTTCTGGAATAGAGATTTGAACATCTTGGAGGAGTTATTGTTATACCTTCCACCATCACCGACTGGTATACTGTGAGTTGTCAGGGATGGAGAGATATATTTTAGAAATTAGAAAGTATAAATGACACGTTGAAAATCAATTTTTCCACTCTCAGATTAAACACATTTTTATTCATTCAACCATACCTTCAATAAAACATTTATTAGGTACTTGCTCTACCTACAACACTGAGGATCCACTTGGATACAGGCAAACCACCCACTTTGATGAAATCTATAATTCACGGGGGGAACAGGTGTACTGCAATTGGTGTGAATATTACAAAGAGATACACCTAAAATTTTGGGATTTATTAGAGGTCCCCAAATTGTCAGCAGTAGTCAGTTCATTAAAAGAGGTGGGAAATTATTTCACCTAAAAGAACTATTTCCCACAGGTAAATATTAAACATTGAGGCAGATGGAGAAGTTATCTGGAGCCTTTTAATATAGTTCAAACCACATCCTGTAAAATCCTGCACTGATTTTAGCACTTTTTGAGATAAAATTCAGTTTCTTGAAAAATAACTGGAATGCTTGTTTTAACCATAGCAGGTCAACAATCTGATTGTTACACTAGTGATCAGATTGCTGTCAGACACATCAAAGACAGGAAGAAAAGAGTAATGGTGGTTTTTAGTACAATAACATAGCAGTATAGTGTATAGGCAATCTAGAGAGAACATTAAGCTCTGTGGGAGCAGTGCTAGAGTATGAAGCCATTTTCTTTGTTACCATAGAAACAGCAAAATGTCAACTATTTTTAGAGCTTTGTTCCAAGATTCAAGCAGCCATGCTAGTTATCAGTATGTTTAAAGATGCCAGAAACATATGCCAAGTAGTATAGCTAGAAACTTGAGTTTGTAAGGTAATTTATTTCCTCTAGGACATTTTAATAATATGCATGTCCCCTATATATAATGTTATTTATGAAATTAAATGTCCACACTTTATAAGAAATTATATAAACAAGTATTATTTTATATACACATACTTAATAAAATAGTTACTTCTATGTATGATTTTTCAAGGGTGAGTATAACATAGTGTTCATAGCTACAAACACTATAATAACTTGGTACACAGACACTCAATTAGTTGGCCTCTGTTTTCACTTAGCTAATTTCTTTCACCTTCAATAAACATCTACTGAAAGCCAGGCACCCCACTAGGTTCTGCAAATATAAGGATGACAAAAGTGCCATATTTTTCCCCAAGTACATATTTCTAAACATGAGCTTGACCTTAAGAATCATTATACTATAAAGCCTGACAAAAATTTTAGGACAAACAAATGTTAATTAAGGTGCCTTTTCCCAAAATAAAATATTAGGTCTTAATTTTTGCCAAGATGCAAAAATGAAGAATGGATTCATGTTTAACTGTGCAATTTCCTTTGTATTTGATGCTTAATGAAGATCCTCTGGCAAACAGGAATGTAAAATCCATCTGTGCACTATGCTTTACATATTTGTGTATAATGGAAAATTAGTAACTTTTATGTTTTTATGGGCAAGACATAAACCATGCAATTAGGAAGAATGAAATTTTTGAATTACCAAAAGTAGTGTTCACTCATTACTATGTATATATGTTTATAATTCACAACCTTCATCTTCTCTTTTTATAATTTAACTTAAAAATGTATATTTTGAGGGTTTACAGGCAAATGTAATTATTTAAAGCAATTTGAGAAGAAAGTGATCTCATAAATTACTCTCACACTGAGATTTACTTTCTTATATTACTACTGGTGCCTCCTGAATTCTGTAGAAAGAGATAGCTAATTGAGAATAACACAGTCAGAAGAACTTTTGCAGAAAAAAATACCCTTTCATTTGGAGTGACTTAAATACTGTTGTTACACAATCCTTACTAGCAAGTTAAAAATGAAATTATTAGGCAAATTTATCTAATTTGAATGGATCAAAAATCCATATTTAAAATTAGAATAACAAGTTATTGTATTGATTCCTTCAGTAAGATTGGGGTTTATTGGTTAGAGATGAGAAGCAAGCCCTGATAGCAAAATAGAAAAAAAGGAGGGAGGGAAGGTGGCTATAATAAGCTAGAGTTGCCTTCTCTCTGAAACTCTAACATGTGGAAAACATTTTACAGTATTCCAAAAATACATGTACAGATATCTGCACATTTTAAAATGGCATTTGATGATACTTCAATGAGTCACATATCCTGAGATAAAAAGTTAATACAATTATCCAGATAATTGCATTTCAAATTATTTAGATATCTCCAGTAGAGGAAAAATATAAAGACTTTACTCTGTCAATTCTTCATTTCCCTTTGTGTTAGAAAACATGTCTCTGTATAGTCTGTTCATTCCTAAAGGTGAAAGCACAAACACATTATTCTTTAGATTGACTCTGCAATTTCCTATAATCATATAACTTGACTACCAAATGACCTCATATAGTGGATGCTGCTTGGTTTGCCTTTTGGACTGAGAATTCTCTTCCAAACTGATAGAAGGGTTGACTGTGTCCTCTTTAAGAATTGACCTCTGTGGAAGGCTGTTGCCTCACCTTATGCTATGTGCATTCATTGAGGCAACTTGCATCCACTGATGCAGGATATATACAAAAGTTTGGTCTTTGTTATTGTTTCAATCAATATCCCACCTATCTCCTATGGTACCTAATATTGATTTACATGATCGTCCTGGGTTCAATGCTTTTTGTGTGATTAACTGATGCTTCTATTAAAACAAGTCACCCTTCAACTTCTCCTTCTTCTGAATTTTGGTCCATCATGCCTCTATAGGGAATTTTTCTTAGACCTCTCCCCAATAAACCTCTTGCACTTGAATCTCCATCTCAGAGTCTTTTTTCAGGGAATCCCACTAAATACCTTAAAGTTGTGTTTGAAGGACTAGCGATCAGCTATATAACAAAGCAAGAAGGGGTTGAAAAAGTAGGTTTTGAGGATTTATTTATTTTCTTATTAGTGATTGACACTTGTAGATCTCACATACTGTGTGATTGCTTTATTAAGAATTATCTATGGAAATGAATATTTTTGCATATATGTTGCTACTGTATTAGGCAATGAATAGACAACTTCACGTTCATTAGAACTTATTTTTCTGCATTGATAATCTATGTAGGTGACACCATTGGTAATGCCTTAATTGGTAGTCTTTTTAGTAATGTAGGTAGTGTATATAACATAATTTGTATATTGTAGGGCCATGAATTCTTCTCAAGAAGTAATTCACATTTTCTTTTAATAATAAAGTAAAAATCTGATTATAAAAATGAGTTAAAGAGGTACATGCTATTCTTACTGTGCAATTATTATTATCTTCACATTAATAGACCATGTATTTTTAATCATCTTACACCTCTTTAGTACCTAGCACAAAGTACATTTATAATAAGTGAATGAATTACAAATAAAATTAGATGATTCTTATACTGAGTTACCATATTTATCATGAAAAGGCAAATAGCATAAATTAAGGTCAGCTACCATTTATACATTACCTTCTGTGTGTTTTCCTTATGATGTAGAGTGGAGTAGGTTAGTGTGTAAGAAAGAACCTGTTTGGAAGGTCAGATTAAGCTGAGTTCAAACCTCAGTTTGTCCATTTATTGATATGACCATTGCAAGTTAATGAACTGCTTCACTTATTTTTATCTTTTGTTTTGTTTTGTTTTGTTTTGGTCTCCATTCTTTCTTTCCTCTCTTCTTTCACATCTTCTCTTTTCTTTCCTTTCTTAACAAATATTAATTATGGTCCATGCTCTGTGGACTGAACACTGTGTGGGCATTTACAAATAGGACTGTGTACAAAATAAGTTTATATCCTTAAGTTTATTACTATTTGGAATAATAAACAAGGAGAAATAAGGAGATGGTGGTGGTGATATTTAATTCAGTATAGAGTGTTTAGGAAACGTTTCCTAGGATAGATACTCACAAAGATGCGTTCAGTTATATGATTGGGAAGATGTTGGAAGATGTGGAGATAGCAACTGAAGAGGAGAGGATCACAGAGGTTACAAATAGAGGGATGTGCAGAAATGTGGAGGCAAGAGAACATAGAGTGTATCAAAAACTTCATGCATTTTGATTTTTAAGGGGATTATTTTACTATGAGCAGAAGAAACCTGCTTAAGTCTAACCAAGAAATAGGAGGGACATCTGATAAGTATCCAGGGGAGTCTACAGGTCCCATAAGCAACTGGAATCTGTCATAGGCAAGCCATCATTAGCTGATTATTTTTGTTTCTTTGGGACCATGTGGTGTTTTTGTCTGCTTCATTCAGTATCTCTGTTTCAGATGTCCTTGTGTTTCTGTGTTGCTCTTTTTTCTTCTTTTTACATATAGTGGAAACATTGCTCTCCTAATCTCACAATATATCACTGCTCATTTCAGAGACCCACCAGAATCTGACAAAAGGCCCTCTTCCCCCAATCCAGGCTATGGCAAGTGAAAATTCCTGTGGGATCAGATATGTATCCCCAATATCTAACCTTACTATAAATGGATTAGAAAGACAATATAGTTTGGAGATTGTGGGCAGACTTGAGAGCTTATTTCTATAAGATATAATCGCTAAATGAGGATCACCCTTCTCTGGACTGGGACATAGAGTATGGTGGTTGGGATGGAGGATGGGAAGATAAAATATCCATTACCTTACAGTTTATAAAAAGATCTTTGGACTTTATGCAAGAAGTATGAAAAATAGATATTTATAACTGATGTGACAGGATTTTCCTTTCTAGAAAGTGTGCTCTTATGTCAGTGCAGAAAATTTATTTGAATGGGTCAATATTCAGTGTAGGGAGAATTTTGAGGCCCAGGTGAAATACAGTTCACTAGTGGCAGAAGATTTATATGGTTCATTGAAACTGGAAATAAAACCAGGTCACAATGAAAACTACAAGAAGCCTACAGGATTACATTGTCCTCAAGGTTACTATTAGGTCTTCTACCAGGAACAGATTTGGGGGATCCAGGATTTGAAGATCCAAAACACTGACAACTTGGGAGTCTTCTTTAATAGAAAATTACATTATAAAAATAAAATTAGGGATGCCTGGGTGGCTCAGTTGATTAAGCAGCTGCCTTCGGCTCAGGTCATGATCCAGCGTCCTGGGATCGAGTCCTACATCAGGCTCCTTGTTCAGCAGGGAGCCTGCTTCTCCCTCTACCTCTGCCTGCCACTCTGTCTGCCTGTGCTCTCTGTCTCTGACAAATAAATAAATAAAATCTTTAAAAAAAATAGGAGTAAGTGTAGGTATTTATTTAGATCAGAAATGAAATAACAGTGAATTTAAATGTGTTTCTAACTCAACTTCTCCTTAACCAGATTTCACAAATGCTGGAGACACTCCAGCATCACCCGACATGAAGGGAATCATGACAGAGAAGACGTCAGAGTAGAAATACATACTGGCCCTGATTGAATGCAGTAAAAGTATCTTGTTTTTGAAAAATTTAACATACATATGACCATATGAACATATATCTAAGGTCCCTTCTAAAGACATTGAAGGGTGAAGGGTGTTGCAGCTTAAGCTTTGTTAGTTTCACTGTAAGTCTACCTCCATTTATTAAATGTGACAGACCAAAATCTTCCAGGAAAGCTGGAAATTCCAGTGTCCCCAAAAAGCTATGAGACTTGAACCAATCTAATATGTCAGGAAGAGAGTAATGTTATTCCACAAGACCCAGATGTAACTTAAGGCTATACTCAATGACTTAACCATTCTTCTTGTGTATATAGTTAATAGAGCAATATTTTAAATAGTTATAGGTACCCAGTAGTCAATGCCCTAAAATTGAAAAATATATTGTTTCTTGGAACTATCTGTTTGAAAAGTTTGAGGGTTCAGGTTTACTTAGAATAATTTATTTAATCTAAATTATTTTTAATGTTTAATGTCCTAAGGACGCTTTGAGAAATACTCTTTTTCATTTTCTGTAGATGACTGAAATGAGTAAAGTAGTCCCTCTTCACTGTATTCATGCTCCCCTAAATAGAGGGGAGTATCCAGACTTAAAAATAATTATCCTAAGGCATTTCTTGTCCTTTAAAAAACACATTCTAAGTATATATACCAGGAATCCTTGTTTACAAGAGTATTCAAAATCGGCAACTTTTAATAATGAGTTCAAAGTTTATTTCCATTGAATGGACAGGAAACTCTTTATGGTCAAATGAGAAAGAGTCTAATTTCTTGGACTTAAAAATATTACATTATAATAAATTTCATAAAGAGATTTTTAAACTTAAAAAATAGATTTTATATCATCCTTTACTTTTTATTTCTCTAGTTACCAGAAAGTTTCCTTGGTATGTATTTCTGGGCAAGATAACATTGTCACTTGGTATTTATAAAGTGTCTTCATGTAAAGCATGTCTTTTTATTTTTTTGTAATTTGTGAGTGTTTGATGCTCATGAAAAATGTCAGATTGACATCCCTAGATACCAGAGTCCTCAATTTGTGCTTTATATAAGCCTTGGGGAAGCAGAGCCTTCTCAATGATCCTAGCCAGCATAGTTACAACAGAGCAGTTTAAGCAATAACTGGGTGGCTCAGGGCTTGGCCTCTTTGCTGAATCTGTCAGCCAATGTACCAATTAACTCAAATACAATTTTTATGATGTCTACCAATTTCATTGGAAAGTGAATACATGACTGTAGATTTTACAGTTGCCTCAAGAAACAAAGAGCTAAACTAATTGCAAAAGCTGTCACTATTGTCATTGAGCCACTGAGTTGAAAAGTTTACGAAAAATCTCTCACAGTTTGCTTTGTACCAAAAGTCATGATTTTGCATAAATTATACTATTTGCCTTGGAGGCAAACATAAGAAAAAGGTAAATTAAATAATCATATAAATGCAGACCTTAAGTATTATTTATATAGCCACAAATTTCATTGTATATATTGAACAATCTCATTCTTCTCAGTTATATGCTTAATAAATCCATTGCTAAAACTTTTTATCAAGCAACATTTGGCCTTCATGAAAATGTTGTTTTTAAAATGTATAAACATATTCCATGTAAGATCTGTTTTTGTGACTTGCGGATGATTCTTTAAAAGACTAAATGTGTGGATGACTTCTCTTTATAATGACAATCAGATGATCTTATGGATCTGTGAAGCTAATGTAAAAATGAGAGACCCCTAAGGAAACGGAAGAATTGTGATCTGAGGTGAAGATTGGTAGAAGGGAAGTGGGTCTGTGGACAATTAAGCATTGAGGAGAATCTGGTTCTTTGTGCTGAGTTTATGCTGAGGAAAAATTTAATGTGTTTTTCTCTCACTTCCAAAATCTAGATTATTTCCTATAAAATTGCCCCTAGAGTGAGAATAGCAACAGAGGAAACCCAGATCTGGCTGGGATTAGAGACTAAGTTGTCTAGAATGAGAACTAATAAAATATTCCTAGAAAGACAAGACAAAAACTTTTATCACCCCATAAATCATAAATTGGTCTAGAAGATCATAATTTGGGAATTAGAAACTTCTGGAAGAGAGCAATACCCAAGCATGAAGCCTGGAGAATGTCTTGAAGGGCAAAGTCACCTGTAAAGTTAGGCAACATGTTCGATTGGTAGCAGTCTTTTTGCCCGGGAGTGTATTTTCTAAACTCTTCCTTCAAATTCCAAGGACAGAAGCTGAAACCAGACTTTTAGCAATATTTAAATTTTAAAAAAATTAGTAGCTTGGACGTAGAGAAGAATATATACAACAGAAAATCATCTTAAGAAACTCCTCAAAGGAAAAAAAAAAAAAAAGAAACTCCTCAAAGGAAAATAAATGAATAAAATTACTTAGCAATGCAAAATGAAAATAAGATATGTGGAGTCTAGTGATAGGTATATCAACATCCTCATACCTGAAGTTCTGAAAGAAAAGTAGACAGGAGAAAAGATTGAATAGATAATTCTAAGAACATAGCCCAAGAATAATATAATCTCAAGACCAACTTAAGTTTTTAATAAAAATTTAAATAATTAAATATAAAAAGACAATTCTAAAGCTTCCTAAGGAAGATTATATATTCTACAAAGAAAACTAGAATGAAATTGACCCTGAACTCCATCACTTGAAAGTTTTGAAAGTGTTAATGGCAAAGTCCAGAGCTAGCATTTTATACTTAGCCAAATTATCATTTAAATGGAAGGGTGAAATGGGATGTTCTCCAGGGTTTCACTGCCTATAGAACTTTTTGCTCAGTAATCATATGTGGGTATTTATTACCATATGGGAAAGAGCAGTCCTAGGTATTTGCATTCTACAAAAAGACCATCTTCAGATTTATTCTTCAAGGAACTACTCTCAAGGGGGATTCTATGAGATATAACACAAGTGTAGGTAAATTAAGAGTTTAGTGTAGTTTGTTGTCATTTAGAAAAGTAAAACAAAAAGTAACAAAACATACATCTATTATAATCAGAACTAAATTATAAATAATATCAACATAGCTGGGTAAAGAAAGAAGAAAATAAGATGTAAGGAGATGTGTACACCTTATTCAGAGAAAAGACACTGATATGTATGAGTTTAACAAATTAAAACAGAAAAAGGATGAAAATGTATGTATATAAATGTAACATGTGTAACTTTTAAAATAGCATTAAATGTTGATCCATCCAATGGAAGCCAAGAAAAAGCCAGGAAGCCAGGGGGGAAAAAGAAAAGCAAGAACTGTGATAAATATAACATAGAAATT
Organism: Enhydra lutris kenyoni; assembly: GCF_002288905.1. Lineage (NCBI taxonomy): Eukaryota > Metazoa > Chordata > Mammalia > Carnivora > Mustelidae > Enhydra > Enhydra lutris. The sequence goes on along the minus strand of NW_019154109.1, from coordinate 13,497,822 downwards.
ACAAAAATAAGTCCTAATTTAACAGTATTTTCAAAATAGTTGAGTTTAACTCATAAATTAAAAACACAGACTCTTATCACATTATAAAAGACAAACCAGCAGTGTTTTGTCCTGGAAGAGATAAATTAAAAGACTATGGGATGCCCGGGTGGCTCAGTCTGTTAAGTATCTGCCTTGGGCTCAGGTCATGATCCCAGAATCCTGGGGTCAAGCCTCACAAGGGGCTCACTCCTGCTCAGCGGGGAGCCCTCTTCTGCCACTCACCCTGCTTGTGATCTCTCTTTCTCTCTCTGTCAAATAAATAAATAAAATCTTTAAAAAACTTTGAAAAAGTTAAAAATAAGAAATAAAAATATAGGAAAAGAAAGCTTCAGATAGAAAGGAATTCAATGTGCAAAACAAACTAAAAGAGATGGCATCAATTGATAAAGTAAATATAATATACAAAGGAATGTCAATATATAAACAACTGGAAGAATTATAGAAGAAATACCTCAAAGTACTTCAAGATACTCATATTTATTTGAAAAATGTATCAAACTAGCAGACAAAATAACTGAAGTTATAGAAAATTTGAAGAATACCAATATTAACCTTGAAATAATATGCAGGTATACAGACATATACTCTACATCTCAAAAAAATACGTATTCATTTTTAGCATATTTGGAAAATGGAGTTGTGCACATAATATCCAAAAAGGAAATCTCAACAAATTTGACAGAATCAACAACTTAAAATTTATGTTTGCTAATGACAATGAAATAAAAATTTAGATTATTAATTTAATGAGTGTACAATTAAATCATACAAAATTATGTAAAGGTAAAATATAAATAAGTTTATGTATGTGCATATACTATTATTACATATTTATTTATAATAAAATCATAAAGATTAGTTAAAAATACTTAGAACCAAAGGAAAATGAAAACACTATATTTCAAAAGTATAGAGTGTAGCTGATAAAGTAGAACTAAAAAGGAAATAAATAAGTTTACATATATTTAAGCAAACAAGACAAATTCTAAAAAAAATTATCAAAATACCCAAATATAAAAGTTGGTGAAAGATCAAGAGAGCAAATCAAGGGAGATAGAAGGAAAATAATAACTGTAAAAGTAGAGGTCAGTAATGTATATAATAACAACCAGAAAAAAAATCAATAAGGAAGATTAACAAAATTAAAAAACAGCAACAACTATGTTTTAAGAAAGAATAATAATTTAGCCAAATCTCTGTGAAGAGGGATAAAATAAATGAGAACATGCAAATACAATTCTGAATGTAAAAGAGAAATAATTGCAAATACAACAGAAGATTAATAGCTTAATAAAACAACATAGTGAAAAAATATACACTAATAAATTTGGAAACTTATGGGACTGAAGAGAAAACAAATAACCTTTTATAGTCTAATATTTTCTATTTTTTCATTTACTTCAAATGACTTTTCGTTTACCTCATGGTGTATAATTTTCAGATCTGCTTTAAAGTCTTTATCTGATAATTTCAACATCTGGGTTATCTTGCTGCTGACATTTTTTATTGCTTTTTTTTT